>NC_056737.1:1626468039-1626805539 GCF_019279795.1 Protopterus annectens
TTTCTATTGAGTAAAATAGTGGGGATGCAGCTTTTTGGATGATTTAATTT
Source organism: Protopterus annectens (assembly GCF_019279795.1). Lineage (NCBI taxonomy): Eukaryota > Metazoa > Chordata > Ceratodontiformes > Protopteridae > Protopterus > Protopterus annectens. The sequence continues at coordinate 1,626,468,090 of NC_056737.1, forward strand.
TCATGGCCATCTGTGCTAATTTATGCAGGTGAATGATTTTCTGAATCATTCGGCAGCATAAACTGGTTACCACAGGCATTGTTCGGTGAGAGCACATGGCTAATTAGGATTAACTGCTCTTCTGGATTACCTGATTATCGTACAGCATGACTGCTAGGACAGCCAACCACGGTGATTCTTCTAACAGTGGACAATCACTGCAGTGGGCCTATCTCTGAATTAGAAGGGGTTGCCATAAGGGGATGTGGGTACTCATGGTAGGGTCTACCACTTGTTGTAATCATTTTTGAAACCCATGGAATATTTTAAATTAATTAAAAGCAGTAGATTTTTGTTTAAATGTTAATATCTGTCAGCTTGTAGAAAACCCAATGTAAATACAGTAATGCGGGGGGGGGGGTAAGAAAAGCTGTAACATAGGTTCATAGGTAGGTACTAGGCTATCGGCCCTGGGGCCTATACAAGCCCAGCCAAAAAGATACCCTGGCTTTTGCCACCCGAGAAAATTATTTTCCTGTGCCACTGTCGAGCAGAGCCACAGAGGTAACATTTTCAGGATGTCATCATACAACTTATATGTTCTTATAACTAGATGCAAAATGTAAACATTAAAATAGATAACATGAGCTGTGTGTGTGCGGGAATGCTTCCTTTCATATCCTCACTCACCTGTTGTCTTAGTAAGAATGACAGGGGTGGTGCAATATCTAACAATCATGAATTTTGGGATCTTAGTAGCTTATGTAAATTGGAAAGTATTTCTTTGTAAACTATTATGTTTTCACTGCAGTACTGAGCTAATTTGTGTTTCTTTTCAATAATATATGTTTGTAAAGAAATATATGACAGCCATATACTTAGTTCAGGTAACACTGTATCTAATTTGCCTTTTTAGATGGTAGAATCCTTTTGACTTGTACCTCTCATGAGGCACTTAAATTTATGATCTCACATTATCTAGCCCATCCACTTCAAACTTTGGACTGACTATCCTGAACCAGCAGTCACTCAGCACCATTAAGACTCTGCCAGGCTCTAAAGCATACCCCCTAGATCCCATATAACATCATACTTTCCCTTCTCTACACATCTCATTTACAGTATTCAAGACAGAATTGAGAGGCCCACACAGGCTTGCTGACAGTAATTTTTTTAAACCCCCTTCCTCAAAAGAGTGTTGATTTATCATCCCTTCCCTCCCACCCCCAGTGTGACTGTCACCTCAAATGTTTGTGCCTGAGGAGACATTGTTTAGAACACATGGTCCTAGGGACATGGTCACAACAAGAGGACTCCTTGCACATCAGTGTCCAGAAGATGAAGCACTTCTTCTAAAGCTGTTGCCTCTACAGGATTTCCTCTCCCAGGGTACAGTTGCTGTCTCCTCTGTTAATACTACATCAGCTTCATGTGGCTGCAATGCTGAATATTTCCACTCTCTTTTTGAGGTTTATACTCATAATGCAGCCAGTGGAGCAGCGAGTATGTCAGCTACTGGCATAACCATGAGACGTCATGCCTGGCCACATTTGTGTGACTGGATAATTTTAAAGCATTCTTCTTCAATGCCCCTTGTGACACCCGCGCCCTGGCCCAGCAATCATGGAGCCTCAATCCTCACCACTAACACCAGAGAGGGTGCCTCATATAAGAGGAAAGCATAACAAATACACACAGTAAAGTACAATTTCCCTTAAGTGCACACAGAGATCACAATCAGTCTGGGGCTGGTTGCTCCCTTGCTCTCCAGGTCCCCAATAAGACTCTCCACTGGCACAGCTATAGGGTCCAGCTCTCAGCCTAGCTGGCAAGCTGACCTCCAGTACCCTCTCTGTCCAACCAGTGCATCGTGTCCCTGCCCAAGTAGCTGACACACACACACTTTGAGATAAGTATTTATACAACTTCACAGACACTTCTGGGAAAGGCTGACACAGATTCTCCAGCTGTGCCTCTTTACCCAGACTATACGGTAGTAATTACTGCCATCACCAGCTAATAATTATCAGCTACCTAATGGCCCTTAAAAGGGTGTCCAATTATTACTGTGCAGTATTATTATCCAATTGGCACAATTGGTAAGTGTGACTAATCAGTCAAGGCTTATTAAAGTGGCCTTTTACAATAAACTCTATAAATATGCAATGTACTCTAGAGCTTAACTTATCTTTACACAAACCAGCCACAGGTAAAATGTTTTTTAAATATTTAATAGTAAATAATTAAAACACAAGACAATACTATTACAATACAATGCTACTCAAGAGTTCAGAGATCACACAGAAACTTAAAAGAATTCAGTAGTACAGTTCTGACATCACAGAAAAATACTTAGTTTAAAACTTTCTAATTTCTAGCTATTTCTACAAGAAAACACACTTCTAAAGTAACTTACATAGAGCAAGGCAGTGCTGAGTTGAATATCAAGACAAAAATGCTTAATAATCTCTGGTTCTCACTGTTTAAATTGCAACTGCAGTTCTGATAAAACATTAGATCATTTGTTTACACTTTCCGGGTTCCCAGATCACACCAAAACTGCATTTACATTCTTTTACACTTAGAGCAATAAAGGATATTTCACATGTAAATTCTGGTCATTAACTTTAGCCTTAAAACAATAGGCAGGATGCTTACAACAGACTCATCAACTCCAAAATCTAACTTCAAAGGACATACAAAACATAATTTTAATTTCAAAGAACATTTGAAATGCTTGGCTTAGTTTTTCTTACAGCAGATGGCAATGTTGCTACAATCTTAAAGTTTGCATTTTACAGTGTTTTCTTTCATTTAAGAATACAAGCCTGTATTTTACATTTATATTTACAAATGCCAGAATTATGTATCAAATTCTATTTAACTAGGCTGGCAGGCTTCACCCTTCTCTACCTGTCTTCAAACCCCTTATGATGGAGTGCCATTATTTGGAAAAGTTAAAGAAAAACTATAGAAGAGTTAGCAGGAAGGAAAAACATTGTCTGTCGTAAGAATATGAACTGAGACCCTACAAAGAGTCTATAGCATGAATAAAAAGGGCTCCAAATTCCTGTGGTTCAGGAAATCCTAGCATTGGTCGTTTGGACTACTCCTCTGTCAGCCAAGGCAGATGTGACCCCCCCTTTAACAGATGCTTCCTCGGGGGAGAGGTGGTCTGCAAAGCCATAGATTCAGTGGTCCATTTTCATGGAAACACTCTTAATGACCCTGAAGACTTGCCTGGCTGCTCTCTTCTGGAGATGATCGGGTGCTACCTGTCTCTTCATAAATATGCATGGATGTTCATCATATAGGACAATTGCATGAGAAAAATGTTATCCAGAGGTTATGCAATACCTTTTTCTGCTCTCCACCTCAACAGTTCTCTGCTACTTCCAGATGTCCCCCAGCACAGAGCTGCAGAATGGGAAATTGGTATTCTTTTGTTTTAAAAAAAAACATCCAAGAGGTCCCACCAGACCCGAAAGGGCCTGGAGTCTATTCAAGATTCTTTCTGGTGCCAAAGGAAAACTAGGATGTCAAGGTGATCTCAGCAGCCTAAATCAGTATGTTACAAAGACCGATTTTGGGATGGACACAGTGCAAGCAATTGCTTTGCTTAAAGGCAAATGACTGTATGTGCTTGATAGAGCTCCACTATATCTATCCTCACATCTGCCAAGGAGTCAAGGAGGCTGTTTTACTTCAGACTGAGAGCCAGTCATTATCAAGTCAGAACCCTGCCCTTCAGTTTCAACACAGCCCCCCCCCCAGGTGTTCACCAAATGCATAGAAGATTTTCAGTCCATGTGCCACTCAGAGATCTAAGTTTTCCTGTACTTAGACAATTGAATTCTAGCCAGTATAATGATGAGATCTTTAATTGCTGCCCGTGACTACCTGCTTCAGGTATTCCTGTATTTAGGTATCTCAGTAAATCACAAAACTCCTAGTTACAATCTTCTCAATCAATAGTTGGTATAGGCTGCCATCTTAACACAATATCTGGCATACTAAAACTTCCAAATGAAAAATTATAATCTCTAAGAAAAGTGATTTTCACTCTTCTAGATCACTGTTTCCCTTCAGCCTTTCTGGTTCTGAAGGTTGGGTTTTCAGATTAATGGCTTTCCCCATAATTCTGATCCTTCATGCCTGCCTTTAAATGATAGTTCTTCAGTGGACATTAGGTGTACAGTAGTCCCAACCAAGTGACATATTAATTGCTCTCATTTCCACATCTCAAGGTTGCAAGTGGCACCTAATCTGGTGGCTGGAGTCCTCTACAGTTCCCATGGCATGACCAGTCCTCCTTCCCAAAGCAATGGCAACAGTAACCACTGAAACCTCTGAGATGGGGGGGGGGGCATTATGACAGGAAAATGATCCAAGTGTCATGGACAGGTCTGGAGGCCAGTCTGCCAGTCTTCAAACTGATGTCCTGGAAGTGTGATCTTCTTTTCTTTCTCCCTTGCAGCCCATAAATTGTGTAAAGCCTTCATAAAAAATATTTTCATGTTATGCCCTCCAGTCGAGGATTCTATATCACCTTTGGACCTCAGTTTTTGACTGGAAACATTGATGTGCCCCCTGTTTGAGCCAACATCATCTGCAGATCTAAAATATCTCTCACGAAAAATCCTGTTTATAGTTGCTATCACCTCAGCAAGAAGGATTTCAGAATTACAGTTGCTCAGTTTTAAGCCCCTTATCTATTTTTTTTTCAAAGATAAGACTTTCATTGCAAACAAATCCCTCATTCATCCCAAAAGTGGCCTCAGAACACAATCTTAACCAGCCTATTGACTTACCACTTTTCTTTCCAAACTATAGTAATAAAGGAGAATATCTGCTTCATGCATTGGATGTCCACAGACAAATTCTACAAGAAAAAATTCACAATGGTAGGTTGCCTTTACTCCTTCCAAACTAGCATGAAAGTCTCTAAAATAACCTTGTCCAAATGGGTCTCAGACTGTATTTCCATTGCATACTATTCTAGGGACCACAAACCAAAAAGTTCATTACACCAGGTTAGTCTCAATGTCTACGGTATTCTTTAAGAATGGTGGATGAAATATGTGGATCAGTAACTTAGTCAGTGTTTCATAACTTTTCCAGACATTACAGATTGGATATATTGGGTATCATTTCTAGATTCAGAGCCTCTTCTGGAGGTATCATCCTTATGGATATTCTGTTGTGGTTCTGCCTTTGATTCTGTTCCACAAGTTGAATCAGATGGATAGGATAGAATAGAATACAGAAGTTATGTACATACTATAACACTGGATCCATTTCATCCCTAGTCCATCTGATTCAAGAACCCACCTACCTTTCCAATTATCATAGTGCCATTGTTATCCTGAGGGTCCTGGTAGACCTATTTGAAGCATTTCCTTTCCAGTACATTCATTCTACTACAAGTGTGCAACACAGTATAAGGTAGGGTTAAGCACGGGTGCATTATGGGAGATCTGAAGGAGCTCAAGTCTCAGAGGACTGGCAAAATTGCTGGATCAGATCCAATAAGTGCCTGTACCTCGCAAGTAGAATCAGACAGACTTGGGATGAAAAGAAACTAGCATTATGGTAAGTAAATAGTTTCTGTTTCTGAATGGGATCACTTAGCTCATACTGTTTGTTAGATGGGAGTAAAATTCATTGGCATAAGTGACAGCTAAGGCCTACATGGGGACTGGAAATATGGCAGCTGACTTTTGCAGTTCTTGAATTCATAGATGTTTGTTGTGGTGCTTTCAGAGGAGATGAATACTGGTTTGTGATCAGATTTTATCAAGGATGAGAATACTTCAGGAACAGTGCAAATAGATGCAATGTTAGTGACAATGAGGTCGAAAAGATTTTGACCTCTTATGAGCAGGTTAATTATTTGTACAAGGGAGTTAACATTTACTAAATCTAGGAATCTTTGGATGAATCCAACTTTTGTGATATAGGTGCTCCAGGTTTATCAATGGATAGTTGAAATCACTCAGTGAAAAGGTATTTCTGTTTATTTGTAATTGAATAAGCATCTTTAGAAATCTTTCATTGTCCTTTAGGGCCTTGAAAGGTGACCTTTAACTGGCTGTGATATGATAATTTACCTTGTTTAGGGCAAATTAAATTTAAGTAAGTTCTGTATGTGAGTCATGGAAAATCTCTCCAGAGAATATTGGGTCTCTGACAAATGTTAAAACTCCCCTGCAGTTTCCCAGCAGGAGTGCTGTCTTTATATTTAAACCATGCCTCTGTTATAGCACAGATATGGATGTGTTCAAGTTGCAGGAGAGCCATTGAGATCTTGCAATTTATTGTGAAGTCTTCTGTCACTGACAGATCAGAGCAGCCTTCTTATTATGATGAAATGTTCAAAAGGCAGACTTTGCCTAAAAAGGCAGTATGCGGCAGTAAGCACTTGGCCAGTGTGTGTGGAATCCATGGAATGTGGTGGTGCAGGCCATCTTTGGTGAAAAAAGTTGGTCTGTCCACAGTTTTATTCCAGGTTAACACATACATCAGCTACTTAACCAATCATGAAAGCCAATTATTTTTTTTTTTTATATCTAGGCATCATCCTGTATGAGAGTAAGATTGCAATCAGGGACATAGTATTATCTGTATTTGACACCTGTTTTGCAAGATCGGATGTGTCTCTTTAAGTATCTTTCTGGGATGAGTGCCTCAGGTTATCCACATTTACATGAGCCGCCTCCAAGCTTTTGTCATATTTGTCTCGTCTGAGGGACTGTAAGTTACTTGTAAGTTTAAACAGGAGCTGTTATGTTGTCTTTGCTCAACCTAGTGAGTGTACATTTAATGTGTCTCATGATGGGGTCACCAGTTTCTACCTCAATGCATGGCCTTTGTAATAGTGGAATGTTTGCTGTTTGCAGCATGCTGACTCATGTGAGGAAGGTGGAGATGTGTTAGTGGATTACTGGTGAGTCTCTTTAGGCCTGCTTCTTGGAGGCTTGGTTACTGAATTTTTGTAACCTATTTAAAAGCCTACTTAAAACATACCTCTTCACCAACCATCTATGCAACTGTAATTGACCCCCTGAAGCCTCGTCCACTTACTATTTCTACACCCCATCTGTCCTGGACAACACAAACAACACTATCTAACTATACCTCTCCATGTGTGAGCAATAACCTATATATGAGTGTATGTACATGTGTGTGTGTGTATATATGTATGCATGTGTATATATGCATGCATGTGTGTGTGTACGTATGTGTGTATATATATATATATATATGTGTGTATATATATATATATATATATATATATATATATATATATATATATATATATATATTTGTGTGTGTATGTATATATGTGTATGTGTGTATGCAAAATATGTATGTATACTCTTACATGTATATTTGCTTGAATGTATATATGGAAAACTTAAACATTTATATACTCTTATTCAGTTGTGAAATATCTTGCAATGCTCTACCAGGTTCTTACCTACTCTCTTTGTATATTTTGTGCACTTGTATTTTCAACCAAAAGGGGGAATATCCTCTTATGGTATACTAACAGCTGTAAAGTCTACAATCTGTATGCTACTACTCTGTAATGTCTCTCTTGTAAAATTTTCTTCTCTCTGTAAACATATGAGGTTTTTCTCCCCAGGTCTCCGCTGAAAACGGACACTTGTCCAGTCAGACTATCTTGGCAAACAAATGTTAAATAAATAAAAATAAATATTTGCGTGTTGGTTTAGAATGATCATGTAGAGAGGTATGGGTGAGTTTTTATGCTGCTTACTGACCACCTTTGTAAGTCAGAGGGTGAACCCCAAGTTATATAGATAGTTACAGCTCTTACAAATTATGTTAAGTTGGTCCAATAGTAGTTGGGTGCCAGTGAGCATTATCCAGATCTTCATCATTCCCACTGCCTCCATGGCATTTTGGGTTATCTGCCAAGGTAATTCAGTACAGACCAGCTTTCAAAAGCTCTGACCCCCTTGCTCTCCCTCTCTTTCTGTGTTAGCTGATTATCCTGAGAAGGTAGCCTACAGGTGTCACAGGAAGTGAGTGTTCATTTTTTTCTGCCATACAAAGTCCTCTAACTCTTCAGAAGATCCAGTGCTGATTTTTCCACCTTACAGCCCATATAAGCCCCATTTGAGACCACCTTCCTCTCATTTTATTATTAGATTTATCGTTTTCTTTTCATTTTTGTTTATTTAAAAATATTTTATTTTAATTTTTATTTCTGTCCGTGTTTACATTAATTCCTGTGGTAATTTCTGCTTGTAGCAGGGTCTACTTGGCTTCTATTTTGACAAATTCTTGTTTTTACTGTTTCTGAGGAAGTGTTCAGTATTTCTGCCAGAAGCTCAGTGTGTATGTGTACTGTTAGATACTAAGGGCTGTTTTGTTCAGTCAGAACCACCTTTACACAATAGTATGCATTTAACACAAAAATCAATATACATGGAGGTTCTCTCAAAGAACATACTGAGACACCAAAGACCACCGAAATACAAGACTGCTACAACTAACAGAGTTCCCACAGCACCCATGACACATATAAGGAGTAACACTCAAAAAAATTTCTAGTCATTGAAGACTCAGCAGTGAGACACACGGATGCCCCACTTACCAGGCTGGACAAGCAGAAAGTCACAGTCAGCTGCCTGTCCAGTGCCAGGATTCTTCAGCTCATTCATGCACTCAGGTATGTTAGCAACAAGCACTATTATGACTTTGTCATAGTTCATGTTGAAGTGAATGACCTGAGATGTACCTCACTGGACTATATGAAGAGAGACATTGATGAAGGTCTCTGAGTAAGTGTCTCAGGCAGGTATGTCCCTAGCCTTGAGCAGCATACTTACCCTCATCTTGAATGATGCCACAGTATAAACAAAAAATTATTGATTTCAATAATTGTCTTAGTTTTTGGTGTCAGAGTGGATCCAGGTCCTGTCAGCCTGGGAAACCATGGGCAACAAACCTTACTGCTTTGCCAGAGACATTTTTCACCTGGCACCTCTAGGCTTTTGGCTGCTGATAAAAGGCTGTTGCCTTCTCTATAGTGCCTTTTTTAGGCAAGGTCTCGAAAATACATGAAAATTGCTAGTCATAACAAAACAAGGGATGTTATGTGGTCCTATCTCGCCTACATTCTTTACTCACGGTTTTGGAGCTGAGAATCGGCTCCGACTCGGCCAACTTATTTTCTAGCACAAAGTCTCTAATTGGCTGGGCTAACCTGGTATCCCAAGATGCACCTCGCCCTAGCCCCAGATCTCGTTTGCAGCTCATAGAGTTAGGGCGTGGTCTCACTTGGCTGTGGCTAAGTACCCTTTCTATACTTTTCATAAGTATTTAGCAGTCTGTTTCTAGTAAAAAGCTATTTTAATAGCTAGTTTTCCTTGTGAGTGTACTGTGTGAGTGAGTTGTGGGTTTTTTTGTGGTATCCCTCTTTTGGCGGGCTAGGCCCATTTAAATTAGAGGACCTAGTCCTCTCCGGTGTGTTTTTTTGTGTAAAATTGTGTTTTTGTTGATCGGTAGTTAGATTCCTTGCTACACCAAAGAAACGTTTAATTTAGTGTTTCTTTGGTTGTTCTTGGTTTGGTTTTCCTGCCTTCCTCTCATGTCTGTAGTTGTCGGTAGAGTGAGTGCTATGTACTATTATGTCTAAAGAGCAGAAAGAGCATAAACCCTCTGGGTTTAAGAAATGCTCTAAATGTGGCTACAAGATGTCCATCACAGATGGGCATTCTATCTGTGTTTATTGGCTTGGTGCTATTCACCTGCAAGAGTCCTGCAGTTTTTTGCCATTCTTTTAGCCCGAGGGTACTGCAGGAAAGAAAAAATAAGTTGATTTTGAAGGGCCTGGTTAAACCTTCTTTTGAGGAGTCCTTAGACTCTTCTTCCAGTACTAAGTCTAAGACTTCCAAGGCCAAGAAAAGATCTCCGGTTCCATCTGTCTCTTTGGAGCCCCCGGAGAAAGTTTCAAAAGTGGATACTGCCTCCTCGTCTCCATTGTCCTCGGGGCCGCAGGAGGTATCCATTGTACTGAAGTCGACCTGGGCCCTGATATTATTGGAACCTATTCGGAGCCGGTCACCCAGTGTTAGGCCTGTCTCCGAGTGGGAGATCCCGATCTCCCTCTATTTCCTCCAAATCCTCTAGGCTGTCTGATTTGTATGTGGATAGGGTGGTCCAGAGGCTCCTGCAGTCACCGGTGTTAGCAAAATTGTTCTCGGCTCCAGGCCAGTCGGCTCCGGAGCCAGTCCCTATTCTTGTACAGATGATTTCTCCTCCGAGCACCCCTGTGTCGTCGGAGCCGGAGTGCTCTGCGCCGAGTGATGTTCTTGTGTCGGCTCCGATACCCCTTGCGAGTTTATCGGAGTCGACATTGGCTCCAACCATGTCGGTTCCGTCCTCTGGTTTCAGTACTCGGGTTTCCTAAGTCAGACCCGAGGGGGATACCTCGGGACTCTTGTCTGTTCCGAGTCTCCCTCTCAGTGCTTCGGCTCGGGGAACCCCAGCTCCGGTTGTGGTCTCGGAGATGGGTTGGTCCTCGGATTCGGGGGGACCTGCCTTCGAGGCTATGAGGAGCGCACTGGCCAGATCATCAGTTACATCACCCGGATCGGTCACTCCTTCCCCCTACACCCCGGCTAGAGCCTCTAACACACCCCTGTCCGTGGATGGCGGAGCCCGAAGGTCTGCGAATACCCCCATGAGTGGTCCCCAACTTTCTGAGGGCCCCTCAGTGTTGGTGCCTGAGGAGCCCCCTAGAAAAAAGTTGTGCAAGAGGAAGCACATAGACTCCCAGGACGAGTCCCTCACTTCCGATACCGACCTCGAGGAGTCTGAGGAGTCCCCTAAGTCGTCCTCTGATGATGTCTCTTTCTCCGACATCCTGGAGATTTTGAGGCAGAGAGGTGACTGGCCTTCCAAGACCCCCTCTGAGGAAGATTCGGTATTCCTCAAGGCCTTCGGATCTCAACCCTCTGCCTCCTGGGTGTCTTCACCCTTTGATGAACTCCTGGATTTGATTTGTTGAAGGGTGAGGGAGACCCCTGATTCCGTGGAACTGTTGCCCAGACGTCCAAATAAGTTTCTTTCTGCTCCCCCGGGGAAAGAGTTCCTGACCAAGTGGTTTCCGTAGATGCCTTGGTGGTGGCAGCAGCCACTCAGCAGGAAGTTGCAGAGGCTTCTTCTTCCATCCATCCTCCTAACAAGGAGTCCAGGAGTATGGGACCAGTATGGGAAGCGTACCCTGTCTTCAGCGACCTTTACATTGCAGTCGCTGAATTATCTTTGTCATTTTACTTGGCTCCAGAGAGAGCTCCTTAAGGAGCTAGGAGACACTCTGACGGGTAACATGCCTGAGGCGGTAGCGCAGACTGTTAACTCCCAGTTGTCTACCCTTGGTTCCATTGTCAACTCGTCCATGAGGCTCATATTCTATGCAGCTGAAGGGGTGAGTAGGGCAGCTAGCTCAGGTGTAGCCCTCAGAAGGCAAGCCTGGATGCGCCTGTGTCATTTCGCGGCGGCCTTTAAGTCTTCCTTCATGATGCCCCCTTTGATGGGTCCTCACTGTTTGGGACCAAAGTGAAAGACACCCTCACCAGATGCGAACAGGAGGGGAAGACCCTATCTGCCGTAGGGGCCCATTTCTCTCTTCCTTCTAGGCCTTACCCCAAGGCTCAGAGAGGAGGGAAAATGTGGTTCAAGACGTCACAGAGGTCTTTCCCTGCCGCTCAAGGTGAGTCCCCCTCCAGAGGCAGAGGAGGGAGAAATTATTCTGGAAGATGCCATCCTAGAGGCAGAGGAGGCCCCCGCAACTCGGGAGACCGCGATTCCTTTTGCGGGTCTTCCTTTCAGCGTTCCTGAGGCATTGCTCAACTGTGCTGTTCCAGAGCCAGTTGGGGGCCGAATTTCATTGCATCTGGAAGCCTGGGAAAGCATCACCCAGGATCGTTGGGTGCTTCGAATAGTTACCGGAGGTTACACCACCCCCTTTTTATCAACACCCCCTCCAGTCCAAAGAATCGCAGACGTTCCACCCAGTCAGCTGGATCAAGCAGCACTAGAAGTTTCAAAGCTGCTAGAAAAGGGAGTCATCCAACCAGTCCCTCAGACCATATTGGATCAGGAACTTACTCAAGACTCTTTTTGGTGCCGAAAAGAACAGGGGACCTGAGGCCCATTCTGGATCTCAGCGGATTGAATCACTACGTTCTAAAGTCCAAGTTCCGAATGGTCACTCTTCAGTCCATTTTTCCTTTGCTGGAAAAAAGAGTATGGATGTGCTCCATCGATCTCAATGATGCCTACTACCACATCAAGATGGACAAGGCATCCAGGACTCATTTACGCTTCTGGCTGAGAGCCAGTCATGTCAAGTTTCGTGCCCTGCCCTTTGGTCTCACCACAGCCCCCAGGGTGTTTACCAAGTGTTTGGCAGTGGTGACGGCTCACTTGAGATGTCGGGGATTCCAGGTGTTTCCATATCTGGACGACTGGCTTCTCACCGCCCCCACCAGGCATCTCCTTATTCAAGCCAGGGAGGCTACCATTACACTTTGTCACCAACTAGGAATTACCTTGAACTGGGAAAAGTCTGCCTTGCTGCCCTCACAGCGTGTTGTTTTTATAGGCGCCAAGCTAGACTCTATTCAAATGCAGGCCTTTCTGCCACAAGAGAGAATAAGAGTGTTGCAGTCTCAGATTCACACATTGTTGCCCCTCAAGAGATTTCAGGCCAGGTTAGTTCTCCAGCTCCTGGGATCCATGGCTGCCACCATCATGCTGGTGCCTCTAGCCAGGTTACACATGCGGATCCTACAGTGGCTCCTTTCGGCCCAATGGTCCTTTCAGAAACTTCCTCTTTCCCACTTGATACTTCTCATGGAACTGTGCAAACAGGACCTCCGCTGGTGGCTATGCTCCACCAATCTGGACAAAGAGAGGAGCTTGATTCCTACGTTTCCAGTGGCCACAGTGACCACGGATGCCTCCCAGATGGGGTGGGGGGGCATTATCTTGGCAGGACGGACCAAGGCATGTGGCAAGATCACAAGGTACATCTGTACATCAATGTTCTAGAGATGAGAGTGGTGTTACTAGCGTTGCGGGCACTCCAAAGCTGTCTTCCTCGGGGAACGATTGCAATTCACTCTGACAACATGTCCGTGGTGTGGTACCTGAACAAGCAGGGGGGAACCAAGTCTTATCCCCTCTGCAGAGAGGCCATGTGAGTGTGGCATTGGGCAGTGTCTTCCCAACGGTTTTTAGTGGCAATGCACATTCTGGGAAAGACCAATGTGATAGCGGACAGGCTGAGCAGAGCTATTCTGATGCCTTACGAGTGGTCCCTGAATGACTGAGTGGCGGTTCAAATTTTCAACAGGTGGGGTCAGCCTTGCTGCGATCTCTTCGCCAGCCCTCTCAATGCCAAATGCAGCAAATACTTCACACTGATCCCCCCACAGGGGGAGTCACCCAGGGACGCTCTAGTCTACGATTGGCCCCCTGGTCTGATCTATGCTTTCCCTCCGTTTCCTCTGTTACCAAGAGTGATTCAGAAAGCCATATCCTTGGGAAGCAGGATGATTCTAATTGCTCTACACTGGCCTCAACAAGTATGGTTCCTCTTTCTTCAGCAGTACGCAGTGGACGGCCCTTGGATTCTGGACCCAGTGCCAGACCTACTGATTCATATGTCAGGACAGCTCCACCCCTCCCTGCGAACCCTCAAGTTGACAGCCTGGCTGCTCCACTTCCATCACTAGTTAGACAACATTCCTTTTCACCTGAGGTGGTACACATCTTGTCTTCGTCTCATAAGTCTTCCACCAGAAGGATTTATTCCAGCAAGTGGAAGAGATTCTCCATTTGGGCTCAGGCCAAGATTAGGACCCCTTCACAGCCCCAGTTCCTTCGTTCTTAGACTTTTTAGCCATGCTTTTCCGACAGGGCTCCACGCCTGCTACCATTAAGGTACAGCTGGCTGCAATTTCCAACTTTCATACATCTTGCAAGCCTTCTCTTATGGGCCATAAACTTTGTAAGGCCTTCTTGAAAGGCACCTGGTTACTTCACCCTCTGGTTGCAGAACCTGTCATGCCATGGGATATAAACCTTGTGTTACAAGCCATCACTTCACTGCCCTTTGAACCGGCTGCTACCTGTGAATTAAAATTTCTATCTTGGAAGACAGCTTTCCTGATAGCCATTACATCGGCCAGAAGAGTATCAGAGATTCAAGCCTTGTCCATTAAGCCTCCGTATTTGACCTTCCATAAGGACAGATTTTCCCTGAGGCTTAACCCATCCTTCCTTCTGAAGGTTGTCATCCACCGTTAATCTGCATCAGTCTATCGAGTTACCAGTGTTCTTTCTGAACTTTTCCAATAAAGCAGAGTTTAGGTTTCACCAGTTGGATGTGCACAGACAACTAAGATTCTACTTACACAGGATTAAGCATATTAGGAAGTCTGATCAACTGTTTGTGTCCTTCTCAGAAAACAGAACAGGTTGTCCTATTTCCAAGAGCACAATTTCTAAATGGATCAAAGATTGTATTTCCTTTATTTATTCATCAGCAGGCAGAAATTTACCCTTTCCCGTTAAAGCTCATTCTACCAGGGCAGTGTCTACATCAATAGCGTACCATGCTAGGCTTTCATTGGATGATATTTGTGCTGCAGCCACTTGGGCTTCTCCGCACACCTTCATTACTCATTACAAGTTGGACGTGGCTTCTAGGGGCTGGGCTTCCGTTGGTTCCACGGTTCTCAGGAGTATTTTCCTATGAGCCGCCCAGGATAGAGGTGCTGGGAACGCTGTCCCGTGAGTAAAGAATGTAGGCGAGATATGACCACATGACATCAGGTAGTTATGTACTCACCATAATAATCGATGTATGTGGTACATCTCGCCTCACATTCTTATGTACCCTCCCACCTGCCCCCTTCCTATAGGAGTTGGAGGAAAAATTGGTTCTGAGAACCCTTCAATGTCAGTTGTTTTTTCTTTCCTTTCAGGCTGGCGCTTCCTCCAGTGGCAGTTGTGTGCATGGGGTGTGATTAGGATGGCTGCAAACTAGATCTGGGGCTAGGGCGAGGTGCATCTTGGGATACCGGGTTAGCCCAGCCAATTAGAGACTTCATGCTAGAAAATAAGTTGGCCGAGTCTGGGACTATTCTCGGCTCTGAACCCGTGAGTAAAGAATGTGAGGCGAGATGGACCACATACATCGATCGTTATGGTGAGTACATAACTACCTGTTATGCTGCAAAACACTAAGAGCTTAAACCAAAAACTGCACACCCTGGAAGGACTCCTATCACTGGAACATGTAGATGCCTGTATACTCACAGAAACCTGATTCAAGGCCTCAGCGATTACCCAGCCTTGCAAGGCTACAGTGCTTTCCACACCCTCAGACCACAAAATGAACATGTGAGAATCAGGAGGGAGTGTTTGTATGTCTGTTAGACATAAATTCACCTCTCGTCTAGTTAGACTGGACAACTCCATGGAGTTACTCCAAATTCAAGTTATGGTGGTTAAGACCTCATTCAAGTCATAGCCAGTTATAGATTCCCCTCCATGGGTCATGATGCTCATGAAGCGTACTTGATCAAACTGGAGACTATCCAAATATTAACAAACACTCTGGTTATGGGGAATTTCAATTATCCCACCATCAACTGGGGAACCTATGCTAGCCCTAACTCGCTAATGCCAAGGTCCCTTGACTTTGTTAACTCAAATGCCCTGGAACAAATTGTTCATACCCTGACATTAGATCTGGTCCTCACTAACATGTGAAACAGATGCACTACCTCAACTGTTGAACCCTCATTAGTTAAATCTGACCACAAATCAATGACCTTTGAGCTGACACTAACACCAGAACTCACAAAGGACGAAATCGGACTAAAAAAACTTCAAGGCAACTTCTACCCTCCTAGGTGAAGGTATAAATGCATTCCAAGCCCCACCCCCAGCTGGAAGTGGCAACTCTACTGAAGCTTACTCTAAAGCGCTGTACAATCACTTGCATAAGTGTATAGACTCTGCTGTACCAGAAAGGATCAAAGCTAGAGTCCCAAGTAAAAACAAGCTGCTATAGTGGACATCCAACCTCAACAAACTTTACAATAAATGCAAAAAGTTGCTGTCCATGAAAAGAAAGGCAAGACCTTAACAATGGAAAAGCACCCTCCTCAGCCTCAACAGGCAAATAAGACAACTTGTCAAATCCTCTAAGGGCTTTTTTGAGAAAAACTTAGCACAGCCAAGGATAACCATAAGGCCTTTTATAGCTATGTAGCCTAAAAGGTGGGTCCCAAGCATGTGCAGAACTAGTGACCAACAGTATCACACACATTCACCCCACAGAGATGGCAAACCTGCTAGCAGATCGATTTGGCAAAAATTTCACTCCCCTATTCCCTCCAAACCTACCACAAACCTTTTCTCCAACCCTCCCACCCTACATATCTGAAGAACATGTCATCAAAGCCTTGTACAAGGCAAAAAATACAGCCTTTTGGGACCAGAATGCATCCCAGGCTGTCTTCTAAACAGGCTGAAACAATGAACTAGCATCACCATTGAGTACTATTTTCAGCCATAGTTTAACCACAGGTTTTCTTCCTGCGTAATGGAAAACAGCAACAGTTATCCCCCCCCCCCCCTACAAAGGTGGCCTGGCAACACACCCAGTGAATTACAGACCCATAAGCCTGACCAGCCTCATCTGTAAGGCCATGGAACGTTTCATTTTGGACCTCATAAATAAAGACATAGGTGATCTCTAAACCATGGATCTTACCCAGTTTGGCTTCATCAAGGGCAGATCATGCCTGTTAAATCTGGTAGATTTTTTTGAAAATGTGACCAGGGCCATTGATGAGGGCATATTTGTGTACACAGCATACCTTGACTTGGCAAAGGCTCAGACATTACCAATAAACTTGGCAAACTGAATGTAAACCCCTTCATTGTAAGATGGGTTGCCAACTGGCTAATAAACCGGACAAACACTATCAAAGTGGGTGACTCCACATCAACCAGCAGACCTGTTACCAGTGGTGTGCCATGGGCTTTAGTGTCCCTTACTGTTTGGTATATACTAGTCAGAAGTCCAGGTCAAAATTAAGAGGTTGTGGCTGAGAAAGTTTGCAAACGACTGCAAACTGGGTGCAATTACTGAATCCCCAAATTATGTCAGTGTACTCCTTGAGGGTCTTATGCAGACCAATGACTGGTGTTTTAGTCATCGTCTCAAACTGAATGCAAAGAAATGCATCATCATTCCCTTCGGCACAAACAATGATCCTTCACACTATCAAATCAACAGCAACAATACCATAAGTACCCACAAGGTGGTAAGGGACTTAGGACCAAAATTTAACAGCAACCCTAACTTCGACCACCATGTGTCTGCTGTAGCAAGGAAGGCTTTCTACTTAGCAGACTTGATTATTAAGGCATCACCTCTAGAGCAAAAGAGGTTATAACCCCTCTATACTCGGCACTAATCCAGCCTGTAATTGAGTATAACACCCCATTTGGCATATACTGTACAAAGTACCTGCAGCAATTGGAGAGACCTCAGAGGTTTGTAACAGCAAAGGAGATCAAGGGACTGCAGCACATGCCATACACAGACCGACTAAAGTCCCTGTCACTTTACTCTGTATCAGGTCTATATCATGTAGTCGAAGTTCTGTAACTTTGAATGACATATGTTCAAACACATATGTCCGAAGTTACGGAACTTCGACTGGCTATGAAAAATTAAAAACACAACAGACAAATATAAAAATTGTTATATGCAGGGGGGCAAGCCCCCCTGCACCCCCCCGCTGCTTAAATATACCAACTCCGAGATCGTACCACATTTAAGTGAATGGAAACCCCCGCTTATGGAGATTTCCATTCACACGCTCGAACATTTACAAATTTGAACATATGGTCTCGAACATATGTCGTTCGAAATTGTAAATGTTCGACTACGCGATAGGAACCCCTCTGTATCATATAGACTTATTAGATGAGACTTAGAGCAATCTTAGACCAAAACCTAATGAACTTGCTGCATATCCCTAAATCAAGTGGGACTAGGGCCACCCGTTCCAGGAACCTAAATATGGCCTGCATCTTAAATGGGACATACTGGAGGGATTGATTTCTCTCCCGGTGACGGACGTGTCTTTGGAATTGGCTACCTATTGATGTGAAACAGCCGACTAGTAATCATAAATTAGGGGATGTGGTTGGCACTTTCATATGCGGCAGATTTAAGCAGTGCCGTTTTGTCAATAATGTTTTGAGTATTCATGTTACATCATGAGAAACTAGAATGTATTTTGAGACAGGTATGACTGCCGGACTCCTAGGGTAGTGTATTTGGAATAGGCTACCTATTGATGTGATACAGCCAACTAGTAATTTTAAATTAGGGGATTTGGTTGGCACTTTCAAATGCAGCAGATTTAAGCAGTGCCGTTTTGTCAATAATGTTTTGAGCATTCATGTTGCAGTATGAGGAACTACAATGTATTCTGATGTAGGTATGACTGCCAGACTCATGGGGTAGTGTATTTGACCGTATGCGAGTCTTGTCCCTATTTTTATACAGGGAAGTCCATTAGACATTTTAAATGCAGAATATACGAACACACCGTAGTGATCTGGTATCATGACATGAGTACTGATTTAGCAAGACATTCTACTGTTTGTGTCAACTTTAAGAAGTTCAGTTTCTTCTTGCTGGAAGCTGTTTACATTGGTGATCTCAATGGGAATTATAAAGTTAGACTTCAATGCCAAGAAACTGTTTAGGAAATTAAACTTAAGGCTGACTAACATCCAGGGATCCAAAAGGAACTGGCAGGAGGATAATTCTTCATAACCAATTAAGAGAGGTTCCTTTCTAAAAAATCAACCCCCTACAAAGGAATAACTGTGCTGAGTCACAGAGTACCTCTACCCCCTTCCTTCTTTTCCTCCATTCTCCAAGCTGTCTCTCAACCCTGCAACCTGGCCACAAGTAGACTCAGATAAATGGGTCCTGAGAATAATTCACCTTACAGTAAGTCAGAGCATTGCTTCCAGTCCAGTGTTTTATGGTGACTGTAGATCTCAAGGTATCTTGTCATCATATTGCTATTGCTCCCAGTTTTAGGAAATGTTTGATATTTGCTGTGTTTGACTTAAATTATCAGTTTTCTGCATTGTCCTTTGGATTATCTACTGCACCTTATGTGTTTCCAAGTTGTCTGGCCCCATTGGTTGCCTATTGCAAAACCCTAGGCATCCAAATTTTTCCTTATTTAGACGACTTGCTGTTACATGCATATTCTGAATCCAGGTGCTTGGAGTCCTTAAACAAGGTGGCATCCCTCCTTTGCCACCTCGGCTTCAAGTTGAACCTTCAAAAGTCCTTCTTCACACCCGCTCAGTGAATTGCTTTCCTGGGGTGTTTGATAAAAGAAGTAAAAGGAATGGTCTTCCTGCCAGAAAACAAAGTCCTGACTTATCATAGCATTTTTCTTTTGATTTCTCACTTCTAGACATGGCCTTAGAAAAAGAGTTCCTCAAAAGTTCAGGCCTCACGGCATCAGTGATCCTCGTGATAACACTAGCCAGACTACACTTGAGAAAAATGTAATGGTACTCGAAGAATTCTTTGGCCCAGCACTTTCATCCTTTGTATTTCCAGGTACTGGTACTGGGATTTGTGAATCAAGAACTGTAGTGGTGGAGGGATCCACTGTCTCTAAATCCAGGACTCTCTTTCTGTCTTCAGACACCAGTCCAGTTTGTCCAGATTTTTATTTATTTATTTATTTTTTTATTTAACATTTGTTTACCAGGAAAGTCTGAATGGGCACAGGTCCTTTTTCAGTGGAGGCATGGAAAGAAAAGCTCCACTTATAGGTAGTAAGAATTACATAATAAAGAAACATATTTATTTATACAATTAGAGGAAAAATATAAAAATAAAAGCACATTTTATACATAGTTGCCAGTTGTACTACAGGAAATAGATAGTCAAGATATGTAGGTAAATATGTACATGATGAGATACATAGTAAAATAATTTTGTGGTTAGAGCAAGTAAAATATGTTTTGAGACATTCACAATACATATGTAGAGAGTTAAATGCTGGGAACATACTGATGTCTAGAGGTGGGTAATTTTGACTCGAGCATGATTCTATATGGTTCAGAGAGATGAATTGTGCATAGATGGCACTAACTTAGTAGCATTTGGGTAGATAAGCTGAAAGGTAGTCAAAGTTTAGTAATGCTAACAGTGGGTTAGTCAGGTTGGTTACAAGGGCAAAGCTATGTGTCATATAAATGTTGTTTTAGTAGGGTTTTAAATGTTTTAGATGTTTCGTATATCTTTCTTTTCAGCTTCCTTGGCATGTTTTCTGTTACACACTATGTCTGATACACTGTGCCAGTTAACTGCAGCCACTCTGATTCTAGCTTTGGCCTTCTCCTTAACCACCCCTTCCCAGTACTTGAAGCTGTTAACTTATTCCACTATTTTCCCGTCAGTCTCAGTTTTCATCATCTTCTGATTTCTTACATTTGCTGCCATGGCAGTTGTCTTGTCTGTACTCAGATTCATCCCATTTTCCTCTAATTTTGAGTTGCATTCCTCTATCTTATTCAGGGTCTTCTTGTAATGTCACATTGTCTACATCCAGCAGCTTTGTTAATCTGTACCCCCCCCCAAACTGTTTGTTAATGTAGTACATCAACAGTGTATGAGCTGCATTGGGCTCAGAGCTGAAACCCGATGCAAACCCATTCCCAATGGGAATCATTTTATGAGTTTGAACACTGTTTGTACTCATGTCATTGGGTCCTTGTACATAACCTGCACTAATTCTATCAATATTTCCAGGACTTCATAGGTTCATAGGTTGGTACTAGGTTATCGGCCCTAGGGCCTATACAAGCCTAGCCATAACAACTCCCTGGATATTTCTTCCCACAATATTTACTTCCCTGGACCCCCGTCTAGCAGGGCAACTGACATGATCCCTGGGGTGAATTGCCTAGCTCCCATCCAATCATCAAGGTTCTTTTTGAAGAGGGCCAAGGAGGCTCTCTACTTGATATATATGGGCAGTCTATTCTAGAGTATGGGGAGTCTGTGGGTCAGGAACCTATCCCTCCAGCATGTTTTGTTCATTGTGATGACAAGGTTTAGATCCCTGGAGCGTGTGGCTCTGAGGGATTGGTATTTCTTTAAGTGGAGCATGTCCAACAGCTCAGGGTTTGACATGGCCTTGTATGTTAAGCAGAGATTGCCTCTGAGTAGACGATATGCTACAGAGTATAGCTGAAGTTTTTTTAGATTGTCAGCATATGGCATGTGCTTTAGGTGATTCTTTTAGTGAGGTATTTCTTTGGCCTTTCCAGCTGCTGCAGATGTCTTGTGAGGTACATACCAAACAGGGCGTTATACTCTATACTCTATAATGGGTCTAATGAGGGATGAGTACAGTGGGACAATGACCTCCTTTTTTTCTGGATGAAAAGCCCTTGTTGATGAGGTGTGCCACATAGAAGGATTTCCTGACTGTTGTAGTGATGTGGTTATCGAAGGTGAGACCACTGTCCACCTGTGTCCCAAAGTCTCTCATCACACTTTCGATGTTTAGTGTACTGCCACCTTTGTGGTAATTCATGTGTACATGTTTTTTTCCAAAGGGAATAACTATACATTTCTTGGCATTAAGCTTGAGCCCATGGCTCTGGCACCAGGTATCTGTTTCTGTTGGGCCCTTTTGTAGAATATCCACATCATATGGGGATTCAGTAATGGCTCCCAGTTTGCAGTCATCTGCAAACTTTGTTAGCCAGAGTCCTTTAGTGTTGGCCTGTACTTCAGAGACGTAGATGCCAAACAAGAGTGGTCCCAGGATTGAACCCTTTTCTGGAGCTGGATTTGGAATCAGCTACTTTTCCAGTGTGGGTTCTGTCAGTAAGCCAGTTGACAACCCATCGAGTGATGTAGGGATTTATGCCCAGCTTAGTAAGTTTATCTATAATTCCAGAGTGGGGGATGGTGTTGAAGGTCCAAATAGGCTATGTGGACCGCCTTACCCTTGTCCATAGCTCTGGAGACTGATTCAAAGAAGCCAATCAGGTTCAGGAGACAAGATCAGCCCTTCACAAACCCAAACTGAGTGAAGTCCAGTGTTTGAAGGTTGCCAATGTCTTTGTTTATAAGTTCCATGATAATGCGTTCCATGTCCTTGCAGATCAAGCTTGTCAGACTGATGGGATGGTAGTTTCTGGGATCCAAGGTGGATCCCCCCTTGTGGAGTGGGATAACTGTAGCTGTGCGCCACTCAGTGGGCACAAAGCCTGAGGTGAGGTTATGATTAAACATGACTCTTAGGTGTGGTGCCAGTTCATTTTGTAGTTCATGTAGTACACAGCCCGGGATGTCATCTGGTCCCATGGATGCTGTATTCTTAGCTTTGGAGAGTGCGGTTTCTACCGGTGTGGCCGTGATTACCAGAATTTGGCAATCTTTTGGTATTGAGATGGGCCCTTTAGGGGATGAGAGGGGGGTGAAGTTGGCACTAAATCGATTTGCCAGGATATTGGCAATATCCTTAGGCTCAGTATATTTAATGCCATTCTGTTGTAGCTCAGAGTAGATCTGAGCATTGCCATTTAGATTCTTGACATAACTATAGAATGCCTTGTGGGTGTCTTTGGAATCTTTGGCAATTTTATTTTTGTAACTAGCTTTTGAGGATTTTATGAGGAATCTCAGCTTCTTACTGAGGCTGGTGAGGGAGTTTTTTGCATCCTGGGATTTTCCTCTTTTCTGCAACAGTTTCTTCCTTCTGTTGTATAGTTTGTTTATAGCAGGGGACCACCAGATTGGCTTCCTTTTTTTGGAGGAGAGCATTCTGGTTCTGTTTGGGATGGCACGATTCATGCACGAGTGGATGTGCTCGTACAGTGCCTTATTGTAGGATTCAGCAGTCAAGATTTCAGATCCCATCTGCATGGGTGTCATGAAGTTTGTCACTTCCGACTTCAGTAACACAAAGTTGGCTTTAGAGAAGTTTTTTAAGGAGGTTTCCTTACTGAGGGGTGAGGGTGGGATGTGGATGTCAAGGGTGATTTGCTTATGGTCAGACCTGACCAATGAGGGGGTGACCAGTGGTGTGGAGCATCTATCTCCTATGTTGATAATGACCAGGTCCAGGATATTGGAGCCCCTGGTGGGACAATGGATTAGCTGATCCAGGGCATTGAAATTTATGAATTCCAAGAACCATTGGGAAAAGGTGTCGGTACCTGATTAGTTTTCACAGTTAATGGCAGGGTAGTTGAAATCACCCAGTATTAGGGTGTTTGGTTGTATTGTAATATTTTCCAGTATGTTTAGAAAGGTGTAGTGAGAATCTTGGGGCATGGTGGGGGATCTGTAGCAAGCTACAGTTTGGATTGCAGTCTTAGCTAGAGTTAGTTGCACCTGGAGAATTTCAGATGCATTGTGTTAGGCAACTAGCCTGGAGGTGTGAATATCCTTGGTGAATATGTACACTCCTCCACCTTTAGTGTTTCGGTCTTGGTTTTGTGGCCAAAAAGTGTGGTAATAGTTGTAGCCTGGTATTGCAGGGGTGCTCTCTGGAGCCTTTAACCAAGTCTCAGTTACTGCACAGATATCAATGTTCTCCATTTATAGGAGTGCCACGAGAGAGTGCATTTTGAGATTTAGACTTCTAGCATTGAGTAGCATTACCTTCAGATTTTGCATGCTTGCATCTGTTATGGTGGTGGTTTTGTCCTTTGACCCTTGCCTAAAAAAGGCACTATAGGGGTGGCAAGAGCTTTAGCCAGTAACCTGAATCCCAGGGGTGACAGGTGCAGACCATCTCTGGCAAAGCATCGTAGTTTGTCGATCATGTCTTCCCAGGCAGACAGATACTGGATCCCCTTTGAATGACACCAGAAGCTTAGCCAATTATTGAAGTCAATCATTTTGTCCTTATACTGTGGTATAATTCTGGGTGAAGGCAGGATGCTACTCAGGGCTAGGGTCATACCTGTCTGGGCCACATGATCCGAGAGCTCTTCCACGTCTCTTTTCATGTAGTCCAGGGAGGTATGTCTCAAATCATTCACTCCAACATGGTAAATGACATAGTCATATTTGTACTTGTTGTGGAGTGACTTGAGTGCATGCATTATGTGGCGGATCCTGGCACCCGACAGGCAGCTGACTGTAAATTTCTCCTTGTTCAGCCTGGTGAGTGGGACATCAGTGTGCCTGACTTATAGAGTCACCTCTGACTAAAGTGTTGGGTACATTGTATTGCCTTAGGGGCTGCTGTTGGGTGGCACACTGGTGTTGTGAGCTGTGTGTCACTTTGTGACTGGTGTTTGTTTGCGTTTCAGTTTCTGCGGTCCTTGTTGCTTGGGCAGGTTAATGTTAAGGGCCTCCGCATATGTGGGTTTAGTGCTGCTATGTGTGGGTGTTGATGGTGTGGGTTTTGAAGGGCTATGAGTTGCTTGAGGTGTAGTGCAGGTGTTAACCTTCTCCTCTTGACTGTCTAGCACAATCTTGTCTCAGGACTGCCCAAATCAACTTTCTTGGGACCTTGTCATATGCTCTCTCCAAGTCTAGGAATTCCAGATTTTCCCCATTTTCTGCATTTCACTTGAGTTTCCTTCCCTGTCAAGGAAACTAATATATGAATGTCTTAATACCTTGTTCCTCTTAGTCTGCTATGTTTCATAGGAAATGTATTTTGCATGAATAATGCAAGTTTTACTTTTGTAAACAGTAATGTTAAGTCTTTGAATCTGAAGCATCAGTAACAGTCATATTTGTTTATGGGGATTATTTTTCCTTGGGTCCCTTTGTAAATGTCTTCTGCCCAGAAAGGCTAGCCTGGTTAATATAATATTAATATATAATGTAATAGGGAAACTCAGAAAACTAAGACATTCATATTTATATTTTAAAGCTACCTCGGCTGTATCAGGTTTTGAATCTGTTTAAATAAATATGATCTCTTGATAATGTTCATGAACTCAGTGAGGATTGCTCATAGGTGGTTACTCTCATGTGCTCCAGGGGACAATATAAGAGGCTAGCCAAATCTTCCAATTGTCCCGTAGCATTGCCTGGTTAAGTGACTTACTTGAGGTCATACAGTAGACAAGTGAATACTGAAGGAATCATATCCTGCACCACAGCTCAAAGTCATAACCCTCTGTGCTGAGAGACTATGTAATTTACAGTACATTTTGCACAAAAACCATCAAAAAGTGTAAAGGAGATAGCTTTTGGTATCTGTGACATCACCACATTGGGCCAGTAATCAAGGAGCCTGAATCCTCACTGCTGACACTAGAGAGGGATGTGCACTTGGAATACAAATGGATACACTCAGTATTTCCATATTTCTCGTATCTGGGTAGAGGGTAGCCACTGGGACACTGCTACCCCTTCCACTGAAGTGTCCATCCAAGCCTCACTGGGGAGATCATTCACCAGATCCTCCTCAGACTCCTCCTGCCATCCACTGCAAATACTCAACACAAAATCCTCCCTATCATGGTAAGGCGTCATCATGTTAACATGGTACAGTTTGTGCCCCTGCCTCCTTCCTAGCAGTTCTACCATGTAATTAACATCACTGGCCTTCCTTAGCGCTTTGAAGAGTCCCTCCCAAGCTGCCTGCAGCTTATTGTATTTGACAGGAATGAGCACCATCACCTGCTGTCACACAGCATACTCTCTGGCTCAAGAATTCCTGTCATACCAGATCTTTTTCTGCTGTTGGGCTCCTTCCAGGTTCTTCTAGGCCAAGCCCATGAGCTCCCTAAACCTTGTCCTGTGGTTTTAGGACATATGCCACAACAGATTCCTTGTGGGATTCACATTCACCCTCCTACTCATCATGAATCAGATCTAAAGAGCCCCTCACCCTATGACCATATAGCAACTGAAATGGTGAAAAAAATGTGGATTGTTGGGTTACCTCTCTGTAAGCAAACAACAGATGGGGCAAGTATTTGTCCCACTCTCTCTTAAACTGGTCTGCAAATGCCAATAGCATGGTCTTTAGTGTAGAGTTTAACCTCTCCACAAGACCATTAGTCTGGGGATGGTAGGGGGTTGTCTTTAGGTGATTCACCCCACAGCACTCCCACAGACAAGCCAGGACAGGTCTGGCATGAAATTGGCACCTCTGCCAGTCAATATTTCTCTTGGGAAACCTACCCTTCTGAAAATCTCTAGTAAAGCATTTTCCACATTCTATGCCTTGATGGAGGAGAGAGCCACTGCCTCAGGGTATCTAGTGGCATAATCTATTACCACTAGGATATACTTCTTCCCTATGAAAGTTAGGGTACTCAGAGGCCCCACAGTATCCATAGCCACCCTGTGAAATGACTCCTCAATTACAGGCAAAAGCATCAAAAGGGCTTTGACCTTATCTCCTGCCTTGCCTAGTCTTTGGCACTGCTCACATGTCCTGCAGTGCCCGGTTACATCCTTGGCAATCCCAGACCAATAAAAGTTCTGCATAATAAATCTGTTGGTACACTTTATCCCCATATTACCTGCAAAAGGAATGTCCTGGGCTATGGCCAGAAGTGCCAAATGGTAAGCTCTGAACATTACCAACTGCTGTATTACCTCATCTTCTAGCCCTCCCACAGGGGGTTTACTCTCCTTTGTTCCAGTTTACAGACTCCCCTTTTCCTTAAGAATTGGGTGCCTCCCAAGCTACCTCCTTTAAGCCTTGTAATGTAGGGTCTGAGAGCTAAGCCTGTCTCAACTCTATCTTTGTGACTTTTTACAGCTAGCCTTCGACAATAAGTCTGGTATCTTCTGACAGAGGTGCCTCACTGTTAACATGGGTGCTACCACTTACCTCTGCCCTTGCAGTCACCCTGTCCAAGGGAACATTAGTACCTAGCAGCAGCCATGGCTCATCTTCGTGCTCACTGCTCCAGGGTAACCCCCTCCCTGAATTAACCATATCACCAGTCCTGGCTTCAGGGATGCCATCAGTCTGGGTTTCCCCCAGGCTACCAGACCCACATGCCTGTCTCCATGCCTGATTGCATGTCACTGCATGCACACAAGGTACTGCATTATCAAAATCATTCCATACCAATACATCTGCAGGGATATCCTGAAGCACACCTACTTGCTTGATTCCTTTTCCACCCTCCCAATCAAGGTGAACCCTGGCCAACGGCATTTGGAATGGGATCCCTCCTAAAGCTCTGATTGGACTGTACTGCCCCAGCAAGTACTGCTCTTCTTTAACCACTGCAGGCTTCACAATGGGTATATCACAGGCTGTCTCTCTCTTGGGAGTGGCCTGTTTTCTATCCACCAAGATAGGATACAAACTCCGGTGGTAGTTTGATACCTCTGTTTTCTCATGACAACTTAGCACTGGCCTTCTGTTATTCCCACTTGCTGCCTCCCCCAGCTTTTGTTCCCCACCTTGCCTCCATGGACATCTATATGCTACATGGCCCCACTGGTTACATTTAAAGCATTTGACCTTTGGTCCTGGCTGTGTACCTGAACTAGTGGCTTCCCCTATTACTGGCAGTCTCTACTGGGGAGGTTTAGACTACCCACCTTGGGGTCCCTTATATCCATGTGCAGCTCTGGGTATCCCTTTCATGTACAGCAAAGCCCTACCTGCTAAGTAGAGATCCCCTTTATCTCCAGTTCATCTGCAGAATTGCATTTCCTGTCTGCCAACCAGATTTTCATGTCCTCAGGCAAAGTGCTAAGAGTTCTTCCCTCCCCAAAAGATCTGCCAGCCCTTGAAAAGTGGTGACTTGACACCCACTCACTCACCTATGAAAATAAGTGCTTAACTCAGCAATATAATCACACACACTTTCAGCTGCCTTGCGTCTATGCTCTCAAAACTTTTTTCTGTAAGCTTCAGGTGTTAACTTAAAACATTAGAATAAACATTTTTTTAACTGTAGCATAGTTTAAGCAATCAATATCAGACAACTTAGAAACAGCAGTTACAGTTTACCATGGAGTAAGGGAGTCAGGAACCATACCCAGAGCCCTTGGTCAGCATTATACTGTTAACATACCCTCTCAAATATATGAATACAACTGTCAAAGTTATCACTCTGTAAATTGTGGAAGAAATTTACTGACATTTATTGCTTCTGGGGTTCGGTTATTCCTTTCCCCATTACCTCCATGACCCTGGCAAAGAGTCAGCATCTTCTTCTAATGTTGACTTTGCTTATCCTTTTCTTCAGCCTCCAAACACCGTAGTTTCTCATTTTCTTCAACCTCCAAACACTACAGTCTCTCTGATGATTATAGTTCCAAATGTTTGGCCTCCAATTCAAGTCTCTTTAACTCCAGATGGATTTTAAGTCCTCTGAGGAAAAGTTGAACTGTCCTTTTTCTGAGAGCTGTACATCCCCAATGTCAGATTGGTTGTCTTCCTGGTTGCTGGTCTGTGCTGCAGCTGTGATTAAGGCTACAATCACTTCCTCTTTAGTCAGGTTGGCATGCACCAGTCCATTGGCTTGGCACATTTCAGCCAACTGATTCCTTGTCAGCTTATCATAATCCTCTGCTGACATCATTGCCTGCTCTCCCCGACTAACTAAACTAACAAAAATAAATAAAACTATTGTGATATGAAACTCTTGATGTTTACTTTGTGGCTGCTTGAGATTACACCATTTTTAGTGACAACTGCTTACAAGCTGCAGGAGTTTAATTAATATCCCACCTCTGCTCACCAATATGTGATATCCCCACCCTGGGCCGGTAATCAAGGAGCCTGAATCCGCATCACTGACACTGGAGAGGTACATGCACTTGGAATACAAATGGATACACTCAGTATTTCCAGATGCAGACCTCTCATCATCAAGCCCAATTTCCCTTAAGAGCACACAGGGAACACACTCAACCCTGGGTCTGGATTTCTTTATATCTGTCTCCCTTCGGGTCCCCAGTAAGACTCCCCACTGGTACAGCTGTAGGATTAGGTCTTCAGCCAGAGTGTCCAAGCCAAGTCCTCCAGCACCCTCTCTGTAAGACCAGTGCTTTGTGTGTGTCGCTGCTCCATGTAGCTGACACAAACTGAGAGATATGATGTTCTACACACACACACACACACACACACACACACACACACACACACACACACACACACACACACACACACACACACACACACACACACACACCTGGGAAAGACTGGCACAGATTTACATGCTGTGCCCCCTTCTGTCCAGAGTATAAGGTAGTTGTCACCACCACCAGATACTCCACACTCATCTACTCTAGGGCCCTTAACAAAGGAAGTCCAATTATACTGTGTAATATTAATCCTAATACAAATGGTAGTAGTTGTCCAAGACAGCTAGGCCTTCTGGAGTTGCCCACACAGTGTCACCAAATAAATTTAAGCACTCTCAATGGTTAAGTACTTTCTAAAAGGACCAGCCACAATAAACTTTTTAAAATATATCTAATATTAAATAGTAAAAGAGCATGAAAATGTTGAATATATATTTACAGTAAACCACAGAGTTCAAATCGCAGGAAATATTGAAAATAACATTGACGGACAGACTCATACAAATAAAGAAAAACAATTTCTAAACTAAGGTTCACCATCTTTCTGACTGAATCTAGGAGAATTACTGTTCCCTAATATCTTACTTGCAAGAGCAAGGCACAATGAAATATGCAAGCAGTCTTTCTAGTCAGGTTCCCAAAAACAGAATACTCAATACTCAGAGATTACTCCCTGTAAAATATAATATCCAAGATGGCTTGCAGAATGACATCATTTGGTCACCTGACTCTAGGTTCTCACAGTATCCCCCTTTGAAGCAGAGACAAGAATTTAGCATATATGGCTACAATACACATCTAAATGTTTATGGCAGTGCCTGGGGCTTCTCCTCTGTTTACTGAGCAAATGAACAAAGGCTTTTTCCATATCCACCATCTCCAGTCCTATTCAGCACTGTGGAGTGCTGTTTTAATAGCTCATTTACATTTCCCTTATTTTTCTTAAAGTAAGCTAGCTGGTTAACCTCTGCTTCCTTAATATCCTCTCTTAAAACATATTCAGTCATTTCAGTTACAATAATATGCATACATTTCTTTTCATTCCAGCAGGGTGCACTGTTAATACATTTTAACATAAGTAAACCTCACAAATACATTTTCAGCCTAACATATGTACAAATCAAATTGATATACAAATAACATATAATTATTTATAAAATTCCAGCTAGCTGTGCTGGCACAAGTCATACATCCACTGCCCTACTTCTCCGGACATGGCTGATGGTACTGCCTATCATCACAGTACCAATAAGTGAAGTAGAGAAATTGTATCCCCACTTTTATTCAACTTACTATGACTTCCTATAGACAAGGTACAAGCACTGCTTACTAACTGGCTCTAATGTATGCTTCACACTTATGCTAGCTAACATATTGGCTCTAATGTATGCTTCACACTTATGCTAGCTAACATGGGATATATGTAAATGACTCTTTAGGGACATGCTAGTGTTTCAGTTTTATAGCTTCTGAATGCTCATAACTTTATACTTATTTAAGTCTTTACTGGTACATTCAGGCCAATAAAACTAAACGCCACCAGCTGTAGACATGCTTTATAGACAAACTATTTAGTAAAAACTGAAACAGTGATATGTACTTAGTCATTTGCATATATCCCATGGGTCTGCACTACAGGAGGTTTAAGGAATTACTCAGTGAAGACTCCTTGGCTGGGTCTTTTTTGTAGTTTTTACTAAATGGTTTCTCTTTGTGATCTTTTGATTCTGGTGTGAATGCAATGTTGTAGTCACCCTAATGTTTATGGAAATCAGTCTTCGTTTTAAGCTCTGTGTTTGCAAAACATGGCCAAGCAATCAATTTACATTGAACAGATGAGTTCTGAACAAGGATGAAATATGGCATGTCTACAGCTAGTAGGCCTTTCACACAAAGTAACTTTGTCAGTCCTACTGTCAACATTTGTCTACATTCAATACTGACATTGAAGCATGGGTGCTGTGTTGCATGGGCATATGTTATGCTCCATCAGAATTCTGATAGGAGGATGACACCTAACCCAGAGAGAGAGTCTGGTTTCTAGTGTCATAACACCAACACATAACGCAAGTGACACTCCCTCCCCAATATTAGCCAATACATTCATAAGTACAGTGGAAGGAGCAGCAGATGGCAGGGACAGCAATGGAGTGGGGTGTGGAAATATTGAATGATCACAGCGTACTAGACTAGAAAGAGAAAGCAAGGACATTTAGCATCATGGCAATGCACAGAATTTGGATGGTGCCATGTGAGGTGCACTTTGTTGACGTGATAGGGTGTAAAGAGTAGTACTACAATTTCTAACATTGCTGCTTCCTAAATAATTATTCATCTATATTAAATGTTCAAATCTTGCATAATGCAGTCTTGATAAACTAGCTGCAGTAAGCAGCTGTGACTAGTCCTTACTGGATTTATTACATTGTGCACTAATTCAGCATTGCTGCTCCCCATTCTAGTGGTTATCGCCTCTATATGCAATCCCCTTTACTATACTTATGTTTATGTCAGCCAGTACAGTGCAGGACTGTTACCTGTTGCATCTGTTTGCACTTGATGCTCACAGCTGGGTTGTTTCACAGGATTAGCTGTTATCAAGGCCTGTGTCATCCCACATTCAGAAATCTTGCATCAGCTATTTTGCTTGCCCTCCCACAAATAGCCATCAGTAATTTTAGACAGAGGTCATTGCTTGTAACCAACAACAACCTCCAGCAAACATGACCAGGCAATGACTCTGATTAGCTATGACAATGATCTGTCAGGCTTAAATCATACAATGATATGAAGATGGCTAAGTGAAAAGCAGCCTAGAACAAATAGCATATAGATGCTGACACTCGCCATACACTGATGGCATGTGTACTTTTATTGCCTTTCATTTTTTACCTTTTAACCTTCTCTTCTTACCACATCACAGTAGCAGTGATGACATTGTTCTGCAGATCTTGGGAGAACAGTTTTCTGTAAATATCCTCCCAGGCATCACATTTCTTAACTCCACCCCCCCCTTCATGTTGCTTCAGTAGCCTTTCCTTGTTATCTTTATGAAGATGGTATAGGAGAATAAATTACTCCACTGGGCACCATATTGATGCCCTTTTACTGATGGTTAGAGTGCAGCTCTTAGCATCTTCTGGTTTTGCTGAGTGTAATATTCTATATGATGACAGGTTATAGGTAATGGTAACTTACTTGGATCTCTGCTGAATCCCAGGCAACCTACACAATGTTAGGTACTTGGATTATAGCTGTATAGCTACATACTGAGATCAGTATTACTGTTCTAGCTACTGTTTACTTGCACAATAGGAGGACTAACATAGGTATGCACTGCTCCTGACAGCAAGTTAATTGCATTGTCATTAAATTCAGCAATTCCAAAGCATTCCATTCAGTCCAGTTTTCAGGCTAGTGCTGAATTCAGGGCTGTTACAATTTTCTGAGTTGCCCATACCTTACTTGGATAGAGGGAGGTTTCTCTGTTCACCTGTGAGAGAGGGAGCTTTGAGCAGCCATCTGTCCCTGGAGGAGTGGTTCCAGCCCAGAAGTTAGTAGTTTGTGGGCCATTTTCGACTAACTTCTATCTCTTTCATTTCCCTGCTGTAAAAACCACATTTGCACGGTTTTGCACATCCGGGCAGTGCTGGTCAGCTAGGGCTAAATTTATCCTGGCTCCACCAAGTCTCCTCTTCAATTTTTCCCTTGAAAGTAGTCTAGTCTAACTCTCAATCTAAGCACTTAAAAAGCATCCTACAGTCCAGCACTTGCTCAGACCTAATAGCAAGCACTAATATACCCAGACACTTGATTGCCCAGCAGGGCAAGGCTCATTATTCACCCCTCACCAACCAAGCGACTAAGCAGCTCACCCTACTATTCAGACATGACCAAAGGGCAATTTCAGGTATACTCTCCAGTCCAGCTGGTGAACCTGGGTATCCAGAGGCAATGTTACAACTGCCTCATGTACACAGACAACCCTCTCCTCCTACCACAAAACATTAACATATGCGAGAGATGAAATTATATAGCTAAATTGGAGGCTAAGCTCTCTCCACCCAAGACTGGAACAAGCAGTCATGAGGTGAAGGTTAACACTTGCACCACACATCCAGCCTCACATAGACTTACTAAACCAGCACTGGCAAAAAATACACATAAATACACAAAATCATACTCAGAGGCTCTAAATAAAAACCTTCAAAAGCATCACAGACCTCTAAAGCAGACACCCAAAACAAACTGCACCTCCCATCACAAACCAGACAACACATAAAACACAAAATCAGTGTGCCGCACAATCACAGCACTTAAGGTGAAATAACATACCTAACACACTAGTAATAGGTAACTCTATAGTCAGGCCCACTGACGTCCCACACACTAGGCTGGAAAAGGAGAAGGTTACTGTTAGCTGCCTGTCGGGAGCCAGAATCCACCACATAACACAAGCACTCAAGTCACTCGAGAACAAGTACAAATCTGACTCTGTCATTGTTCATGTTGGTGTGAATGACCTGAGACGTACCTCCCTGGACTACTTGAAAAGAGACATGGAAGAGCTCTCTGATCATGTAGTCCAGGTGGGTATGACCCTGACCCTGAGTAGCATCCTGCCCTCACCAAGAATAATAATACCGCAGTATAAAGAAAAAATTATCAATTTCAACAATTGGCTAAGCTTCTGGTGTCATTCAAAGGGGATCCAGTGTCTGTCAGCCTGGGACGACATGCTCGACAGGCCTCGTTGCTTCTCAAGAGATGGCTTGCACCTGTCACCCCTAGGCTTTCGAATACTTGCCAAGGCTCTTGCTGCCCCCATTGTGCCTTTTTTAGGCAAAGCTCAAAAGTCAAACCCACCTCTGTAAACAACACAAATGAAAAAATGAGAGTTATGCTACTCAACGCCAGGAGTTTAAATCTCAAAATGCATGCGCTTGAAGCACTCCTCAGTATGGAGAACGTCGACATCTGTGCAGTAACTGAAACCTGGTTTATGGCTCCACAGAGCACCCCAGCACTACCGGGCTACAACTCATGCCAGACATTGTGACCACAGAACATGGACCGAAACACAAAAGGAGGGGGTGTATCCATATTCATCAAGGATACCTACACATCCGGGTTAGTGGCGCAGCATGATACCTCCAAGATCATCCATGTGCAACTAACATCAGGCAAATCTGAAATGCAAATTGTGGCCTGCTACAGATCACCCGCCATGAGCCAGGACCACCACTCCACCTTTCTGGAGACACTGGAAAACATGAAGGTCCTACCGAACACCCTGATATTGGGCGAGTTCAATTACCCTACCGTTAACTGGGAAAACTACTCAAGTGCAAACTCCCAGGTCCAGCACTTCCTAGAATTTATCAACTCAAATGCCCTGGATCAGTTGGTAAACTCCCCTACCAGAAGTGAAAACATATTGGACCTGGTCATCACCAACATGGGTGACAGGTGTTCTACACCAAGAGGTCAACCCCATCACTGGTTAGATCAGACCATAATCTAATCAGTCTGGATGTCCACACCCCCCACCACCCCTAACTAAGGAAACTACAGTAAAAAACCTTTCTAAAGCAAACTTCACCTTACGTAAGACAGAGGTGGTAAGTTTCACAGCCCCCACGCTAAAGGATAATGCTGCCCAATATGCAGAAACCTTTACAAATGCACTCTATGAGCACCTACAAGGATGCATGGATCGTGCCATCTCTAGCAAAACCAAGACTCACTCCCCTGAGAGAAGGAAACCAGTCTGGTGGACCCTTGCCATAAACAGGCTATACAATAGGAGGAGGAAACTAGTTCAGAAAAAAAAGCAAATCCCAAGAAGGAAAGACATCCCTGATCAGTATCAGTAAGAAATTAAGGTCCCTCATAATGTCATCCAAGGCTAACATTGAAAGAAAAATAGCCAATGATTCGAAAGATAACCACATAGCCTTCTTTAACTATGTCAAGAATCTAAGTGGCAACTCACAGATATTCTCTAAGCTAGTGCAAAATAGCACAAAATATGCTGAACCCACTGATATTGCCAACATCCTGGCCGATAGATTCAGTGCAAACTTCAACCTTCTCTCACCCCCAAAAGGGCCCACAACAGTACCGGAAAAGTGTAGTGTCCCGGAAATCACAGACACACAGGTGAAAACAACCCTTTCAAAAGCCAAAAGCACAGCGTCAATGGGGCCAGATGGTGTCCCAGGCTGCGTCTTGCACGAACTACAGAACAAACTAACCCCCCCCACCTAAACTCACTGTTCAACCTCAGCCTCTCCATAGTCTACTTGCCCATAGAATGGCACACAGCAACGGTTATTCCGCTCCACAAAGGAGGGGCCACAACTGACCCTGGTAACTATTGCCCCTTAAGCCTGACTAGCCTGGTCTGCAAGGCTATGGAGCGCATCATCATGGAACTCATTAACAAAGACATTGGGAACCTCCAAACACTTGACCCAACCCAGTTTGGCTTTGTTAAGGGCAGATCATGCCTACTAAATCTGGTTGACTTCTTCGAGAGAGTCACCAAGGCCATAGATGAGGGGAAGGTAGTTCACACAGCCTACCTTGACCTCGCCAAGGCTTTTGACACCATTCCCCACTCGGGAATTGTAGAAAAACTCACCAGCCTGAACATAAACCATTACGTCATGAGAAGGGTTGCCAACTGGCTAACAAACAGAACTCACATGGTAAGAATAGCGGGCTCTGGGTCCGACTCTAAACCAATCACAAGTGGTGCCCCTCAAGGCTCGGTCCTGGGACCCCCTACTGTTCAGCATGCACCTCTCAGAAGTACAGGCAAACACAGGAGGACTATGGCTAACCAAGTTCGCCGATGACTGCAAACTGGGAGACATAATTGACTCACCGGCTGACACAGACATTCTCCAAAAGGGCCTTACTGAGACGGACACCTGGTGTCAAAGTCATGGTCTCAAACTAAATGCCAAAAAATGCATAGTCATCCCGTTTGGGAAAAACAAAACACCTGTGAATTACTACATAGGTGGCAGCCCCCTTAATACAGAAGAGGTAATAAGAAATCTGGGGACCCAGGTGGATAGTAATCTCTCCTTTGACAATCATATTGCCAAAGTAGTTTCTGTGTATCCCATCTAATTACTAAAGGGTTTGCATCTAGAAATAAAGAGGTTATATTGCCCCTCTACTCGTCACTCATCAGACCCATCATAGAGTACAGTGCCCCATTTGGAATGTACCTCACAAGACACTTCCAATAGCTGGAAAGACCACAAAAGTACCTCACTAAGAGGATTACTGGTCTCAAACATATGTCCTATGCAGCCCGACTGGAAAAACTCCAGCTGTGCTCAGTGGCATATCGCTTACTCAGAGGTGATCTCTGCCTGACTTACAAAGCCGTGTCCAACTCAGAATTGTTGGACATGCTCCACCTAAAGAAATCCAAGTCACTGCGAGCCACTCGCTCTAGTGAGCTAAACCTCACCACAACAATAAATAGAACATGCTGGAGGGATAGATTCCTGTCACAGAGACTCCCCATGCTTTGGAACAAAATTCCTAACTACATTAGGCAGAGCCTCTCACCAACACTCTTCAAGAGAAACCAACCATAGAGGTGGTCCCATCTGCAAAACTCCTTGGCATCACCTCAAATTTGCCACATACACACAAACAAAAAAAAAAAAAACCCACCAAAAAGCTAGGTATCTCTATAAGAACAACTGCTTTCTCTCCAACTCCGCTAGGCATTCCTTAGCAATCTACCATCTCACTAACCTGTCTTCTTCCATCTCCACTAAATCTAAATTTGCTACCAAATCTAAATAACTACCTAGACTACCTCCAACCAACCACTGCTCACAAATTAATATTCTACCCTGAAAAATGCCCAGCCCTAGCATCCTCCCACCACCATACACCCCAAGAGATCTCTCTAAGATCTGAACAAAATTTAATCACACCCCATCAACAATAACCACCCTGCTGGCCTCCTTCTCCTCCTACTCTCTTGGCAGGAAATGGAACTCATCCTCTAAACATAAGTGCACTGCTTACATCCTACATAAATCTAAATAAATCCCTTGAACCTGCTTGATCAAACTATATTCTACTCTCAGTTTATGTACTCTCTCTACTCCTCATATGTAAATATACAGTCAAAAACTACTAAATCTATTGTATCTACCTTCCTGAATGATGTTTTTTTTACTAACTTTACTAACCTTAGACCTTCTTCAAGGAAACTACTAAATCTATTGTATCTACCTTCCTGAATGATGTTATTTGCTTTTTTACTAACTGTATTCAATGTAATGTTATTCCAAATGTATATATTTTATTACTATCTTTTACACTATGTAACTTAGATTGTATTTGACTGAAAATGGGTATGTTCTGGCCCAGT
Organism: Protopterus annectens; assembly: GCF_019279795.1. Classification (NCBI taxonomy): domain Eukaryota; kingdom Metazoa; phylum Chordata; order Ceratodontiformes; family Protopteridae; genus Protopterus; species Protopterus annectens. Next base: position 1,626,505,646 of record NC_056737.1, read on the forward strand.
GGACTTCCCCGGTAATCAAACTGGAAATAAATAAAATAAATAAATAAATAAACCTTGACGAGTGGATGGGTAACAGAAAATACACCCCTGGGATCACTTCATTGGCTCTTCTTGACAGAGGCTCAGCTAATTAATCAATGGGGCGGTGAAAGCTGACACACACTGGCTAGGCTTATACATGCCCTCGGGCAGATAGCCTAGTACCTACCTATGAACCTAAACCTTGTTAATGATGAGTCGGGCAGGCCAGTTTAAAAATGCATAGAAAAACTGTTTTCTATCCAGGTAGGATTACTATCCAAGCATTCATTTGCAGACCTGATTATAAAAAATTGGCACCATTTTCAAACATGCTACTTACTCCCTACAATTCATTATTCAGATAGTCAGCTATTATTGTCTGAATATTTTGTTTAACAGTACACTGCCAGATTAATGCTGTAACAAACTATAGGATATTATTGCCTATTATATTAGTAATGTTGTGGTAGAATTTATTATCTGTAGCTGCCTTTTTGAAATAATAGAATATCTGTGCTAGTATCCAATAGATATTTCTGTAGTATGATGGTATAGGCTAGCTACATCAGGTTGTAATAACTTATTATTTGAAACATACTGAGGTATTCCCTCTTCCTCTTACATTTCCTGGTAAACAATGCCAAAGGCAAGAAATCTTTAATGCTTTAGAAACATAGTCCTTCTGCTGGACCAGAGGGACCATAATCTCATTTTATTGAGCCAGGGTTTTCCCTACAGGGAAAATGATTGCTGCAGGTCAGTGCACTTGATAGGCATGGCAGGATTCTTCTTCAATGCCAGTGCAGGGTCACTGGCATGTTTGACCATAGCTGTAAAAGGCATGAAACATCAGTGCAGCACAGAATGCCACACATATGTGGGATGATCATCTTTAGGCAGCTGACAAAGAAAACAATGTTTCCTGTCTACTTGTCCTGATCTAAGGTTTCAAGACTTATTCCTGGTGGTGGCTGTGATGTCGATGAAGGGGTGTGGGGGAATCAGGTACCAAGTGTCGTTGGCTGGTCAACCTTAAAGTATAGCATATACAAGTTTAGTGGATACATGCACAGAGCAGCAATGGTCATTTCTTTTAATGTGTCTTGTCTACAGTATTTCCTCTGTAGGCTCATTAGGGATAAAGGATGGGCAAAATCCTAGTCCTATGTGTGCTTATATAACTGTATATCTAACGTTAATGTAGACCCTGTTCTGTATGCCACTTTGTCACGTGTTCACTTGAGGTGACACCTAAGAATCTTTTAGTGATTTTGATATTTTTCACTGGTAATACCATGACTAAGAATGCTAATGCTCATTCCATTATCCATACCTTGGGGTATATGACTAATGTGGACACTGCACTATTGACTAATGATGCTACTCTTATTTTGTTGCAAACCATTCAAAGTGTGAGATGCATATTGCTTTTGGCTAGACAAATACATGAACAGAAACAACACCCCTGTATTCATCAGGTAAGATAGTGTTTATAAAAGGTACAATAAGCAATCCCTATCAGTTTACAAATATTGTATTATCATAATGTATTTCGTTAGAAAATGATGACTGAATATGTATCCTAATGCTTAGCTAATAGCTGATTATCTACATCCACTCTTCTACAGATAAAAATACAGATATAACTGCATGCTTAATAGTCTTAGGAATCAATATTCAGTTGTTTCTGTGCCACATTTTTTCTGATTCATTTTACAATAATCCTGTAAGTAAAGAGAAAAATCTAATTATTTACTTAAGTCAGTACTTTTGCTAGACTAAACTATATTTATCTCTGTTAGGGTCATTTGTAGCTTTATTTGTATATCCAGCTAAAATTTGAAACATAAAAAAAAATACTGCCTATTGATATGTTTTTTCATTCCCCGTGCATTTCCATAGCACATCATGAATATATTAAGTAAACATATTGAATATTGGACACATTGTATAAAATAGCTGCTGCTGGAAAAATCTATTTTTTTCTTACACTAAGAAAGATTTTAGTTGCACAGTTTATTGATACACAGTCTGCTATCAATTGAAAAGAAAAATGCATTTTCTGTGTTGCAATAATAATAATATATTATTTCACTTCTAAGATGCTATTTTATTTTATATTAGGTACAGTTTCCCTAAGGAATATATAGTTATGACCCCTAACATCATCCATGGCACAATGACTATCTATAAGGAAGCAATGAAGAACCTGCTACCCACCCCCACTAAGTCACACTATCTTTTTAATCTGCGTGACTTTTCTCGTGTTATTCAAGGAGTTTGTCTTTCTAGGCCAGAAACAGCTGAATCACCAGCAGTGATTAAACGGCTCTGGGTTCATGAGGTGAGCTTCCTTTTACAATACTGCACAGCACAGGAAATTAAATAATGCTGAAGTACAGTCATACAGCTGAGTTTATTAAGAATTATTTCTTGTTCCCTTGAAGAGTTTATGGTGATAACTGTCTAATGTGCAATTTTTAAGTTTAGCGTCTTACAGGATGTAACTGACAGTATATTTGAATAGTTTTTATGATTGTTTCAGTTTTCTTTTTATTATCCTCAGTTGCTCAAAATTGGTGTATCAAAGGAGCTAAAACAGTAGATCTGGATTTTGTATAACATTTAACGTGTCTTCTGTACAGATAGTGTGTATACTTCTCCACAATTTAATGAAATTCAACAATTCATTTAATTAAATAATATTTTTAATTTATTTGTTTATTCATAGAGTATATATATTATTATACAAATTGTAGGTTATGTTATATTTATATATATATATATATATATATATATATATATATATATATATTTGAGTTTGAGAAGTCCCAACTGGATGAAAACACTAAAGCATTTTTTTTAATTTTTTTGTGTATTTATTTTACATTTGTCTGACTGAACATAGCTGTCCATTTTCAGTTGAGGCCTGGGGAGAAAAGCTCCAGAACATTTGGCATGATACAATACATAAGATGTTTACATAAGCTTAGTGGTTTAGACATACAATTAGAGAATAAAGTAGCTAATACAAATATGATAAAAAGCAAAAAAAAAAATGTAACAATTGTATAAACACACAGTTTAGTAGAGGTAAATATCAAGATTGTAGTGAAGAGAAAAAAAGAGAAAAATACTAAATTGCTAATTAGTGAGGAGGTATAAACATGTTCATATAAGGATCAGTAACATAATGAGGGAAAGTTCTTCTATTGAATCTAGGGGAGAAGTAGTAAATTTAGGCTAAGTGAGAGGACAGAGGGGAGTAGGCAGCTTACAAGTAGGTATCTAAAGTGAGGTTATATATAGTTCATCTGTGGGAGTTTTAATGAAGATGGTAAATAACGAGTAAGGTAAAAGGCATTAGAATATCTCAGCCAGGTGCTAGGAAGTTGCATATCCCAGAGTTATTTAGGTGGGAAATTAGCTGTTTTTTGAAGGTGGTTTTGTTAATTTGAACCCTTATTTCAAGTGGTAGGGAGTTTCCAGTCTTGGCAATGTTACTAGAATAAAGGGAGTCACCAGAGCTGTAGTGGCTTTTGGAGATTGCAATTAGAGCCTTATTAGTGGATCTTAGTTCTCTGTTGTTAGAGTAGAGGGAGGTCTTGTAAGGAAGGAGTTTTGTCGGGCTGATACAGTATTTGGTGATCTAGAATAAGTTGGTTAAGGGCTAAGGTCTTTGCGAGTTCCAGCCAGCAAAGTTGTTTAAGGGCTTGACACTGATGAGTCAGGTAGGAGGAGTTTGTGGCAAATTTTGGTATTTTGTTGTAGCATGCAGACAGTTTATTTAAATCGGATTTGTTTAGATTAACTAGGAATGGAGAGGCATACAGTAGAGTTGAGAGAAGATGGATGTGAGCTAGAATGACTTTACTGTTATTAGTTAGGAAGTTTTTGCATCTGTAGAGTATCTAGTTTTTGTGGACGTTGCTTATCGTTTGACTTATGTGTTTGTCAGATTCATATTGTGGTCATTGATGACTCCTAGTAATTTGATTTGTGCAACAAGGGAGAGTGTGGTATTATCTGTTGCAAATATAGTGAATGGAGAAATTGGTAATGTAGCTTTGGAGGGATGGAAGAGCATAAGTTGGGTCTTTTTAGGATTTAGTATTAACTGGGAGTTTGATAGCCAGGTTTCAATGGATGTAAAGGTCTCTTGGGTCTTGATTTGTAGTTTCTGGAGGGTGGGGGCAGAGCAGATTAAGGTGGAGTCATCAGCATATTTTGCCAGATTTGCTAGAGAGATGGCTTTGTGAAAGTTATTTGTGACTGTAGTGAAAAGTAGGGGTCCTAGAATTGATCCTTGGGGTACTCCGAGTTTCACAGGAAGAATTGGGGAAAAGGAGTCCTTCCACTGAGCAGCTTGTTGGCGCTGGGAGAGAGTCTTGAAACCATATTGTTTTGAGGGTAGCTAGTTTTAATTCAGAGAGTGCTGTTAGCAGTTTTGTATAGGAGATTGTATCAAATGCTTTTGATAGGTCAAGGAATACTGCAGAAACTAGTTGGCCATTGTTGTATTGTGTATTTACTAGGTTACTAAATTGGATGAGTGCAGTGGTAGTACTATGGTTGGGGTGGAATCTGTGTTGAGTTTTGGCAAGAAGGTTGTTAGAGAGGATATGTGTTAGGACCTGGGTGTGGATACATTTCTCAAGTATTTTTGCCAGTGGGAATAGTATAGCAATAGGGCGATAGGTCAGTGGAAGTGCCACCTTTATAAACTGGTATAATGGTGGATATTTTTCAGAGAAGTGGCACCTTTTATTTAGAGATTGATCTGTTAATGATTATTGAGATTGGGTAGGAAATGGCTTTAGCAGCTATTTGAATGAATTTGGCAGGAAGTTTATCTGTGGCTAGGGTGGTGGTTTAAGTTTGGTTAGGTGTCTGTGGATGGTATTAGTTGGCAATGATTGAAGGGTTGAAGGAGTTTGGGTTATTTGGTGGGCAATGTAGTATAGTAGGGATTGGGGAGGGTTGATCTGTTGACAGTTTTGGTATTGAGTTGGTAAAGAACTCATTGAATTGTGTAGCTGTGTTTAAAGAGATGCCATCTATGTTTGGATGAGGAGTCCGTGATTTGCCTGTTTGTAAAATATTGTTTATGGAGGTCCAGAACTTTTGTAGGTTGGTATTGTGCTTAGATTGAATTTCATTATAGTATTTGTTTGTTGACTCTGATTTGTTTTTTTTCCCTATATTTCTCACTTCTAAGAATTTTTACCTATTAGGAATAGTTTTGTTTTTGTGTCAGGTTTCCCATGCTTTGTCCCTTTGTCTCATAAGTTGTCTAGTATCTTGGTAAGCCACGGGGCATAGATGGTTTTATTGCAAATTTGTCTTGGGGGGAGCAAGTTGATTGAGAATGCTTATGAAGATAGAGTTGAAATACTCAATTGTTTCATCTAACTGAAGTGTTAAAAGAGGAGACCAGTTATAGTGGTTAAGGGCTGTATTAAAGTCATCAGCCCTGAAGTGTTTAGTGTATCTTATGTGTTTAAGGGAGCTAGTTTTAGTGAGTTTAATTTGGCCTCTGATGGAAAAGGTAGGGAGGTAGTTACTTAGAGTGTCAGGTAGTGTCCCATAGTTTTAAGCGGTAGTTGGGAGATTAGTGAGAATCCAGTCTGAAATTGATTCTTTTTTGAGGTTTTTGTCAATCCTAGTAGGGTTTGTATACGTTGTGAGAAACCATAAAGATTAATATGAGTTGAGAGCTGGGGTGAGTTAAGTGTGGTCCAGTCATTATTGAAGTTGCCTAATATAACTGATTCATGGAGAAGGGTTTCAGAGGCTCAGTGGATTACAGATTCTAGGGTTTTGATGTTATCTCCTGGAGGGATATACGATCATAAAATGTTTAGCTGTTTTTATATACTTAGTCTTGTCTTGCCAAGTAGGATCTCTGCATTATTAAATGCAGGGATTTCTATGTTAAATAGTTCAATGTTAAGATATAGGAGAACAACTCCGCCTCCTTTTTTAGATGTATGTTTTTTTTAGTATGCTGTAGCCAGGGGGAAGTATTTTTTCATTTTTAATATATAGTTTAAGTAAGGAAGATGAAGTCAGGTAAGTATAATGCTATAGATGCATGGAGCGCTGTGATTTTGTTAAGGATGCATCTTATGTTATGATTTATTATTAGTGTACCGGATGTTTTCTTGAGTAGGCTAATGTTGGCACTACACTGATTTTGGTGATTAGTTGGATTGGTTAGTGAACCTGGGCTGGGGTTGATATCTCCACTGCATAACAAGTGTGAGGCACTGTTTATTATTGTTTGTAGGTATTTTGAGAAGGCTAAGTCACATTGTACAAATAAGTTATATTTGCTTTGATAATGGAGGAGTTTGTAGGGGCGCAAGTCATAGATGGTATAGTTAGAGTGAGGGTGAGATGAGTAGGGGATAGTGAATTTTTGGAGATAAGGTTGAGGTGGAGTGACTATTGTTGGGGTTTGTGATGTTGTTGGAGCAGTGTGAGGTTAGGTGGGCTGTGATGGTGAGTGTTAGTATTACAGCTATTAGTTGGGAATGCATGTTTTGTTAGTTATGTGGAATGTAGAGGGGCTCTGATAGTATATTGGTAATTGGACTGTAGCTATTTTGAGTGAGGGGAGGCATTGTATGTATAGTGTGTGCTATGAGAGCAGAGTTAAGGACGGGGATGGTACCAATTCTTTGTGATTGGTGGAGGAATGTGGATGGGTGTGGCATGACTAAGTATAAAGGAAATGAGATGGGGTGGGTGGGAACGGGGGTAGGGTAGAGGAGTGGTAGAGCCCTATGTACCAGGTACAAGCCAAAAAAAATTATCAGGACTATATCTGTAGAAGGTAAGTGGTGGTGTGCGTTATTCACATATATTGAGCACCATAACTATGTTTCCACCATTTATTCACTAATTATTGAGGTTTAATACTGAGAAGGTTTTGAGTGTCTTTAGTATAGAATCAAATGTTTGAGAAGGTAAAATATTTGGTGAGTTCTGTCCAGCTTATGGGACAAGCTACTTAACAGGGCTGGTATTAAGCTGCTTAATGGGGTTCTGCTTCCACCTAGTGGCAGCTTGTTGTAAGGGCAGGTGAAGGAAAGAGGGAAAGGCCCTTGTGAGTATGCACGCTATATGGTTTAGACAAAAAGAAGCAAAAACATAAAAAAAACTAGGAGCAGAAATTACTTTCAAGGGGGTAAACCTACATAAGACCAATTCAATGAGTGAAAGTCCCAGCAGTATACCCTTTTCTTTTCTGTTCTTATTCCCTTGTCCTTCTGGTATTGCAGGAAACTTTGCAGGAATTGTTTACTTGGGGGGGGAGGGGAGCCACAAGTGAAGATGAGAAAGAGATCACACCAATTCAATTTTAAATAATAGTTTTCTTTACTGGAATCATATCAATATTCTGTGACTGTGAGATGGAGTGAGTATGAACTGCATGTTGTCATGCCATTTTTTTCGTCTTTGGTTTCTCTATAGTTCACCTACTTTCCTGTTATCTGAGCATCAGGTACCATGTCAGGATGAAAGTGCTGATAACTGTTTAAGAATGGAAATGATTGCCTTTGTTTTGGAAAGTTTCTCTCTTCTTTGCATTTGTGTGACCATGGAGTTGTGCTATTTTTTCATCTTTAGTTTCTCTACAGTTCCCTTGTTTCCTGTTCTGTAAGTATCGGGTACCAAGTGAAAATGCTGATAAATAAGTGTGTAACAATGGAAATGACTGTCTTTGTTTTGGAAGGTTTCTCTCTTTTTTGTGTTTGTGTGACCTTGGAGTTAATGTGTGTGTGTGTGTGTGTGTGTGTGTGTGTGTGTGTGTGTGTGTGTGTGTGTGTGTGTGTGTATATATATATATATATATATATATATATATACATATATACTTATATATGGCTCTAGGACTATTGAACGAAAGTTCAATAGTCTGAATCCAAAATAACCAAATGCACTTTAATGAAAGCCATGTTTGACCCAGCGCTTTCGTTAAAGTGCATTAGAAAAAAAAAACTAAATCTTCTTTTATGCAGGGGGGCAAGCCCCCCTGCACCCCCAACTTTTATATTCTCACTCCAAGGTCACACTACAGTGGGAAAAAGGGAAATTTCTCTTAACCGCACCATAGTGCGACCGGCACAATGAGCATACTTATCCGAAAGTGCTGCTTTGGTGAACAGCACTTTCGGTTAAGTATGTTTGGTGATTTCTGCTTCGGCAGAAAGAGCCGTTGGGGATCTGTACAGCTCCCATATGTATATATATAATATATATATATATATATATATATATATATATATATATATATATATATATGTATATATAATATATCCATCCACAACCCCTTTTTTTCCTATTTTTGCACATGGGGTTAGGGTGTCACTTCAAAAGTGACAGTCATCTACAGCCAAAGTTTACACCGCCAGGAGTCTAAATATATATATATATATATATATATATATATATATATATATATATATATATATGTGTGTGTGTGTGTGTGTGTGTGTGTGTGTGGTGTATGCTTTTCCGTCAAAGGTTTCCTTTCATCAATAAGTGTGAAAGCCGGTATAGCTGACTGAAAATCAGCTTGTTGAATCATACCAGCTTTCTCACACTGAGATTGTCATACAGTGGGGATTCAGAATCAGTATATTACCAGGGGCTGCAGGGAGGCTTTCCCCCTGCACAAACACTGGTTTAGTTTTTTTTTTTTTTTATCCTTTGTGAATTGCTGTTTTTTTAGTTTGACCATTCGAGGTTGATGATTTACAAGTCAACATTACTGCAGTTTGACAAATTGTTATGTTTTTGCGGTTTCCTATTGAACAAATTGCCTCACTGGATCACAAAATACAATACACTTAAAAATAAGAAAGAATGTAATTTTGTAGCAAAAACCATTAAAACACACAGTTTGACAACAGTAAAAGTAAGAAACCTTGTACTCCTTCCTTGTAGGAAGATAATCTAGAAACCTTACTCAAGTGTAGTTCATAGGTTCATAGTTTGGTACTAGGCTATCGGCCCTAGGGCCTATACAAGCCTAGCCATAACAATTCCCTGGCTATTTCTTCTCACACTATTTACTTCCCTGGACCCCTGTCTAGCAGGGTGACTGACGTGATCCCGTGTACTTTTTCACTCCAAACTACCCTGTGCCTATACCAAATAATTCAAAAAGAGTGTTAATATTTGCATAGTAAGATGTTTAAAGTGAGCAGTGACCATTTTTTGCAATCATATGGTAGAAAAATATAAAACTGACAATTGCAATGCAAAGTTAGCAATGCAGTAAAATCTTGCCCTTTGCAAAATAATCATAAAGTAAAAAATTACATCTTATTTTTCTTTCAGTAAAGAAATAATTAAGTCCAGGGCTTAATGTGTAAAGATGACAGATTGTCCCCCTCAACTCAGAAAACAAATGCTTGAGAGGGTAAATGAATCACACCTAAAAATAAAAATAAAGTGGCAAAGAAAATGTAAGAGATCTATTTGCCAGGAATTACAAGTCAGATAAAAGAAAGAATGCAACTTTTTCCTGTCTGCAATGCAGTGCATACCATAAAACTAATTGAAAAGAAGAGATACTAACTGATATGCTTCATGGTCATTTATTTAATTATTAAATTGTTTATGTATGCATTTACGTTTGTTTGTTTATTTAGTGCTGTAGGGCGGTGATCGAAAATTACTCATATCAGGCCCATTCCTTTTTGTACAGGGAATACAATTCAAGTTGCGTAATGCATGTGACAAGTGATGATACACAGAATACATAAGAAGCTGTAGTTGACAGTAGCAGATCTGCATAAGGGTGTAAACAAAAGCAAGGTGATGACACACCCTCATGATTAAACCATACCAGCTGTGGGTAGATCTTCAATATACCACACCCAGGAGTTGGTTATTGCTATAGTAATCCATGGAGCATAGGAGGCACTGATTAGCTTTAGTGCAAATTAGAAAATTAACTCAAATGTGTAGATTATTATTCTGTCTTCCTTAAGTAATCCATCCCTAAGATGCAATTACAAGTGTGATGAGTGCCATAAAGTCTGTATTCTTTTTATGCAGTTATTTTTAAATACGTTTATTAAAATATAACTTAAGACAAAGACACACAAAAAAAAAGATTGTTAGTATTTTTCATTTTGTTGCATTATACATTACGTATATGTTCTTTTTCTTTTTAATAATTGCCATTTACTCCAACATTACATAAATTGTTGGATTCCTGCCTTCCCTTAAACCTCACTCCTTTTCCTGAACATTATTCCGTATATATTTTCCTACATATTCTATTTATTTCTGTATAATTTGCTTTTTCACTTTTCTAAAGATTCTATCTCCATTTCTTTTATCTCTATTACAATATTCAGTACTTCAGTTAGAGTTGGTTTAGACTTTGATTTCTATTTTCTGGTAATTGCTTTGTTCATAGATTCATAGGTGTGTACTAGGCTAATGGCCCTGGAGCCTTTACAAGCCTAGCCCATAGGATTACCCTAGCATCTTGCCACCCGACGTTAGTTCCCAGTGCCTCCATCGAGTAGAGCCACTGGAGTGATCTCCAGGGTGAATTTTCCATTTCTCATCCACTCATCAAGGTTTCTTTTGAAGAGGGCCATTGAAGTGCTCTGTTTGACATGTATGGAAGTCTATTCCATAGCACGGGCAGTATCTAGGTTATGTATCCCTCCCTCCACCATGTTCTGTTGATTGTGGTAATGAGGTTGAGGTCTCTGGAGCGTGTGGTGCAGAGGGATTGTGATTTCATTAGATGTAGCATTTCTAACAGAGCTGGGTCAAACATGGCTTTGTAAGTCAAGCAGAGATCTCCTCTAAGTAGGCGATATGAGATAGAGAATAGTTGGAGTTTTTTGAGTCTGTCCATATTGGGTAGGCCTAGGCCTAGGATCCTCTTTGTGAGGTACTTTTGCGGCCTCTCCAGTTGTTGCAGATGTCTAGTGAGGTACATGCCAAATGGGGCATTGTACTCGATGACTGGCCTAATGAGGGAAGAGTAGAGGGAAACAATGACCTCTCTATTCCTAGATGCAAAACCCTTAGTAATGAGTTGTGCCACATAGAAGGACTTTCTGATCACAGTGGGAATGTGGTGGTCAAAAGAGAGATTGCTGTCAACTTGTGCTCCCAGATCTCTTATAACACCTTCTGTGTTTAGTGGACTACCATCAATGTGGTAATTCATGGGAACTGGATTTTTCCCAAAGGGGATGATGAGACATTTTTCGGCATTGAGCTTAAGGCCATGGTTCTGGCCCCAGTCGTTGGTCCCAGTGAGGCCTTTCTGTAGGATGTCAACATCACTCAGGGAGTTAATAATGGCTCCCAACTTGCTATCGTCTGTGAACTTGGCAGACAGTAGCATTAAACTTAGTAAGTAATTCAGATCCTTTGTTCCAGCTCAAAAGAATAATTTCCTTATTTATACCCATTTGCTCCCCAACATTTGAGACAGGGTCCAACTCATATTGTTATACCTGACAATGGTCAGCAGTATGGAAGTCAGAAGTTTAGAAGATTTGTGCAATACTGTGAATTCAGACATAGAATACATGGTCTGAACTATCCACATAGCAGTGGGCAAGTTAAGACAACTCTCCAAACAATGGAGAATCTCATGAAAAAAGCAGTAGCAAACACTATGAGGATATCCTCTCACAACTTTAAAATATAAGAATACTCCACTGTAGTGACTCAGTCTCTTCCCTTGCACAGTTATTGTTGAGGAGAAGGCTGAAAAGCTACATTGCTAATATCTGAAAATCAACACAAAGTAAAAGAAATGCTAGAAAAAAATCAGAAAACAAAAAAACTACTGTGACAGGAACTGAAGAAAACTACCCGATTTACAGCCTGAAGACAAACTGGGAATTCATAAACCATAGGAAGGTTAGCTTGAAGCTAAAGTACTTACTAAAATAGCTGAATTAAGATCTCTTGAGTTTGTGGGGGAGGTAGAAAGTTGTATTGGAGAAATTGCAGACATTTGTGTAAGATTTACATTGTCATTCCAAGACGAAGAGCAACCAGAAGTGTCACAACTGGGTGTCACTGGTGTCAAAACCAGTCCTGTTGCAAGAAAATAGAAACTGTGAGAACTCTGTTAATCAACAGCTACAGAGAGAGGAGAGAGAGCGAGAGAGTTCTGAAGTCATGTCTTCAAGTAAATATGTAGTGCAGCAGGAACTTCCCAAAAGACCAGATGCTTCTTGTAAATTGTCCTGTTAACTGTTCCAGATATGGAAGATTACTTAAGGCACCATTTGGACAATCTAAAAGTTAAAAATAATTCTAAGAACTGAAAAAAAATTGCAATGACTTTTAAATATATTAAAAGTATTGTTTTGATATAATTAGCCAATGATATGCTTTGTATAGAGAGCACATGGAATTTACCATGGTAGTTATTTCACAAATGTGTATTTCTTGTGTGACTCACTTTTTTGACTTGTATATGCAAACGTTGCATGTAGGCAGTCTTTCGTTCATCATATTAATTTCCTTTTATTAGATTTTACTGTATATATTACCATTGCTAAGTTGCAGTGTTGCAGGCAGAAGCAATTAAGTGGTGAAGACAATGAGGTGCTGGCAAAGGCCCTGCTTTCACTTAGTACTAAGTGTCTGGTATATACTGGATCCAAAATAGTTGGAACAAGCTGTAATTGGCCATACAGGCTGACATTAATGTTTTTGATAGCCATGGGCATGTGTTCATCTGTGCTCTGATTAGGCTAAACAATATACATGCCCAGAGACTCTGGGGGGCCCAGAGAATATACATAGCTATTCTGTAAACAATAGGTAACACTACAGCGTGAGCTCCACATATCCTCAGCTGTCATTGGGAAAGATGCATCTTCCCTCGTGGGAGCATGGAGGTCGGGGTCCAGGTAGATGCAGAGATCTTACATTCCTTAAGCTCATTACACTTGAATGGTGCATGCAGTACACATATATTTCAGCAGTTATGTTACAAGCTGGGCGATGTTAATCACTCTGGACAGTAGCAGTTGCCATATCCCACATGTCTGGTGGAGTAGCACAGCACAGGGAACAATCTAGGGGACATGCCTTTCAACTGCTCTGATTTAAGCATAGTGCTATGATTTGGACTTTCAGATTTAGCCTTACTCCTCTAAAGTTAGACCTATTTGTAAATACATACTTTATTAAATAAATAAACTAAGCATACAGGAAGACTCACTATCACTAACTATATAAGATGTAGTCTATATAAGAACTTCTATTGTGAAAATAAGAAAATGTTCCTCTTTCTGACCCCCTGCTATGATTTTTAATGGACAGCGCAATGATATTTAATGCATGGAATTTGAGAGGTATGCTAGTGAGGGAAATCCTTAACCAAGTTGTCCACAGGGCAGAGCTCCCAAACTCCACAGTATCTAATGTGACATCTAGGCGAAGACACAAATGCCTGTTACAGCTGCCTGGCTTCATCATCAGCTGTTGAGGTTATACACTCCTCATATTTATAGACTCAAACTAAAACCAACAATATTCGCCCCTGACATTCTTCCTTCCAGATATATTTAACTAGCAGCAGATGCCTTAGCCTACCCACTATCTATCTTGAACAACCACTCTATCAACGAAAGCTAGGAAGAAGTCCAACATTTTGCCACTTCATAAAGGTGGGAATTCAACAGACTTGACCAACTGTTGGCCCATTGCTATCCACTTCTCTATATCCAAAATTCTAGAAAAAAGTATTCAACAACTACTAAACTCTATACTTGTCATTAATCATCTCTTGCCTACCCAATATGGCTTTCATCCACACCACAACACCAGCTCTGCACTCCTCAATTTCTGTACTTCCATTAACCTCCATGGCAACTTTGATAACCTAGTATTGGCAGTATTCCTTGATCTGTCCAAAGTATTTGATTCTATGTCCCATCCCAAATGTCTTAACCAACTCTCCTCCCTTTGACTAGAAAGATTATCCCTTTCACATTTTTCTGGTTATTTATTTGATAGACAACAAGTAGACAAATGGAACACTGACAATTCCTTCCTATATCTGTAGGTATCCTCCAGAGCTCCAACCTAAGCTCATTCCTATTTAATAGTTTCATTAATGATGTATACAAAGCCACCAAAAATGCTTTGATCATACAGTATGCAGATTGACTTAGCACTCAACATTGCAGCAGTTAATACCATCGAAAAACTACAACTTGCTCAGGAATCCCTCCTCTCTGTAAAAGCATGACTCAACAACTCCCAACTCCTATTGAACCCCCCCCAAAAAACACGTTTCTCGTCTTCTTCACTCCCAAACTATTTCACGGCAACATATCCATCTCCATCTTAATCTCTTCCAATAACACCACAATTGAAACAGTTTCTCACACCAGCCTACTAGAAGTAGTAATAGGTGAAAAGATTTGATTTGATCACCATGTAAAAGAAGCAGTAAAAAAAATCAAAAACCTGCATCCTGTAGAGAATTAAGCCTTATTCAACTGAAGATGCAAAAATACACATGGCCATAGCATACTTTCTCTCTCTATCTACTTTGAATCTGTCATGCTTGGTCCTGCTTTATTCTTCCTCCAGCTAGAATAATCTACTTCTCTCTCACATTACCATCATAACTATATCTGTCCTAAATAAATAGTATCAAGTGAGATTAACATCTAATATTAACTATTGCACCTTTGTCCTTCTCCATCTATGCCTAACTCAGTTATGATATACTTACTGTGCCTATGTTATTTACCTAAGTATTCGTTCACAGCTACTGCTCATGTTTTATTTACTATGTGTTGTGTTTAATCTACTATGTAAGGTGTATTTTGTCAAGCATCACTTGCTGCTTCATTGCTCATGCATATTCTGTTTTGTATTATTGAATGTAATGTGGAGTTGTTCTCCCCAGGCCTCCTCTGAAAAGGGAAACTGCCCAGTCAGACCATCCTGGTAAACATATATAAATAATTATTTTTTCACTTTTCTATCTAGCAGTTGTTTAATTATCAGTATCTAATGTATTGATTTTCTTGTAGGTAGAGGGAGACAGTCACATTCAATGGGGACTTGTAAACAGGATCTTGGATCTTACTATTCCAGGCTGGTGCATTTATGTTCCATGACTGCTTAGTCAGCTGTGCTATATGTGTTTGGTTTTGCATGGCATCATTTACTGATTGGTCATGTAAGTCAGTGTGTGTTTTCACATAAGTGGGTTTAGAGGTGACTGGTTGTTTCACAAGTGATGTAACTGTGTCTGACGTGGGTGACGGTATGCCTGGAGGTGAAGGTGTTGTGTGGCAGGTTTCAACTCAGAAGACCTCCTGCATGTCAGGGTCCAGTACTGTAGCTGTATCATTTTTGGATATGCCGTCAGACACCTGCAGCAGTCAGATTATGTCTACTAGTGATCCTTCTGAAGAAAGTCATTATAGTCTGATGCTAGTGATCCTGCACCAGACGAGACATTTCAGAGTATGATGACCTTGACAGTGATGGCCATTCAGTAGCATGGTGTTCATCTTTATGATCATTTCTGCAATAGCCTTAGCTGTATGGGTTGTATCCTTCATGGGATACAACAGATGGACAGCTTCCAAAGCTTCAATGGCACCTTCCATGCACCCAAACCATTATTCAGCTTAAGCTGACCTGAAGAAATTGTGGTTTAGACACTAAGCCTTCCAGAATTTTCCTTTCTTTGAAGAGCATTCCTCTTGCAGACTTTCGAGTACAGTTGGCTAACAGTTTCCATTCCTGGGATGATAGGTTTCCTTTGGAGTGACCTAGATATTAGTAGAAATGGTGGAAAGCATGTAGGGACATTTTTGTCCAAAGAAAATAAAAACATCTGTCTTCCGGACCATCTTGTTTGGAGTCTTGGAGCAAAAGTTTTCCAACTGAATGTTGTGAGTGGTTGAGTTGTGTAAGTAAACTTACCATACCAGCAGATGTTGAAATGATCACTGCAGCAGCAGACACTCCCACCCTTCATCTCCCTTATTTTTATATGCTTTTGTTACCAGAATGAGGACTTTTATTATTTTTTTCCTCGCATTGTCCTTGATAGGGCTTTAGCCTCTGTTTCTCTATTGGCATGAAAACTCTTAAGGCCTTGGTACCCAAACCTGCCTTTTTAGTCAGCTGAGCTCAAGCTGACTAACTGTTTGGGTGCATGGAAAGTGTCCTGAAGCTTTGGATGCTGGCCAGCTGTTATAACCTTAACAGCATATAGCCCATATAACTAATACTACTGCAGCAGTGATCATTCAAACATCTACTATTATGGTAAGGTTACGTACACAACTGCCTCATCACAGGCTGAACAAATATCTTCCCACTTATCTCAGACCAAAAGTATACTTAATGTTAACAAGCAAAGATGTCCTTTTTTGTACAAGACAATCTTGATTCATTTTGCTAACTTGGCCTGAGGCAGTAACAAAACCATTGACACTGCCTGTCCACAGCATGTTGTTAAAGATGTTAACTCTAGAGGGTAAAGTGTTCTACCTGCAACTCACAGCTCTGAGCTGTAGTTTTAATATTATTCAAGACAAGTTTGATGTAATCCTTTATACAAAATACATGTTTCAGCCATTTACCTTCCTGCTTTAGCTACAAGCATAGCATTCACGTAGTTCCAGAATAGCATCCTAAATTTTTGAACATCCCTAAAAATCTAGTGGCCTGGAATCTAAACTTTATAATTGAGAAATCAACCTAACCTGAAAGATCTAATAACCTTAAATACTAATCCTGGAAGACCATTTTATAACTGCAAATATTTCAAATAGAACGTTTTTGAACTGCAGGCTGTTATGTATAAAGATCAGTATACATAATGCTATAATGATAGGGTGTTTCTAAAGCATATACTTATTTATGCCTAAAGATGTATTTTAATTTGCTTTAAACCAGTTTGTGTAGCTCATGTATTCTTCCCCAGATTACAAAACAAAGGTAAAGGAAAGCATATTGCTCTATATGGATGTCCCTAGAGCTTTTAGGTATTAAGTAGAAAGAACTATATCCAATAAACAGAATGATCAGCAGTTTGTTGAATTTAAAGAAAGGAAAGCAGGGCTGATCTGTGATGAAATGGGCCCTTTTCTAGTAGCTAGACAGTTGTATTATCTGCTTTTATGAGCAACAGTACCTTGACTGATGACATTAGGAAGTGGATATTTATTAGTTGTGCTCCTGTACCCCCTGCTCATGTCTCATCTGCTCACTGCCAGCTGCTGATTGATGTAGGTGTTTGTTTTCCCAGGAGCTAGTAAGTCCAGGTGCTAATGGAGTATTCTTGTCATCTTTGTATATGTTGCAGTATCCATTTTACTCATTTTTTACATTGCAACTAAATGCAGTTAAAAGAGCATTGTTGGATATTAACTTGGCAGCAGTATATATCAAATGATTAAAACAGTTTACTTAAATGCATAGCAAAAACTAGAAAGTTATTTATAATAGTCATTTATCCCACATTAACCACAGCTATATCATGACAGTTCCATACTGCACAAAAAGTTTTCATGGATTGGTGGCATCTGTAAGAAAATAATTACTTAAATGTGACTTCACCTCATTTACTCAGTTGTCTACTGGCAGTTCTAGAGCGAGAGGTTGCTTGGTAGTTAGTCCACTGCTGACAACCTTAAAAAACAAAGAAACAAAAAAAAACACAAAATAAGCAAGTCAAATGCACCACTACTCCCATTATAGTAGACTTCACCATTGATTTACATCTACAGGCCAATACGCTGCCTGCCAGTCTCTGTCTCTGCAGATAGTGCAAGTGTAGTTAAAAGTTTACTACCAGACCTACAATGACTGTACATAGGTATGGGTTTTAGTCACTGTAGCTACATTAGTGAACTTTCAACAGCACTAGAAAATAAGGTATTGACAGAACACATGGAAGAAGATAGTTTCAGTAAAATCAGCCACAACACTGAGTTAAGCCATTTCAAGTATGACACTCTTCTACAGCTCTTTAACAGCAGTCAGGTATAAACAGGCAACATAGTTTTATTACATAAACATACATACCTCTCAACCTCTTAGAGAAAAAAATCTGGACAAAGCCTAAAATAATGGGGAGGACAAACAGGATTAGATTTTAAATATTGCTCTTAAAAACTTAGAAAGTTCATAGAATAATAGGTTTTGCATTAGCATGAATTTTCTGAAGGATGTGGAGTCTTAAACTCAAATGCTTGTCATTATTTAATGACTTCAATCCTCCGCTATTTGCTAGAAAAGTACAGATTTTAGGAGGAACACACCAAAAATATGAGGCAAATATCTGGACATTCTGCGAAAATCTGTACAGTTGAGAGGTATGTTACTCTATTGTTCAACACCACAGGAAACTCCTTAACCCACTGTGGCCAGCTGTAAAAAACAGCAGCAACTAAAATGCAACATCAGGAAATATTCAGCTGAACAGTTACAACTAAAGAACTAGACTGAAAATAAAGAAACATAAACAAGGAAGATTGGAAGATCAGAAGCGGTTAACGTTGTCGCCTCACAGCAAGAGGTTCTCTGGTTGGATTCTCGGCTGGGGTGCCTTCTGTGTGAAGTTTACATGTTCTCCCTGTGTTCACATGGGTTTCCTCTGAGTACACCGGTTTCCTCCCACATTCCAAAGACATGCATCTGGAGCATTTCTCCCCAGGCCTCTGCTGAAAACAGGCTCTGTGGAACCTATTCGGACTTTCCCGGTCAACAAATGTTAAATTAAATAAATAAATAAACTATTGCTGTCAACGTATTTATGTGCTACCTTGCAGCAATTCTTCCCTCAATGCTTGCATTTTTGCAGCTTGCTCAGACTTGAATACGTCAAGTTATTGGCCATACAAAAAATCTGGAAGAACTGCATCTGACTGAGTAGAATACCATGCAAACAATTGGCACACATGCAGAAGTAGTAGATGCCCTTTCCTAGCTCAGTAGCTATCACTGCAGCGTACTTTGAGTGGGTCTGTAGTTACATTTGTGATACTAATGCACATGTGCCCATTTTCCAAACATTATAAGTTCGATATTCAGACTAATGGCAAGGGAGGATTTGCTTCAGTAGTCTTACAAAGAATGGTTTGGTCCACTGGTTGAGTCTGTGAGGTACAGTGCTTAGTACCTGTCCAAATCATGCACATGATTCTTGCGGTAATGTCCATTATAATGTACATAGTACAGCTGTCTGAAGTACTCACTATAACACTAGAACTACACATAACATGATCAGTGATGGAGAATGGACTCCCACCTTCTATTTCTTTAATACTTTGCACATTTTTAGTCTGACAGTAACAACATTAATGCATAGTTTCATAATGTGTTTGTATATGCATATGCGTGTCTGTGCTGTCTCTCTGTGTGTGCACCTGTAACCACATGTGCACAAATTTGTCGAGTGTGTGTGTGTGTGTGTGTGTGTGTGTGTGTGTGTGTGTGTGTATATATATATATATATATATATATATATATATATGTGTGTGTGTGTGTGTGTGTGTGTGTGTATACAAATTCAAGCTTTTCCAATTTGTTTAGCTGAAAACTTTTCAAACACATTTTATAAAGTGTTGATAAAAGTTTAATGAAAATGTATTTATTTTCTAAGACATAATACATTATTAATTTTTTTTCCTGGATTTAGGCTTATGCATAGTATATGTTTATATATATATATATATATATATATATATATATATATATATATATATATATATATATGTGTGTGTTGTGTATGTCTATATATCAACCTATATCTGTATCTTTAACCCCCTGCATCACCTCAGTAATGAATGCTAACCCTAACCTGACACCTTACCTTAAAGAAATAAACTTCCTGTAGCACTGTCACTATATAATACACACTTGGACATACAAACACACACCAACAGACCCAACAAACATGAAATCTAACCCATTACCTAACCCTGACCCTAAATGAGAAATACAAATTAGCATGCAAACATACAACACCTGCACCATTACCTAACTTTTACTTTAGCCCTAGCATCCAGCACATGCATGCACACACTAACCTCCTCCCAGTCTTCACTCATTTGCTTTGATGAAACGGCACTTAGAGATATTGGATGTTCAACTATCCGGACATTCGACAATCTCAACCAATCCTAGCATTTGTTGACCCCAGCAACATTCAGCAAAATGCACTATATATATATATATATATATATATATATATATATATATATATATATATATATTGATATATATTGATATAGACATAATTTGTATGTTTTATATTATGTGTGTGTGTATATATATATATATATATATATATATATTATATATATATATATATATATATATATATATATATATATATATAAACACAAGCACACGTGCACACACACACACTGGATCAGTATTGAAGTATCTAAACTCACTTAGTCTAAGCTCCATAAATCTAAAACCAGTTAATCTAAAACACAAAACATTGAAAAAAGAAGAAAAAAAAATACAACAGTGCTTTTGCAAGGTCCCTAGATCTCACAACAGTGGGAAAAATGGCAAACTCTCATAACCTTACTTTGTGCGATCTCACAAAGAACACCCATATTTCGGCATAGCTACAGCTGTGTAATTGAGTCTAACCCAACATTCACTTACACTAATATCACAAAACTAAATTTACATAGTCAAAAATGCATAACTCTATGAAATAAACATTAATATGCTTAAAGTCCAAAATTACACCAAAAGAATTTAGACCAAATGAATAAACTCTAAAAATGAATGGAACCCTATATGTATGTATATATAAATATCTATAAATAAATATATATATATATATATATATATATATATATATATATATATATATATATATATATGGCTATCTATATATGGATAGATATATGGGTTCCCATTATTTGGTTAACAGGCAGAAGTGCAGTGTTTTTGAGATGAACATCTGAATTATCAAATGGATGTTATTTCAGTCATGTGTTTCATTGAAGCAGGTAAGTGGGATGTATAATAGGACTGTGTGTACATGTGAGTGCTTTGTGTGTGTGTGTGTGTGTGTGTGTGTGTGTGTGTGTGTGTGTATGCACGCATGCATTTGCTTGCTAGTGCATGTTGGTTACAGTGAGGGTTAAGTAAGAGGAATAATTAAGTTTGTGTGATTTTGATTGCTAAGGTTTACAGTTAGTTGAAGGGATAGATTTACTTTATGCATGCGTGTTTGTGTATGTGTGTGTATGTTTATGTGTGCAGTGAGTGTCCAAGCTGTCCTGTGTAGTGGTAGTGTTATGTGCATTTTTTTTTTTTTTTTTTTATTTAAGATACAGGTTAGGGGCAGGGCAAGGTTGGGGTTAGCGTATATTACTAAGGTGGAGCAGGTGATAGCAAGGAAAAAAGTGCCTTTAGACAGCAGTTGCAGGACCTACTAGGTAAGGCAGGACAACATTAGCTGATGTTGATAATGGAGGACCTGAGTGCACATATCAGGACAGACATAACAAGATAAGAGGACTGCCTTGGTCCACATGCATGGGGCAACATGAATAAAGAATGAGAGGCCATTCTAGACATCTGTCTGACAGCTTGATGTTAGCTAACATATGGTTCAGCAAGAGAGTCAGTGACAGGATCACATACAAGAGTAGTCAACATGCAACTTAGATAGGATTCCTCCAAGTAAGCAAGGGGTATCGGGGGTACAATCAGAGATTGGAAAGTCATCCCCATTGAAAGAGTCAGCCCACAGGATAAACCCCTGGCTACCACAATCAGCTGCAAGCAGCCTTCAGAGAAGGCTTTAAGGTCAAAAGAGACAAGGCTGAAGACCTGGAAGTTGAATGGAGAGAAAACACAAATGTTCAAAGAAATATTCAGGGTTCTAGCACCTCAAGAAGTAGATGAAATAGGTTGAGTTGAGGAAGAAGAATGTTAGAGCCTCAAAACAGCACATATGAAGACTAGAACAGATATGTTGCCAAGCCAGGTATGGAAATAAGGTGTGTAAAGAAAGCTGGGGTTGGAATGCAGAAGTCCAGGAAATCATCAAAAGAAGGAAGGAGCGCAGGAAAAAGTGAGAGATAGAAAAGACAGAGCAGGCTAAGAAGGAATACTGAATGGCCAACAAAGAGACTAAGAGAGCAGTTACAATAGTGAAAAACAAGGCATCTGAGAGACACTAACAGCTTCTGGAGAGTTACTCACTTGATGGCACAAAGGAACTCTAATCAAGTTGGTAAGCAAAGACAGAAGATACAGGAGATAGATAACAGACATTTTTCATAAAGGATGTCAGCATTAGGTAAGCAAGAAGAGCCAGTTTATAATGACAGTTTTAAAAATACCAGATCCACTAAAGGACTTATGCTTACTTATAATGGAGATATTGGTATATCTCAAATTATTAAGAGTAATTGGAAAGTATTTGACATGGGGTCTATTAATGCTGAAGCATTAGGAAGTGGCCTTTGTAAAGGAAGGACTGGCATATTAAAAATTATATATAAAGATTCTGGGGAATTACGGGTGCCTTTACCAACAGTAAAAAAAACCGGGCACCTACAAATGTGTAAAGGTGTGCATATTGTCCTTCCATTCAGGAGGAAGTTAAGGTCTGCAGTAAACGTACAATGAATACACTTGTTTTTATTAATTGTGGATCCAAGGGCATGGTATGTATAGCAATTTGTCAGGTATTTTCTATGTATTATGTAGGAAAAACCTTAAAGAGCATTTAAAGACCGCATATATGAACATCTTTTTCCAGTCAAGAAACAAAATCAAACTAATGCCCTTTGGAAACGTATTCAAGCTTATGAAGGTCACAGCTTTACGTTCTTTAGTTTAAAAATTGTTAAACAGGATTTTAGGGGTGGACCATGTGAAACTATGTTAGAAGGAAAGAAACTTTTTTGGCAGATAAAACTGCATGCCACTGGTCCATGTGGACTAAATGATTTCAATTGTACCAATTTTAAAATTGAAATCCATTTTTTTTTTTGTATTTTGGTATTACGTTTGTATGTTTTTTGTGTTTGTATAGCTTTGAGAAGGGGTTTGTTTCAATTAATAGCAGCACTTTGTAACTTTTATAAAAGGAAGTGATGTTGTAACATGTTTTTTCTCTGATGAAGTCCCATTGTATTTGTTAAGTCTGAAAGTGTTTAGACAATTAAACATTATATTGGTGTGCACTGTTATTTCTCTTACTTTCAAGTTCACTATATTCTTTGATGTTTTTCTCGTCTTATGGGGCAGTGAATTCATTGGCTGTGGATTTATATGTTGGTGGCATTGCCCTTTTTCGAGGTCAGAGCTGCATTAGCAAACAGGTTAGAGAGGACATATCAACAAAGTTGCTGTATGCAGATGATGTGGCTGTACAGTGAGACCGAACAAGAAGTTCAGCAAATGTTAAGAGAATGGAAAGCAAAACTGAAGGCACATGGGGTAAAACTGAGTGCAGGCAATACAGTTGTAATGGCAGCAATTTGGGAAATCAGAAGATGCTGAAAATTGAGAGGGAAGGAAAAATAAGAGAAGAAGTTAATAGCTTCAAGTAAGTGGGAAGGAGGGTGATTGAAGAGAGGGAAAACCTGAATAACGTGGTCAAAGCTAGGAATCAGAGAGACTGCAGCCAACTGGCACAGAGTGTTAGGAGTAGTGTGTGACAGAATAATGCCAAAGAAACCTATAAGTAAGGTGCACAAAACAGTAGTGCAACCAGTACTACTGTATATTACAGAAACCTGAGCAGTGAAGGCAGAGCAGTTGAGGAAATCAGAGGTGATGGAGATGAAGTTCCTGAGATAGGTAGTAGGATGCACACTGTGAGACAGATGAAGAAATGAGGACATCAGAGAAGAAGCCAAAGTATCTCCAGTTGCAGAGAAGGTCAAAGAGAACAGACTACTGTTGTACAGGAAAGCAGAAGACAATCTGGTGAAGAAGATTTTGGATAGACAAGAAGAAGGCCATTTCACACTGAGCTAAGCGGAGGAAGGGCTCTGAGCAACTAATCTGTGATGTATAGCATTAACTATCCTGTTTTTTGCTTATTTGTACAAGTTATTTATAGCACTTTTATTGTGTGCATATACTTTTATAGCTAGTTTCACTGTGTGTGAGGTATTAACTAGAAATTTTCTACAATTGTTAAGCATCTGGTTGGGTTTGTTTGTTCTGGTTTCCTAAGGAGTGTATCATATCACTTGTTTGCAGTTAAAAGCATTCTCTAGAGTATCCTTGATCATTTATCTGTTTAAACATTTCTGCAGTTTTTTTTCTTCCTAAGTAGTGTGGGTAGTGTAGCATTATCCATATTCAGGCTTGTGTTTTGGGCCTAGTTGTGTTTTAGTAGAGGCTGTGTGTCTGAGCACGTTCCATGCCATCATAACTTAGCCAAAGCCATTATAACATTTCAGTGAGAGTGAATTGTTTATGGTCATTGGCTGATTGGGGTTACCTGGACTACGGCTTGGAGTAAGCACCTCATTGGTTCTTTCAAGCTTTTTTTTAAAGTTGTTTCATGTTTCAACTTTGTTACTTAAGAAGTTAACTTGTGAGTGTTTCTGCCATTTCACACTGAGCTAATCGGAGGAAGGGCTCTGAGCCAACTAGTCTGTGATATATAACATTAAGTATCCTGTTTTTTTGCTTATTTTTACGAGTTATTTGTAGCACTTTTATTATCTGCATATACTTTTATAGCTAGTTTCACTGTGTGTGAGGTATTAACTAGAAATTTTCTACAATTGTCAAACATCTGGTTGGGTTTGTTTGTTCTAATTTTTGTTTCACACCCTCCCTCCTTATTGGTGTCCTGTTTTTATACTTGGTGGCTTTGCAGTTGCCCGCCCCTACTGTAAATTTGATCTGGGACATTCCTCCCAGTCTAGTGTCATTACCTCATTCTACCTAATCCAGGGAGAACATTTGAGAAGGCCAACCCAGTAAGTTTCTGCTCCTCCTTTCCCCATTACAAAAAAATATTGTAAGCTTGTTCCCTGCCTTTCCAATAAGTCTTCTAGTCCATATACAGATTTGCTGTATCCAGGACTGTTTGTAAGCTTCTGAGCCCCCAAGCCTTTCTGTGTTGGAGGGAAGCCTTCTAGCTTAATTTTGTTTCTTAGAACTAGCCAGTTTTCTAGTTTGAGCACTCAAATCTGTTTCTTTGAGCTCAGCACTTGCTCAGAACTCATTGTAAGCACTAAATAAGCTACAAATTACTACAACACTCAACGTTCCTCAATTGTCTAGAGGAAAACAGTTTTTAGTACTTAATAAATAAGCACCTATCCAAGCATGTCTAAGGGTCAGCTCCTGGTGTTTTCTCCTGTCTACCTGATGAATCTGGGCATCTTGATGCAATGCAGCAATTGCCTCATGTACACAGACAACCCTCTCCTCCTACCACCCAACAATACAACCTGTGAGAGATGAACTTATATATACAAAATGGAAGCAAAGCTCTCTTCACCCAAGACTGGACTAGACAGTCAAGAGGAGAAGGTAAACACTTGCACCACACCACACTCACCACATAGTCCCTCAAAGCCTACACCACCAAAACACACACACAGAAACATAAAACACACACCTACATTCACGGAGGCTTTCATTAAAAATCTACCCAAGCAACAGGGACCTCCAGAGCAGAAATGCAAGCAACCTCCACCTCCCCATCACAACCCAAATGACACATAGCCCACAAACTCAGTGTGCCACTCAACCACAGCCCATAAGGCATAACAGCGTACCCAACACTCTAGTCATAGGTGACTCTATAGTCAGGCACACTGATGTTCCACTCACCAGCCAAACATGGAGAAAGTTACTGTCAGCTACCTGTCAGGTGCCAGGATCTGCCACATAACACACGCACTCAGGTCACTCCACAAATACAAATATGACTCTGTCATTGTCCTTGTTGGTGTGAATGACCTGAGACATACCTCCCTGGACTACATGAAAAGAGACATGGAGGGAGCTGTCCGATCTTGTAGCCCAGGCAGGTATGACCCTAGCCCTGAGTAGCATCCTGCCATCACACAGAATGATACCACAGTACAAGGCCAAAATGATTGACTTCAACAATTGGCTAAGCTTCTGGTGTCATTCTAAGGGGATCCAGTATCTGTCTGCCTGGGATGACATGATTGACAAACCATGATGCTTTGCCAGAGATGGCCTGCACCTGTCGCTGTTGGGATTCTGGATACTGGCTAAGGCTCTTGCCACCCCTGTAGTGCCTGTTTTAGGCAAGGTTCAAATGACAAATTCACCACCGTAACTGGTACAAGCAAGTAAAATACGTGGGTAATGCTACCTAATACTAGAAGTCTAAACCTCAAAATGCACTCACTCAAGGCACTCCTTAAAATGGAGAACATCGACATTTGTGCAGTGACAGAGACCTGGTTCAAGGCTCCAGAGAGCACACCTGCATTACCAGGCTATAATTCATACCACACCTTTCGGCCACCTAACCTGGACTGAAACACTAAAGGTGGAGGCGTGTCCATATTCATTAAGGATATTCACACCTCCAGGCTAGTTGCTCAGCATAATGCATCTGAGCTTATCCAAGTGAAACTAACTCTGGGCAAGACTGCAATCCAAACTGTAGCTTGCTACAGATCCCTCACCATGCCCCAGGATTCCCACTCCTCATTTCTTGATACACTGGAAAATATTAGGGTACAACCTAACACCCTAATAATGGGTGATTTCAACTACCCCACCATTAACTGGGAAAACTACTCGTGTGCCAGCTCTTGTGCTCAACGTTTTCTGGAATTCATAAATTCCAGTGCCTTGGATCAGCTTATCTACATCCCTACCAGCGGCAGCAATATCCTAGACCTGGTCATTACCAACATGGATAACCGGTGTTCCACACCAGAGGTCAATTCCTCGTTGGTCAGATCTGACCACAAGCTAATCACCCTAGACATCCACATCCCACCCCCACCCCCCATTAGGGAAACCACTGTAAAAGCTTTTTCCAAAGCCATCTTCACGCTTCTTAAGACAGAAGTGGCAAACTTCATGACACCCATGCTGACGGACAATAGAGGTATGACTGCTGAATCCTATACAAATGCACTTTATAAGCACTTACACGAGTGCATGGATCATGCATTCCCTAACAGAACCAAGATGCTATCCTCCAAAAAAAGGAAGCCAATCTGGTGGTCCCCTGCCATAAACAAATTCTAAAACACAAGAAAGAATTTTTTTTCAAGAAAGAGTAAAATCCCATGATTGGAGGAAATCCGTGGTCAGCCTCAGTAAGAAGGTGAGATCCCTCATAAAATCCTCTAAAGCTAATTACAAAAACAAAATCACCACTGATTCTAAAGGCAACCACAAAGCATTCTATAGCTATGTCAAAAATCTCAATGGCAACACTCAGATCTGCTTTGAGTTACAGCACAATGGCACTAAATATACAGAACCAACTGATATTGCCAACATCCTGGCAGATAGGTTCAGTGCTAACTTTACCCTTCTCTCACCCCCTGAAGGGCCCATCTCTGTACCGGAAGAATGCAAAGTTCCTGTAATCATGGTTGCGTAGATAAAAAAACACACACTCCAAAGCCAAGAACACAGCATCCCAGGTTGTGTTGTACGTGAACTACAGAACGAACTGGCACCTCACCTAAGTACCATGTTCAATCATAGCCTCACCTCAGGCTTTGTGCCCACTGAATGGAGCACAGCAATGGTTATCCCACTCCACAAAGGGGGAGCCACCACAGACCCCGGGAACTACTGCCCCATTAGCCTGATGAGCCTGGTCTGCAAGGCTATGGAATGTATCATCATGGAACTTATAAACAATGACATTGGTAATCTCCAAACTCTTAACCCTTCCCAGTTCTTGTTTATAAAAGACAGATCATGTCTCCTAAACCTGATAGACTTCTTTGAAGCAGTCACCAAAGCCATAGATGAGAGTAAGGTGGTTCACACAGCCTATCTAGATCTCGCCAAGGCTTTCCACACCATCCCCCACTCTGGAATTATAGATAAACTCACTAAGCTAGGTATAAATCCCTATGTTACAAGATGGGGTGCCAACAGGCTCACTGACAGAACCCACACTGTGAAAGCAGCAGACTCTAAATCCAAATTCAGACCAGTGACAAGTGGAGTACCACAGGGTTTAGTCCTGGGTCCTCTCCTGTTTGGTATCTACTTCTTAGAAGTACAGGCTAACACAGAAGGTCTTTGACTAACAAAGTTCACAGATGACTGCAAACTAGCAGCCATAATCAAAACTCCTAACGATGTGGACATCCTACAAAAGGGACTCACTGAGACAGATGCCTGGTGTCAAAGCCATGGCCTCAAGCTTAATGCCAAAAAGTGCATTGTCATCCCTTTTGGTAAAAACTCTGTACCCATGAGCTACCACATAGGTGGTAGTCTACTTAACACCAAAAGTGTGATAAGAGACCTTGGGGCACAGGTAGACAGTAGTCTCTCCTTTGATAATCACATCACCACAGTAGTCAGTAAATCCTTCTGCATAGCACACCTTATCACAAAAGGTTTCTCATCCAGGAAAAAAGAGGTAATTGTTTCCCTCTACTCATCACTCATTAGTCCCATTACAGAGTACAGCACCCCCTTTTGGTATGTACCTCGCAAGACATCTAAAACAACTAGAAAGGCCGCAGAAATACCTCACAAAGAGGATTAATGGCCTCAAACAGATGTCCTACGCAGACCGTCTCAAAAAACTTCAGCTTTACTCTGTCGCGTATCGCCTACTCAGAGGTGATCTCTGCCTAACATGCAAAACTATGTCAAACCCAGAGGTGTTGGACATGCTCCACTTAAAGAAATCCCAATCCGTCTGAGCTACACCCTCTAGGGACCTAAACCGTGTCACCACAATAAACAGAACATGCTGGAGGGATAGACTCCTGTCCAAGAGACTTCCCATACTCTGGAATAAACTACCTATCTGTATCGAACAAAGCTCCTCATTAGCACTCTTCATTAGCACTCTTCAAGAAAAATCTTGATAATTGGATGGGAGATAGGAAGTTCACCCCAGGGATCACTTCTATGGCTCTGCTTGACAGGGGCACAGGAAAATAATTTTCTTGGGTGACAAAAGCCAGGGTACCGTTTGACTATGCTTATATAGGCCCTAGGGCCAATAGCCTAGTACCTACCTATAAACCTATGAAAAGAGATGGATGAATTGTGTGAGAGAAGACCTGTGTCCATCAGGCATGACTGTCAAAGAAGGTAGGAGAGTGGTATTGAATCGAAACAGATGGCAACGGTTGATGTAACACCCCAACTCCATCTAGAAAATGAAAAAATGGAGTTGCTGGTGATGGTGATTATGATGATTACTGTAAATTCACTCGTACATTAATGTAATGATGAATAATTTCACTTTGTATAAAACAGTTTTCTACTGAATCCAGCTGATACCTACTTGTACAGAATTGCATATGCATATTTACTGTAATGATATAAATTATAGGTTCATAGATTAGTATTAGGCTAACTGCCCTTGTGGGCCATTTTAAGCCTAGCCAGTTATCCCATGTGAGAATGCAAACCCTGCACCTTGTGTTTGTAAGGTAAACATCTTAACCATTATGTCAACCTCCCACCCTAAAAACATAAATGTAATTATTGTACTACAACTATGTAGTATATTATTGTTTGTTATTTTGGAGCTTTTCTCCGTGGGCCTCCACTGTGAAGGGGTTTTCACTTGGCCCAGCAGGCTACTACCACTTAAGAACATAAAATAAACAAATAAATACATACACAGATACATTTTCTATCTCTTTACGTGGCTTCTGATGTCAGCCATGAGAGAATATTTTGGTGCAGGAACTTTGACTGGGCATGAAAAAAAAAACAGAGCAGGGCACATGGTGTTTTCAGTTTTCTGACTAGAGTGCAATTTGATGGCAAAAGCATGAGACTTACAACCGTCTACTCTAGTGGACATCTGACTGTCAGCATTACCTGATCGAAGACTGACATCTGCAGTCAGCAAGATTCTGAATTGTAAACCTGACTCCCACAGAATGATGCTGTTATTTGCACATCTGTTGTTATGATTAGCACCCCATGTTGTGTCTTTTGGCTTTTTCTGGTTAGGGGTTGCCACAGCGGAACTCCGGTCTGCTAATGATTGACAGTAGATTTTTACGTGCCGAGTTGCCAGCTCTGACGCACAATCTTCAATGAAGCTACACCTATTCACGCATGTCTCCACACAGAAGACGCCCTAGCTAAGAATCGAACAGGGCAATAGTTTATTCAGTACTGGCACCTCAGGTTTTTTAATATACGTTTGAAAGGATCT
Source organism: Protopterus annectens (assembly GCF_019279795.1). Classification (NCBI taxonomy): domain Eukaryota; kingdom Metazoa; phylum Chordata; order Ceratodontiformes; family Protopteridae; genus Protopterus; species Protopterus annectens. The sequence goes on from NC_056737.1 coordinate 1,626,536,049, forward strand.
CTAATGAGTACCACATCTCCCTTAGTCATGACATAGTGTCTTGGTAAACACGTCTAAACTTCACTATAATAACAACTGAAAGCGCTGACATTTATATAATTGCACACAGTATTAATAACTCATTATAAAAAATAACACCACTACTATGAAGGCTTTGCCCAAACATCCCAGTCTCAAAATTTGCTACTACCAATGTCAGACAAACTCAGAAAAAAGGAATAAATTAAAAATGCTTTCTCTCATTTCTTCACATTATGTGACTTCGGAGATAAGAATATTACACAATGTCTGCAATAAAGCAACATCAGCTTTACTGAAAGAGAAGCAACACAATTAACTTAAAGATATATGATACTTTTAAGTGTCTTGAGAACATAACATGACAATAAATAGTGCTTCCTTTTTAAATCCTTGCATCATGGATAGCAGAGTAGGGTGAAATTAGTACGTCATCCATCAAAACAGATTTTGTACAATTGTATGTTTTCTTATAGATAGATTGTAAATATATTTGTTTACTTGATTATTTTGTTAATTGGGAATAATCAGCTGGCACAAGGAGTTTTTTTTCCTGTAATATTCCTGATGCAAGACAGTTATAATAACACTCATCTATAACCATGAAATAAATAAATAAATTTTATATATATATATATATATATATATATATATATATATATATATATATATATTCCGCTGTGGTGGTGCTGCGGTAGTGTTGTCGCCTCACAGTAAGACGCTGTCCGGTTTGATTCTTAGCTAAAGCGACTTCTGCGTGGAGACATGTACAAATGGGCATTCCTTTGTTGAAGTTTGTGCGTCAGGGCTGGTAACTCGGTACGTAAAAATCAACTACCAATCATTAGTGGACCGGAGTTCCGCTGTGGTGACCCCTAACCGGGAAAAGCCGAAAGACGCAAACAAACAATATATATATATATATATATATATATATATATATATATATATATTTACATACATTTTATATGTATATGTTTATGTATATGTTTATGTATATGTTTATGTATATATATATATAGACATGAACATATGTTTCATATCAAAGTCTCTGAAACTACAGTACCACTGTTTGCCTATAGAAATACAAATTTCTGCTTTGTATGCTGATTTTCAAGCTACTGTATGGACTTAACTGCTGATCCTTAACATTAAAAGTTCAAAGATGAGGAAATATATCCCATGGTTTTGAATAAAATAAGAAAAGACTACACCATCAAATATGCAGGAGGAGTTGCTATTATTTCCCAAAACACATTAGAAATATCAAAATAGCCCTACAATATCCCGAACTTTGACTTGAAATTAGTAATAGTGCACCTTAAATTAAACAGGCAAAATACTATATGCATCAAAGGTGTATGCAGTAAACATTAATGTCAACACAACAGAAAATATTCTCAGCTGGATATCTAGCAACATCAAACAGGAAATCCTTCTACTCTGGGACATAAACATTGACTGGTCTAATGAAGAAAACTACCCCCCACACACGCACTCATATTTCAATCTGTTTGGCCTGACACATCTGATTAAACAACCAACAAGATAAGACAAGATCTCCAGGAAGGCTTGCATCTCAAACTGCACACTGTTGCCCAAGCCTGAAACGATTAATCTACAAACTACACTAAGTGGTCACTGCCCAACCTACATTACCCAAGAATTCAAAAAAAAAATCCCTAATGCCATCACCTAAATTCAGTAAAAAACCTCACCAATCCCTCCTCCAAAAAAATTATCTTGTCTGAGACCCTCAAACACTACAACTTGACTCCACTCAAAACTCTCCCGTTAGCCAACACTGTCAGCTATTTTAATGCCACCTTCCTTAACATTCTAAATCATCAGGCTCCACTAAACACAAAGGAGTCCACATTACAGCTGAATCATGTCTAACTCACAAAATTATACTGATGAAAACTTGGCACAAAGTTTGGACCAAGTGGCACAAGGACAAAAACAAACCAATTATCAAAACTACTGACACCTAAGAAATCTCACATAAAGCTATAACTCATAGATAGATTCAAAATAATCATAAACAGTACTGATCCAATATAAATCATCTCTTGAAACCGGGCAGAAAACGATCCTTAACCCTCTTCCCTCTGAAGCTAATTCCACAATTGCATGCAACTTCAGTGACTACTATTTTAGTATATATATATATATATATATATATATATATATATATATATATATATATATATATATGTGTGTGTGTATGTATATGTATTATATATATATATATATATATATATATATATATATATATATATATATATATATACATGGATCTTCTATGTTTGGTCGAAAATGATTTCAGGCAGCCCACTTCACTGAAACCTCATTTGACTGAAAGCACATTTGGTCGAAAATGGTATTTACTCCCTGCCCCACTGCAGTGCGACCCTGGAGTGAGAATATTCAGTAAGGGGGTGTGGGGGTGTGGGGGGCATAGCCCCCCACATAATTGCACTTTATGCACTATTATATACACGTGTATCCATTAAAAATACATTGAAACATATATTGTCAGTAAAAACTGGTTGCAATATGTGGAGGGCTATGCCTACCACACCCCCAATATGGGGGGCTGTGCCCCCACACCCCCCCAACTTGATATTGTCACTCCAGGGTCGCACTGCAGTGGGGCAGGGGCTATATTCCATTTTCGACCAAATGTAGTTCGACCAAATGTGCTTTCAGTCAAGTGAGGTTTCAGTGAAGTGGGCTGCCTGAAATAATTTTCGACCAAATGTGATTCGACTAAAAGCAATAGATCTATATATATATATATATATATATATATATATATATATATATATATATATAGGGGTGTGTGTGTGTGTGTGTGTGTGTGTGTGTGTGTGTGTGTGCAAAATGGGAAAAGGAGTTGAGGATGGCTGGCTGTATATATATATATATATATATATATATATATATATATATATATATATATATATATATATATATATATATATATATATACTATATATTACTACTTCCCAAATCTACCCCAAAACAAGCTGGCCCCATCCCTCCTCCCTAGTGCTACTATCAAAAAACTATTAACTTCACTTTGAATCTATCCTGACAAGCATAATTAAGACATTTCTACAGAGGATAAAACCCACTACTCTTTCAGCAGACATCTTCTCTGCAGAATACCTTGCAAAAGAAGCTGATGGAATTAGCTATCCAGTTTCTGCTCCAATAAACTGATCCACTCAACACAGCTGTTTACCAGCATTACAGAAAACATATTACTTTGTATCTATATATGAGTGAAAAGTTCACAGACTTTCCAGCTATCGCTGCTGTTGCTATACTTCACTCTTCGCTAGAGTTTTTGAAAGATACATCCAGAATTAACTCTTAAATATCTAACTAAAGAAAAAATATAAAATGTCCTGTTAGAAAAGACAGCTACTGTCCCCCACTCATCATAGTTTCAACCACACCAAAACACCAAAACTCTTTTTAGACGTTCTCAGTATAGTCACTCAAACAAAAAAAAAATTGACCATACAATGTTCAGTCTATTCCTAAACCTATGAGGCCTTCACTGTATCCCAACAGCGTATTCATGATATTCTCACTCAGCTAGGCCCAGGCACCTTCAAGCTGCCTTAATAAACATACTCACATAAGTAAATGGCAGGAGTCTTCCTCTACCTTCCTGGTAGTTTGATAAAGTGTTCCTCAGAGCCCTACACTAGGGCCCCTCCTATTCAGTATTTTCAATAAAATATGCAGAAGGTGGCAAGACATGCCAATATCATACAGTATGATAATGGCTTAACTTTTACATCTGGTTAGCTGCATCTCAGTTTGTACTACAATCAGTCACCCAAGACGACTTCTCCTCTGCAGAGATAAGAGTTAGAACAATCCCAACAAGTCCTATACCCCAATAAAACAAAACTTACCACATTTCCTCCAACCCTCAGCCCATCCATCAATGAGAAGCTAAAGATAGTTTCATCCAACAATACTAAGAGTAAGCAAGTCACCCATACCAAGTTTCTTTGTGTTATCATTGACAATAAACTACAATTTACCTCCATGTAGACTTTAGTGAAAAAATGACGTCAGTCTGGGTTTGCTATGCAAAGCTAAACCTTCTCTTACTGACCACGGCAGGAAAGTTACAGCAAATGTCCTCTTACTGCCAGTCCTACTGTACACATCTACAGTTTTCACAAATTTTCAGTCTTTCCAAGTGAATAAGCTAGAACAGTTTTTTGTTCTTCTTTCAGCTTTTCCTGGTTAGGGATTGCCACAGCGGAACTCCAGTCCACTAATGATTGGCAGTAGATTTTTTACGGGTGCCAGCTCGATGCCCAACCTTCAGCGAAGGCACTATAGCATAATAAATACTTTTGCATGCAATCTTCCAAACAGACCCAGCACTGAGTAGACTTCACAGAAATTAGCTGTCTCGAATCCCCTCATCTAATCTCATACATGCATCTGGTAATGACACAAAAAACACTGTACAGCACTGTAGTACACCAGTCATGCAAAGCTAATAGATTGGTATAAATCTTTCAGAAGTCTTTGATCCAAGGAATTCAAGTTTCAAGAGTCCCAAAAATCTAGTAACTCACAATAGAAACCTTTTTTCCTAGTAAATATAGCCAAACTATAGAATAACATGCCCATTTTCATTAGACCAATAAAAAGCTTCCTCTCCTGTAAAACTGTTAAGCTATATCTAATGGACTCAATATTCTGCAGCTGTATTCTGTCTTCACAGTTAATTTAACAAAAGCAGTGATGTAAATTCAGCCACACAAACCTCTTACTCATCACCCTAAACTGTGAAGAGATTGTTGCACTCTCTGCAATGTATGTGTTCCACTTTTTACACTACCTGTACCACTCTATAAAACCAGTACACAAGTGTATTTCTTGCTTATATATAATGCATATCCTGACGCTTCACAACTGAAGATGAAGAACTTGTACAACAAATTTTTACTTTCTAAATTATTATAATGATTTGTTTTAATTGAACTTGCATCTTTAACTTAAAATTGTTTTTACTTCAACTTGTTTCTTTAATCCTTGAACATTTCTCCCCAAGCATCTGCTGAAAATGGGCAACTGTACTTAATCATACTTTCCTGGTAATCAGAAGGAAATAAAGTGAGCTGTAGAACTTTAGTCCCGCAAACTACACTTGAAAGTAGAAGCAAGCAAGACATTTGGCCAGATTCAGTAAAGGAAAAAGAAGAAAAAATTGCCAAAATAAACCACAAATACTTGTACAATTGGCAATAGAAGTAAAAGCCACAGAAACTTGGAAGTAGTCAATAAAACACCTCTTCAGGCCACTTTATTCCAAGACAAACAATACACACATTAACGCTCCCTGAACAGTTGCGTTTTCATTTAAACCAACTTCATCAGATGCTTAATAACATTTTCAAGTCTATATGACCTTATATATACCTCTGGTACTTGTGTATGCAGACTTTAATTAAAGTGCTTCAACTTTTAAAACAACACTTCAAATAAAAAAGAAAAAAATATATAATATAAATTCTATATTCATGTTGCCATGAAGCAGTATTATATTCTAACAATTTGTTTATGATGTTAAAAAATATATACGCAAGTATAAACTTGAAACCAGTTCGTGGAAAACTTTTAAAATATGTTAAATATATTAATTTTCAAGTTACTTGTTGCTGAGAGCAGTGAAACAGAAACTAAAATAGTTTTATCTGGTGGGCAAAAGATGAACTACAGCTTAATCAATGTCATACATTTCTAAGTTTAAAAGCAAATGTAAATATAAAACCTCTCCTTTTAGGACTTTAGAACAAATTCATTTCAAAATATTTCTCCACCTTATAACTTTGCAACTCTCATTTTCAAAAGTGGAGCAATACTTATATTTTCATTTAGCCTTGGGGACTTGTTAGCTTCCAGTGTGACTTGCCACCCAAGTTCCCTGTATTCTATTCTTGTTTCCCGTTGCCCTCCTCTTGAGTCTTTCTGAATATCTTCGAGGACAAAAAAACAGGAATTTAGCTTTAGTGCATATTTTAGTGTGCTTATACAGACTATTTATTTCATTTTTTTACTGTGATATCATAGTAATGCTCATATATTCTTCTTCTGAGCTGTCTCTCTGTTTTCCCTATATAAAATGAACCACATACTTCACAGGTTGCTAAATACATCAGTCCCAGGATGTTACAATTATAGTAATTACTACCTTCTATACATGTATTCCTACATTTTATATGGACTGCTTCTTTGTGTAATATTTTATTTTATTTATTTTATTTTACATTTGTTTACCGGGAAGGTCCAACTGGACAATTGTCCTTTTTCGCTAGAGGCCCGGGGAGAAAAGCTCCATTTAATTAAGTAACATAGTGTTACTTAATAACAGTAGGTAAAAAACAGTGGGATTAATAAACGTATATGTACATATAATACGTTGAGAGATTTTGTAAATTCTTTCCTAGTACTGAATAATTAATCAGTGACAATAGAGAGTGTCAAGTTTGACATTTGAAGTGTTAAATCATGACAATTACATTGAGTTATGGGTAATTGCTACAAGCTATTAGAAGTGGTCCTATTCAGTTAAGCAAGGAGGCTTATATGGAGAGTTAGAAGCAAGGTGGAACAGAGGAGTGTGCTATCCACGGGAGTTGCAGGAACAGAGCCAAGAGCTGGCAAGGTGGGTTTTTAGGAGCTTTTTAAAGTGTATTGTTGAGAGGGTGGTTACTAGTGAGTTTGGTAGGTGGTTCCACAGCTTGGAACTGTAGTTGGAAAAAAGGGATTCACCTGCTGAGTTTTTGGTTTAGTGATTTGTTGGAGGAGTTTGTTAGAGCGAAGGGATCTTGGGGCAGAGTAGGGTTGAATCATGTATTTGAGTATGGGGTGTTTTCAGGGTGGTGGATAATTTTATGAGCTAAGGTTAGTTGGTTGAAGTGTATGAGCTGATGGAGTTCTAGCCAATTGAGCTGTTTTAGTTAATGACAATGATGTGACTTGTAAGAGGTGTTGGTGGCAAATTTGGATATTTTATTGTAACAAGCTTCCAGTTTTGCAAGTTCAGTTTTACGCAGATTTGTTAGGGTGGGGGATGCATATAGGAGTGTAGTTAGTAGGTGTGTCCTGGCAATTGTAATTTTTGTACTGCTAGTTAGAATTTGTTTGTTTCTGTAAAAGAGGTCAAATTTTTGTGAACTTTAATTGTTTGGTCTATGTGTAGGTTGAATTTAAGGGCATTGTCAATTACAACTCCAAGCAGTTTGGTATGGGTAGTTGGAGTGACCATGGTTTTGTTCTTAGAGAGAATGTGGAAGGTTCTGGGGAGGGGATGATTCTAGAGGGGTAGAACAGTAGTAGGTTTGTTTTACTGGGATTTAATACAAGTTAGGAGTTGGTCAGCCAGGTTTCTACAGATAGAAAGGAGTCTTGGGTAATGGCTAGAAGTTCTTTGAGGGAGGTAGCAGAGCATATCAAAGTGGAGTCGTCTGCATATTGAATCATGCTGGCATGGGGAGTGGCAGAGTGGAGGTGATTGGTAAAGAGAGAGAATAGAAGGGGTCCAAGGATGGAGCCTTGTGGGACCCCTAAATTGAGTGGGAGAAGGGGTGAGAGGGATTATTGCCATTGGACTTCTTGTTAACGGTTGGTTAAGTAGCTTTGAAACCAGGTAATAGCAGTATGGCTGAGGTTGTGGGAGGAAAGAACTATAATGAGTTTACTGTGATTGATCTTTGACAGGGCAAGGAATATGGCTGATACAAATTTGGAGTTATTTCTGTGTTGGTTAACTATGTTTGTAAAAGACAGTAGGGCTCTTCTGGTACTATTTCCAGGACGAAATCCATGTTGGGTAGGAGATAGTAGATTTTGTGAGAGGAGGTATTTCATGAGTTGGGAGTGTACTACTATTTCCATGATTTTAGATAGGGGTGAAAGAATGGCAATGGGGAGATAGTGAATTTGCATGAGCTACCACCTTTATGAAGTGGTAAAATGAGAGATTTTCCATAGAGTGGGGACATATGCTTCTGTTATTGATCTATTTATAATATGACTATTGGGTAGGAGATTGCTTCTGATGCAATTTGTAGGTATTCTATGGGTAGATTTTGGCTGCTAACATGGTTGGTTTTATTTGTTTTAGTAACTTTTTGATGTGTAGGATGGAGACTGGGTTTAATATGAAGTGGCTGGTGGATTTATGAAGGGTTATAAAATGGTTGGGTGGTTAGAACTGGATTTAATTTGGTTGTTAGCTAGAGTTTGAATAGATTTGAAGTAAGTGTTAAATTTGATAGCAACATATTCATGGTTGTCGGTTGTTTTTGGAGTGGGAGTGGTACTTTTACCTGGTTGCAATAGGTTGTTAACTGATGCCCAGAACTTTTGTGGATTTTTTTGATGTTTTGTTTGCATGTTTTGTTATTAGTTGCATTTGTTGGATTTAATTAGTTTCTTAACTTTGTTTTGAAGTTCCTGAAAATGTTGTTTAATAGTGCTGGTTTTGTTCTTATGGAACTATAACCAGGCCTTGTGTCTGGTTTTAAGTAGTGATGTAATGGGATCCTATCTCGCCTACATTCATGACAGATGGGTTCGGAGCCGATCCATCGGCTCCGACTCGGCAACTTATATACTAGCACGAAGTCTCTCATTGGCTGGGCTATACCCTATCCCAGGATGCACTACACCTGCTTCCCCAGATCTCGTTTGCCGCTTTACAAGCTGGACGTGGTCTCGACTTGGCTGGAGCTAAGTGTTTATTTTTACCTTTATTGGTCCTTGACCTTGGGGTTTTTTGTCATATATTAACCAAACAGCTGTTTTAACAGCTTCTTTATACTATTTGTGAAGTTTGAGTGCTGAGTGTCATCTGGTACTTGTTCCTTTTTTTCTGTCGGGCAAGGCCCGTTTTAGTTAGAGGGCCCTTGCCCTATTCTTGTGTACTACTTTAGTTAAAAGACCTTTTGTACTATTAAATTTAATTCCTTTGTGGTTATTTGTCTTTTCAGGCCAAGCCCGTTTAAATTAGAGGGCTTTGGGCCGTTGTATTTTTTGTCAGTTTGTGAGGTAAATTCCTCTAAGTGCTTGCGCCAGTGAGTCTCGCGCTTGTCAGTTGGCGCTTCTTTCTTTATAGTGCTTGATTTTTGTGGTGAACTCTATTTGTTGTAGTACCTGTACTATGTCTAAAGAACAAAAGTCAGGGTTTAAAAAATGCACTAGGTGCAGTTATAAAATGTCCATAACAGACAGCCATTCAATTTGTGTTTATTGTTTGGGGCCGAAACATCTACAAGAGACTTGTAGCGTATGTCATGCTTTTTCTGCTAGAGTTCTTCAAGAACGTAAGAACAAGCTTATTTTAAAAGGGCTTATTAAACCCTCCTTTGAGGAAGCTTTGAATCCTCCTGTTGCTTCCAAAAAGAAAAGATCGTCGGCTCCGACAAGTCCGTCGGAGCCGACTTCTAAAAAGAAAAAGTTGACCTCTTCTTCCTCAGCTGCACTGACTTCGGGGCCGAGTGTCGAAGAGTCTGCCTCGATACCTCCTACTTCGGCTCCATTGGCTTCGGAGCCGCAAGTTGGAGTATCGAGAGGTGAATCACCTCCATCGGCTCCAATGGCTTCGGAGCCGGTGGAAGTGTGCAGCTCAGACTCTTCCCCCTCGGCTCCGAAGAAGGCTTCTTCGGTGCCGATGGTGGTCCATGAGGTGGTGGAGTCGGCGCCGACAGTATTGGAGCCGTTTCGGAGCCGGTCCCCTTCTCCCTCGGAGCCGAGAGGAAAGTCTTCTCGAGTGTCTACCTCCTCTAAATCCTCGAGACTATCAGATTCGGACCTGGATAGGGTTTTACAGAGGCTCTTCCAATCTCCAGTATTTGCTAAAATGGTCTCGGCTCCAGCACAGTTTGCTTCGGAGCCGATCCCTCCCCCGACACATTTGATTCCTCCTCCAACCTCCTCTGAGTTGTTGGAGCCGGTGGTGGTGGAGCAATGTGGAGCCATACGGTCGGAGCAGAAACCCCTATCAGGCCTTTCGGCTCTGACCATGCTTCCTACCCTGTCCTCCGGTTCAGGGTTTGGTACTGCGAACTCTACAGCCGGGCCCGAGGGGAACACTTTGGGATTAGGTGCTTCGGTGCCTAGTCTTCCTCTCGGAGCATCGGCTGCTGGAATTCCCAGTGCCATCGTGGCCTCTAGACCAGTGACTTCCTTGGATTCTGGAGGTCCGGCCTTTGAGGCCATGAGGAGCGCGCTGGCCATGCCTTTGCCGGTTCAACTAGACTCTACCTCACCATCCCTAGATTTGGAGACTGGTGCCTCTGTTGCGTTGCAGCCCCCCGGCAGCGGGGCCCCAGGGCCTGAGGATACCCCAATCGGGGGTTCCCTTCTTCCGGGTGGTCCGTCCGAAACTGCTTCGGACGAACCCCCACGGAAGAAACTGTGTAAGAGGAAGCACGTAGACTCCCAAGATGAGTCTATTACATCGGATACTGACATCGATGACGCTGAAGGGTCCCCCAAATCATCTTCGGATGATATCTCCTTCTCAGATATCTTGGAGATTCTGAGACAGAGAGGTGACTGGCAAGCCAAAACCCCTTCAACTGAGGAGTCAGTCTTCCTCAAGGCCTTTGGGGCCCAGCCCTCCGCCTCCTGGGTGTCTCCGCCCTTCGATGAACTCCTTGATTTGGTTTCTCGAAGGGTGTGGGAACACCCTGATTCTGTGGAACCGGTGCCTGCGAGGCCCAATAAATTCTTGTCAGCTCCCCCCCAGAAAGAATTTCTCACAAAGGGTGTACCGGTAGATGCTTTGGTGGTGGCTTCTGCCACACAGCAGGACGTGGCAGAGGCTTCGACGTCTATTCATCCTCCTAATAAAGATTCTAGGAGTATGGATAGGTGCAGGCGTACCCTGTCCTCAGCGGCCTTTACCTTACGGTCGCTGAATTATTTATGTCATTTTACGAGGCTCCAAAGGGATCTTCTCAAAGAGCTAAATGACTCCCTTGTTGGTAATCTACCTGAAGCGCTGGCTTCGACTGTTAGCGCACAGATGACTACTCTTTGTTCTATTGTTAACTCGTCCATGAGGCTCATCTCGTATGTGGTCGAGGGGGCGAGTAGAGCAGCGGGAACAGGCGTTGCCCTTAGGAGACAAGCCTGGTTACGCTTGTGTTCGTTTACGGAGGCCTTCAAGTCTTCCTTCACGACGCCTTTGATGGGTCATCTTTGTTTGGACCCAAGGTGAAGGACACACTAACTCGGTGCGAGCAGGAGGGCAAGACTTTGACTGCCGTTGGGGCCCGTTATTCCGCTCCTTCCAGGCCTTATCCCAAGGCTGGGAGAGGAGGGAAAATGTAGTTTAAAAAATCCCAAAAGTCTTTCTCTACTCCACCCAGTGATTCCCCCTCCAGAGGCAGGGGGGGGGGAATTATGGAAGACGCCGCCCCAGAGGTGGCAGAGGCCCCCGTAACTCTGGAGACCGCGATTCCTTTCGTGGTTCTTCATACAACCAGCGTTCCTGAGTGGTTGCCCGACTGTGCAACTCCGGAGCCAGTCGGGGGTCGCTTTGCGGCGCATCCACAAGCTTGGGAATCCATAACAAGCGATCAGTGGGTGCTTCGCATTATTACCGGAGGATATATCATCCCTTTCAACAAACCCCCTCTTTCTTTAAGGGAAATCCCGGACGTGCCACCCAGCCAGCGGGATCAGGCAGCATTAGAAGTTTCAAAGCTGCTGGAAAAAAGAGCCATCCAGCCTGTCCCCATCGACCAGATCGGATCAGGAACTTACTCAAAATTATTTTTGGTACCAAAAAAGACAGGGGACTTCAGGCCCATATTGGACCTCAGTTCATTGAATCGTTTCATCAAGAAGTCCAAATTCCGAACGGTCACTCTTCAATCTATTCTTCCTTTGCTGGAAAAAGATGCATGGATGTGCTCGATAGATCTCCAGGACGCTTACGATCATATTCCCATAGCTCAAGAGTCCAGGAGACATTTACGCTTCCGCCTCGGAGCCAGTCATTTCCAATTCCGAGCACTGCCCTTTGGTCTCACCACAGCCCCCAGGGTGTTCACCAAGTGTCTGGCAGTGGTAACTGCTCACCTGAGAAGTCTGGGATTCCAGGTGTTTCCTTACCTAGACGACTGGCTCCTTACAGCCACCTCCGAGCATCTACTTCTCCAAGCGCTCAGAGCCACGTTCACCTTGGGCCGTTTCTTGGGGATCACATTCAATTTGCAAAAATCTGTACTACAGCCTTCTCAGCGTATTACCTTCATAGGCGCAGACTTAGACACAAAAAGAATGCGCGCCTTTTTACCGCCAGCAAGAATTCAGATCTTACAAGATCAAGTCAAATCCTGCCTTCACTTACAGAGAGCCCCGGCCCATCGGATCCTACAACTGTTGGGCTCGATGGCGTCGACTATACTTCTAGTTCCCTTGGCCAGACTTCACATGCGAATTCTACAATGGCTACTGTCGGTTCAATGGTCTTATCAGGAACTGCCCTTGAACCACTTAATCATAATCACGGAAAGTTGCCGTCGAGATCTGCGTTGGTGGCTTCTACAGTCAAATCCCGACCAAGGGCGATCCTTTATTCCTCAACGTCCCGTTGCCACTGTGACCACGGACGCCTCCCAGGTAGGGTGGGGGGGTCATTACCTGGACAGGTCGGTCCAAGGCACATGGCAGATCCAGGAAACACATTTGCATATCAATGTCCTGGAGATGAGAGCGGTACTATTGGTACTCCAAGCTCTCCATCACGCTCTCCCACAGGGCCCAGTTGCAATCCTTTCCGACAACATGTCGGTAGTATGGTACATAAACAAGCAAGGGGGTACCAGGTCTTACCCACTATGCAGAGAAGCCATGAGACTTTGGCACTGGGCGGTAGCTACCAACCGCTTTCTAATGGCAACGCACATACCGGGGAAGTCCAATGTGATTGCGGACAGAATAAGCAGGACCATTCTCTTGCCCCACGAGTGGTCCCTCAATCAGAGTATAGCTGCGAAAATCTTCGACAGATGGGGTCTTCCTTGCTGCGACCTGTTTGCCAGCCCCCACAATGCGAAATGCAGAGAGTTCTTCACACTGTTCCCTTCCCAGGGACAGATTCCCAGGGACGCTCTGACTCACATTTGGCCCTCCGGTCTTCTCTACGCCTTCCCTCCGTTCCCCCTCCTACCGAGGGTGATACAGAAGGCCATTTACATGGAGAGCGAGATGATTCTGATTGCCCTGCACTGGCCTCGTCAAGTTTGGTTCCCTTTCCTACAGAGGCATGCGATAGAAGGTCCATGGTTTCTGGATCCGGTGCCAGACCTGTTGACTCATCAGTCAGGACGGCTTCATCCGTCTCTCAGGTCCCTGAAGTTGGCAGCATGGTTACTCCACTTCCATCCTTAGTCCGAGATAATGCTCTCTCGACGGATGTGGTCCACATTCTGTCTTCTTCCCATAAACCTTCCACCATCAAACTTTATTCCAGTAAATGGAAAAGGTTTGCCTTCTGGGCTCAAGAACAAGGTATAGATCCTCTCACTGCTCCAGTTTCGGAGGTTCTGAATTTTCTGGCCTTCCTGTTTCAGTCGGGCTCTTCGGTTTCTACCATTAAGGTTCAGCTAGCGGCAATCTCTAATTTTCATGCTTCATTTGAACCTTCATTGATGTCTCATAAACTTTGTAAGGCATTCCTTAAAGGGGCTTGGCTCCTTAGGCCTCCTTTATCTCATCCTGTTCCTCCTTGGGATTTGAATATGGTTCTTGCTGCCCTAACTGCCCATCCTTTTGAACCAGCTGCTACTTCTGATTTAAAATTTCTGTCTTGGAAAACGGCCTTTTTAGTAGCCATAACATCTGCTAGGCGAGTTTCAGAACTTCAAGCTCTTTGTTCTGATCCTCCCTATTTGATTTTTCACAAACATAGAGTTTCATTGAAATTGAACCCTGCATTTATTCCAAAGGTGGCCTCTTCTTTCTGTTTGCAACAAACCATAGAACTCCGTCTTTTTCCCAGAATTCTCTAATAACGCAGAATATACTTTGCATCAATTGGACGTACATAGACAGTTACGTTTTTATTTGAATAGAACCGCTCAAACGCGAAAGTCAAATCAATTGTTTGTTTCTTTTGCAGCGAACAAATTGGGTCAATCAGTATCAAAAGCCTCCATATCAAAATGGATTAAAGATTGTATCACTTTTGTTTATTCACAGGCCAATAAAGACCTTCCCTTTCCAGTTAAGGCTCATTCTACCAGGGCAATGGCTACTTTGGTAGCTTTCCACTCCAAGTTATCCATTGATGATATTTGTGCTGCGGCAACCTGGACTTCTCCGCACACTTTTATTTCTCATTACAAATTGGATGTGGTTTCTCGAGGCAGAGCTTCCTTTGGTTCCACGGTTCTCAGGAGTGTGTTCCAATGAGCCACCCGGGATGTAGGTGCTAGGGACGCTGTCCCATCTGTCATGAATGTAGGCGAGATAGGATCCCATTACATCTTTTAGTTATGTACTTACCATAACTTTGGATGTATGGGATCCATCTCGCCTACATTCATAAGTACCCACCCTCCTTCCCCCTGCCTTTTGGATTTAGAGGAGCTGTAGTCACTTTTTTCTTGGCGTTCTTTCTTGAAGAACTTTAGTTGGTTATAGTGACTTATAGTGTCTCTGTGTTTACATGGGTGTATGAAAGCGAACAAACAAGATCTGGGGAAGCAGGTGTAGTGCATCCTGGGATAGGGTATAGCCCAGCCAATGAGAGACTTTGTGCTAGTATATAAGTTGCCGAGTCGGAGCCGATGGATCGGCTCCGAACCCATCTGTCATGAATGTAGGCGAGATGGATCCCATACATCCAAAGTTATGGTAAGTACATAACTAAAAGTTCTAGTTTCCTTTGTTAGCCAGGAAGCATAATTGGATTTGACTCTAATGTTTCTAGATGGTACACGGGTGTTGAGAATGTCAAGAAAGGTTTTGTTGAAGGAGAGTACTGCATCATCTAAGGAGAGTTGTTTGAAATTTTCCCAATATCAAGTTTTAAGGGCAGAAATAAAATGATTGGAATAAAGGGGCATTGTGAACATGCCCCACACTTGAAGGTTCCTTTCCTTTTTCCTGATTTGTATTATATCTTTTGCTTGCTGCTTCCAAAATGTCCTTTAAATTGTGTGCTTTCCTATTTATTGTAGGTAGGGGAGCTTTGTCTATTTCTTTTATGTCTGTAACTGCTGTAAACCTCTCCCATTCCCTCTATAATTTGTTTAACCTTGTTCAGATTTCCATTATATTCTGTAATAAAAGCTCTGCTATGATTTTTTTCTGTTTGCATATGTGCTTGTTCTTTCTCTTATGCTGTCATAGTGTTTTCTTCCAATATGGGCTTAAATTTATCTTTGTTTCCTTCCAAAAGTTCAATAAAGATTCACATATGAAGGTTTGTCCAAACACCATTATATTGGGCGACTTCAACTACCCAAACATAGACTGGGAGCATTACTCTAACTCCAACACCCTAGCCCAAAGGTTCCTAGAATTTATAAACTCAAATGCTATGGAACAACTTGTTACCACTCCCACAAGAGGGGAAAACATACTGGACCTGATCATCACCAACATGGGGACTCTAAGCTCCAGACCAGAAGTGTATCCCTCACTGGTAAGATCAGACCATAAACTAATCTCACTGGATATTCACATCCCGACCCCACCCCCTGCCCAGAAAACCACAGTGAAAAACTTCTCTACAGCAAATTTCACACTCCTCAAAACCGAGGTGGAATCCTTCAAAGCCCCTGGGCCTGTGGAAAATACGGCCCAGACCGCAGAATCCTTTATAAACGCATTCTATGAACACCTTCAGGAATGCATGGGTCATGCGATCCCAAATAAAACCAAGACCCAATCCTCCAAAGGCAGACGTCCTGTCTGATGGACCCCAGCCATAAACAAACTATACAATAGAAGGAGGAAGCTACTAAATGATAGAGCAAAATCCCAAAAAGGGAAGGCATCACTGATCAGTATTAACAAAAAAGTACGGGCACTCATAAAATTGTCTAAGGCCAGCTTCGAGAGAAAAATTGCACAGGACACTAAGGATAATCACAAGGCTTTCTTTAGTTATGTTAGGAACCTGGGTGGTAAACCCCAGATATGCTCAGAATTAGTCCAAAATGACAAAAAATACACCAAACCCACAGACATTGCCAACATCCTAGCTGACAGGTTCAGCGCAAACTTCTCCCCCCCTCCCCACCAAAAGGGCAAATATCTATCCCAGCAGAGTGCTGACCCCCTGACATCTCAGATGCTCAGGTAAGAGCCGCCCTCTCCAAAGCAAAAAACACAGCATCAATGGGACCAGACGGTGTCCCGGGCTGCGTCCTACATGAACTCCAATAAGAGCTAAACCCAAACATAAAACTACTGTTCAATCTCAGCCTTACTACAGGATATGTGCCCAAAGAGTGGTGTACAGCAACAGTGGTCCCGCTCCATAAAGGTGGTGCCTCAATGGATCCTGGAAACTATCGCCCCATAAGCCTGACTAGCTTGGTCTGCAAAGCTATGGAAAGGATCATCATGGACCTCATAAATAAAGACATTGGGGACCTACAGACACTGGATCCTACCGAGTTCGGCTTTGTTAAGGGCAGATCCTGCCTCTTAAACCTGGTTGATTTCTTTGAAACAGTCACCAAGTCCACTGACGAGGGGAAGGTGGTCCACACAGCCTACCTGGACCTCGCAAAAGCCTTCGATGCAATACCCCACTCACCAGCTTAAATATAAACCCCTATGTCACTAGATGGATTGCAAACTGGCTCAAGGACAGAACCCACATGGTTAGAATTGCTGGAGCCATGTGAGACTCCAAACCAGTTACAAGTCGTGTCCCACAAGGCTCCGTCCTGGGACCTCTCTTGTTCGGTATATATTTCTCAGAGGTACAGGCCAACACGGAAGGACTGTGGCTGACCAAGTTCGCAGATGACTGCAAACTGGGCGCCATAATCGACTCTCCAGCCGACACAAGCATCCTCCAAAAGGGCCTCATAGAAACAGAGAACTGGTGCCAGAGCCATGGCCTCAAGCTAAATGCCAAAAAGTGTATAGTCATCCCCTTTGGCAAAAACAAAGTGCCCACAAATTACCACATAGGTGGTAATCCATTAAGTACAGTAGATGTAATTAGGGACCTGGGGACCCAAGTTGATAGCAATCTCTCATTTGACAACCACGTGGCCAAAGTGGTTAGAAAAACATTTTATATAGCCCACCTAATCATGAAGGGATTCACATCTAGATCAGGGGAGGTCATCGTGCCTCTTTACTCATCCCTCATCAGGCCCATAATTGAGTACAATGCCCCTTTTGGGATGTACCTTACCAGACACCTGCACCAACTGGAAAGACCCCAAAAGTACCTCACCAAGAGAATCAAAGGGCTCAAACAGATGCCATATGCTGCCCGGTTAAAGAAACTCCAGCTCTACTCAGTGGCATACCACCTGTTCAGAGGCGATCTGTGCCTGACGTATAAAGCCATGTCCAACCCGGAATTAATGGACATGCTGCACCTCAGAAAATCCAAATCCCATCGAGCTACGTGCTTGAGAGACTTGAACCTCAGCACTGAAATAAATAGGACATGCTGGAGGGACAGATTCATAACCCAGAGGCTCCCTTCACTCTGGAATAAAATCCCAGTCCAGGTTAGGCAGAGTCCCTCAATGACTCTCTTCAAGAGGAATCTTGATGAGTGGATGGGAGATCGTAGGTTTACCCCGGGTATCACTTCTATGTCAGTGTTAGACAGAGGCACAGTATACTAACCTCGAAAAAGGGCACAGCAAAATAAATTTAAAATGGGTGGCGAAAGCCAAACACATTCTGGCTAGGCTTATAAATGCCCTAGGGCAGATAGCCTAGTATGAACCTATGAACCTATAAAGCCTACACAGTCCATTTCCACCATGTGCGTGTCACACTGTAGCACACTGTCTTGGATTCAATAAGTGACTCTACACAGTGTGGAGCTGCAGATCTACTTCAGACCATCGAAACCTCAGATCATCGAATCACACATCATTGTGACCAGTTCAGTGAAACCAGAAATCATCGAAACCTGACATCATCGAATCTGACTTCCTTAAACTGCAAGTATTTCCTGTTTCTCAGTAGGAAACTAAATTAAATAGAACGGAGATGCTGTACATGTATACCTCACTGGGTGGCTGTCAGGTAGATGTGGGTGTTTACCCTTATCTACCGTGTAGTGCGTTCTTGGAGTTGGTATATTTAATTTGCAGGAGGTGTGTGAGTGTAGAGGGCACAGTCCCCACCCTGCAAAAAATGTAGGATAGGGTACTTTGGTTTTCCAGTGTTTTGGGCAGTGGCTATGGTGTAGGTGGAGTTTGTGTGCATTTCTTTTGTAGTCTGGGGATTTTTTCGATGATGAGGTTTGATGTTCACAGTTTTTGATGATTTCTGGTTTCACTAACTTGGTCTTGATAATGTATGATTCGACAATCTAGGGTTTCAATGGTCTGAAGTAGACTCAGAGCTGCATACCCCCTCCCAAACAAGGTAAACATCATGGAATGCAAATTGCTGCATAAGCAACTGAATTGTATGCTAATCAACAAATCCAAGATGGAGGAGCTATTCAACAAGCTATAAAGCAACCATGTAGATTCAGTGCTGATTTTTCCTGCAAATTCCATTGGAATACAGCCACTGAAAGGAGTCTACCCAGAAACAATGTTAGGGGCTGTTGTTGCTTT
Organism: Protopterus annectens; assembly: GCF_019279795.1. NCBI lineage: Eukaryota > Metazoa > Chordata > Ceratodontiformes > Protopteridae > Protopterus > Protopterus annectens. The sequence continues at coordinate 1,626,554,909 of NC_056737.1, forward strand.
AATTCATGTGTATGTGCAACAGGCTGAAGTCTACACTGCTGCTGCTGCTAATAGACCAAGGCCAAGAAGGAAAAGAGTTTTCAGACCCTGGGTAACTTATCACAATCTACATGTTGTGGAAATTGTAGAGCACTACAGGGTGGATGGAGACACACTACAGGGACTGTAACATCTGTCGCCCTCAAATACAAAAAGTCCAAAGGGAACGAGCTGCTGAGCGTGTACCCAGTAAATAGTCAAATAGGAATACACAACCGAATGAAGCTGTCCAATAAAAAAGAAGCAACTATAGTTCGTACACTTTAACGTTAGAGCTTTTATTAACCGCAAGCACTTTCGGAGAGAATCCTATCTCTCCTTCCTCAGACAAAAGTAAGACAATCAGTTGAAACAACGTGCTCCTTTAAATAGGATGCAGTCAACTAATTTGCAAACAGGTTAACAATTAAACAATTTTCAGCCTATAACTTTAAATGCATACATAACCAATAGTTCATGTGTTAAAAACCAAAACAAGACCCTATTTTAAAAACGGACTTGCTCCGCTATTAGAAACATAGTTTTTTAGAAACCTTTTGTATAAAAAATGAAGATATAAACCAATACTCATGTATAAAAAACTCACAACTCTTATATTGTATGAAAAAGATACAAATATATAGATTATAAGTTACGTAAAACACCAACTACATTAAAGGTTTATAACCTTAACATTTACATGTTGCTCGCTATACGGACATTTAAGATAATCATTAAAATACAAGTACAAGAATTCCCCCACTAGTTTCCCAAATATTGGCACATGTAAGCTTATAATTTAAACTCCAACATCTACCCCTTATCCCACTTACCAACTATTCTAAGAATACTCCAAAGGGAACCAAAGATGTTGATTCTAAATATGCTAAATAAACAATGCCTATTAGGTAAGCAGATATATTTAGGCTAAATATGTGTAAATGTTTATAACATCAGTCATTGGCTTTTGTTTTTTATTTAAAATACTTATATAAACTAACCACTGTGCCTATATAGCGTTGTACCATTATGCTTCATGCAATGAAAACTCGTCTCTACAATTTCAATCAATTTAAAAGGTCTCTCTACAAAAAACAATATATTATTTGATTATGTCCCTTATAAGGTTATATTAACCAACAAATACCGAATCCTTAACAATAAAACCAGGGTCAGACAAAATAACATAGTTGTACATAATATGTTTCATAAGCTCTCTGTCAGGTTAACAATTACCTTTTAGCAGCTAATAATTTTAAAATGCAAGTGAGCAAATGCAAGGCAATTATGTTGTTATTAACAATGTAAAGTATAAATTATTGGGTAATTACAGTTGCTCATCTAGAGCAGTGGTGTATGTAGCAAGCTGTAAGCAGTGCCCTGCTTTTTATATAGGAAAAACTGAGAGGGCACTGCATAAAAGAGTATATGAGCATTTATACGCTATTTATAGGAACGATACTAACAACGCTTTGGCTTGCCATGTTATGAACAATAAAGAACATAGTTTCAATTTTATGGTTTTGAAACAAATTAGGACAAAAACATTTTCAGGTCCGTGGCAATTGTTATTAGAAAAGGAAGAGTTATTATGGCAGCTCAGGACAGCTGCACACATACACCCTGGTCTAAATGAAGCAATATCGCTCACTTGCATTTTAAAATTATTAGCTGCTAAAAGGTAACTGTTAACCTGACAGAGAGCTTATGAAACATATTATGTACAACTATGTTATTTTGTCTGACCCTGGTTTTATTGTTAAGGATTCGGTATTTGTTGGTTAATATAACCTTATAAGGGACATAATCAAATAATATATTGTTTTTTGTAGAGAGACCTTTTAAATTGATTGAAATTGTAGAGATGAGTTTTCATTGCATGAAGCATAATGGTACAACGCTATATAGGCACAGTGGTTAGTTTATATAAGTATTTTAAATAAAAAACAAAAGCCAATGACTGATGTTATAAACATTTACACATATTTAGCCTAAATATATCTGCTTACCTAATAGGCATTGTTTATTTAGCATATTTAGAATCAACATCTTTGGTTCCCTTTGGAGTATTCTTAGAATAGTTGGTAAGTGGGATAAGGGGTAGATGTTGGAGTTTAAATTATAAGCTTACATGTGCCAATATTTGGGAAACTAGTGGGGGAATTCTTGTACTTGTATTTTAATGATTATCTTAAATGTCCGTATAGCGAGCAACATGTAAATGTTAAGGTTATAAACCTTTAATGTAGTTGGTGTTTTACGTAACTTATAATCTATATATTTGTATCTTTTTCATACAATATAAGAGTTGTGAGTTTTTTATACATGAGTATTGGTTTATATCTTCATTTTTTATACAAAAGGTTTCTAAAAAACTATGTTTCTAATAGCGGAGCAAGTCCATTTTTAAAATAGGGTCTTGTTTTGGTTTTTAACACATGAACTATTGGTTATGTATGCATTTAAAGTTATAGGCTGAAAATTGTTTAATTGTTAACCTGTTTGCAAATTAGTTGACTGCATCCTATTTAAAGGAGCACGTTGTTTCAACTGATTGTCTTACTTTTGTCTGAGGAAGGAGAGATAGGATTCTCTCCGAAAGTGCTTGCAGTTAATAAAAGCTCTAACGTTAAAGTGTACGAACTATAGTTGCTTCTTTTTTATTGGACAGCTTCATTCGGTTGTGTATTCCTATTTGACTATTTACTGGGTACACGCTCAGCAGCTCGTTCCCTTTGGACTTTTTGTATTTCAGTAGTTCGTTTTGGTTTTTTGGTTACACTATCTGTCGCCCTCAACTCAGAGCCAGAGAAAACCAAGGGGAACCCATCCTAGTGGGGGGCAAAGGTATGTTTAGCACTTAGAATTTTAGCTAGAGTTACATTTCAGAGACCAACAAAGGATATGCTGGGGGGGGGGGGGGGTCACAGGCATCAGCATCCAAGATCCTCCATCAATTCTTGAATGCTATGCTCCAGCATGCTAGTGACCACATATATTTTCCCTGTACTCCTGAGGATAGGGCCAGAAGTATGCAGAACTTCTACATTGTAGCACACTACCCTGAAGTACTGGGTGCCATAGAAATTAAGGCACCACCTGGGGAACAATGTAGCCTCTACATTAATAGGAAAGTCTTCCATCCATAGATTGCACACATGTAGAAATTAAGGCACCACATGGGGAACAGGGAAGGTTCTACATTAATAGAAAGGGCTTCCAATCTATTAACTGCTAAGTCGTGTGTAATGCCAAGGGAATAATCTTGAATGTGTGTACTGGCAGCCCAGACAGTTCCTATGATTGACATATCTGGCACATCTCCCAACTGTATCAGATGTTCACTGGGAGGGAGGGATATCCCATAGGTCATTTACTGGGGGGTGCAGGTTATGCACTGGCTGATGACACCCATCAAAAATGCACACATATCTTCTGAAGAATGCCATAATGAGGCACGCTCTCAAACCAGAAATATCATAGAGTGTGCGTTTCGGTTACTGAAGTTGTGGTTCTGGTGCCTTGATACAACTAGGAGAGCACTGCAGTACAGTCCACAGACATACTGAAATATTCACAGTATTTGCCATGCTACACATTATCATCCTGAGAAAACAGTTTCAGCAGCATCAGCAAGGGGAAGGGGCACACATCCCACCACGACTGGCAAGATCACCACAGCCAAATGCAGGTGAGGAGTCAAAGGTGGAGCCAGCAGCTGCTGTGGGTGTAGTCAGAAGTAGGTTTGCTCAATATACCCCTGTATTGGCTAAGAGACAACACATACCTCACTCATTCACCACCTAAGTGCCTAAAACCTTCCTCCTATGCACATACATATAGTATCATTGATGCCAGGCTACTCTCACAACCTTTACATCTCCATGTATTGGTTGTGTACTGCTTGCATCAGACAGAGTCAGCCCTGAACTAAACTTTGTAACTGCTGGATTTACAAGGTAAGTGCTTAACCTGGAGTGTATTGTGTAATAATATGAATGACTGTCATATCCTTGCATGTTGTTACTTGGTAGTGTAAAGCAAGTCCTAGGTGTCCTAAAAGACAATAGAAGGATAACGCACATAAGTATCAGACAACCACAAAATGACTGCTCCCAGATAAAACAGAAAAGGTAGCATTTCAGTATGACCCACTGGAGAAACATAAAACAGTGTAGAGATTTGAAATGTGAACAACAGGTTGGATATAGAAAAGGACAGTAACAATAGCAACATATCCTTGTTTGTACCATAACAGAAATGCAGCTTTGTTTCCCCACTCCAAAAAAAAAAACATCTTTGAAATGCTACAAGTGCTATCAAATGAATTGTCCCTGAACCATGTCTACAGATTTAACACAGAACATTCCATGTTAAGGTATTACCAATCATGTAGACCAATGGCAGATTTAGGCATGGGCACGTGCCACCCCCTTTTTAAATCTGTTCTTCGAGTTAGAAAAAAAAAGAAATGCACTGCTCTGTGCTTTTGTTAACATCAAAAAATGTAATGCCAAAATATGTGTTCCGATAAGCATCGAACTGCAGAGTTGAACGACATCCTGTTCAAGTTACTTGAATCAAGTATTGAAGGACAATTGCTGTAGTGAGCATGGAACAGTGTTCAGAAACACTGAGGTTTTTTTTTTCTTTTTTCCTTAAAGGGGCACTATTTCAACTGAAAATGCCTTTTCCGTTCTCGGACCGAAACCTAAACATCAGTACGCACCCTCATATCTCATTGATGTAATAGGCAGTCCCACCCACAGAATCATGTTTCTGCATAATAACCCTTTGTCCCTTCGATGTTTATATTCCCTATGGAATGAAAAAAACTGTGTTTGTGTTCCAGGCAGTATTATAAATCCATCCCGCTTTCTGTAGATGGGACAGAGCATTGAATGTTCCAATTTCATTATTTAAATAATGCACATTTTGACTATTTCTGTCTGAAATAGCTGCCATTTTTGTATTAATTGCATTTATTGTGTCATAGGCATCTATTTTTTAAAGTTATATATATTCATTTTATTAACTTTGTCAGTGCAGATCTCGCTTAAACATAGCAGTAACGTCTTCTGTTTACATAACGGCAAATAAATGTCGGTAGGTAATTGCGCAATGCCAATTTGCAGTAGAACGCCTAAATTAGAGATCCTGCTTGGAATATTTTTTTACTGCATAGTACAGTGCTTCTTATTGTTATTATTCTCTAAAGCCATGTTATAAATCCCGTTTCCTTGTTGGCACAGATTCTGCAAGCAGAGGCAGTAACACAGCTAATGTATATGTAATGGCTCAGGACTGTTACATGTGAAAAGGAATTTACTTGAGTAATGGTCTTTGTATCTATTTGCCTGGGAAGTGAACAGTTTTAGGACTGTAGTTTCAAAATGCAAGCAGCTGCTCGTTTTGCTTAAGAATTGCAATTAAATGCTATTAGAATTAATTTTACAGCTTTTGAAAAAGTTTATTTATTTTTTTTTACCTTAGATTGGCATCTGAGTGAGTGTGCTTGTGTTTAACTGTTTGTGTGGAACTGCAGTTGGTGTATCACCTGAATTCAAGTTCTGTAAGGGCTTGATCTACTTTAATTGCTTGCTAGTTCGTCTGTGTTCTGGTTAGGATTGTTGTTATGCTGTGTGACCATACATACCTTTCAACTGTCCAAATTGTTGCCTCAAATTTTTATTATGTTCCTCATAAAATTTGTGATTCTCTGGATTTTTGTGGCAAATCAGTGAGTATTGAATTCAATAAATAATGACAGGATTTTGAGTTTCAGACTTCATATATTTCAGAAATTGCATGGTAACACAAAACCTTTTATTTTAGCAACTTTCAAGTTTATAGTACATATTTAAATTTAATATTTAAAATTGTCCCTATTTTTGGGGCTTTGTCCAGATTTTTTGTACTAAGAGGTTGAGAGCCAGGCATGTGACATTCTTGCATGTCAAGCCAAGTGGGTGAATTGCTATTTTGTACTGGAAGGGTGCAGCCAGCAGCGGTTTAGTAGACTATTTTGTGGACTATAGCAGAAATACTGACAGTGAAGGCACATTTGTCTTCAGTCTAAAGGTGTACAGAGTTTTATCTTTTAATTTTTTGGCATGGCAGTGGTTTGGTATACTTGGAGAATCTGATATATGATGAATGGCAGGAACATTGTTAGTCTATGGATGTCTAAACAGGTTGTTTTGTGTTTGTAGTGATGCTTGTATCTGTTTGTTATTTCTTATAAATGTATTTTTTCCTCTCTTCTCAAACATGCAGTTTGTACAGTACTGAGTATAGCTGTACAATGCACTAGGATATGGTGACAGTCTTTTTTCCCCACTGGTAATACTTTTTCAGTTAATGACAGGTCTGTCTAATATAGATGTTCCATTTTAAATGCCTGGATAGTGATGAAACACTATACGCAGTGCACTGTAGGAGCATCAGTAATGTCAAGGTGTGTTTTTTTTTAACCTTTCCATTCCCTCCATGTGGAGTTACCACCTGTCCCTCTTTCTGCAGAGCGGTCCTTGCATCTTGTGGGTGGGGCTTAAAATGCCAAATATCCTGAGATTTTGTGATAAAATATATTGGGTTGCATGAACAATTATTTTGTTCATAGGTTGGTACTAGGCTATCTGCCCGAGGGCATTTATAAGCCTAGCCAGAATGTGTCGGCTTTCACCGCCCCATTGATTAATTAACTGTGCCTCTGTCTAGCAGAGCCAATGATGTGATCCCAGGGGTGTATCTTCTGTTTCCCATCCACTCATCAAGGTTTCTCTTGAAGAGTGTTAGTGAGGGGCTCTGCCTAATGTAATTAGGAATTTTGTTCCAAATCATGGGGAGTCTCTGTGACAGGAATCTGTCCCTCCAGCATGTTCTATTTATTGTTGTGGTGAGGTTTAGCTTACTAGAGTGTGTGGCTCGCTATGACATGGATTTCTTTAGGTGGAGCATATCCATTAATTCCGAGTTGGACATGGCTTTGTAGGTCAGGCAGAGGTCTCCTCTAAGTAAATGATATGCCACTGAGTACAGCCAGAGTTTTTTCAGTATTTCTTTAGGTGGAGCATATCCATTAATTCCGAGTTGGACATGGCTTTGTAGGTCAGGCAGAGATCACCTCTAAGTAAATGATATGCCACTGAGTACAGCCAGAGCTTTTTCAGTCTGGCTGCATAGGACATATGCTTGAGGCCAATAATTCTTTTGGTGAGGTACTCTTGTGGTCTTTCCAGCTGTTGGAAGTGTCTTGTGAGGTACATCCCAAGTGGGGCATTGTACTCTATGATGGGCCTGATGAGTGACGGGTAAAGGGGTACTATAACTTCTCTATTTCTAGATAAGAACTCTTTAGTAATTAGATGGGCTACACAGAAATATTTCCTAACAACTTTGGCGATATGATTGACAAAAGAGAGATTACTATCTACCCGAGTCCCCAGATCTCTTATTACCTCTTCTGTATTAAGGGGGCTGCCACCTATGTGGCAATTCATGGGTGTTTTGTTTTTCCCAAACAGAATGAAGTGAGGCCATGACTTTGACACCAGGTGTCAGTCTCGGTGAGGCCCTTTTGGAGGATGTCTGTGTCAACCGAAGTGTCAGTTATGGCTCCCAGTCTGCAGTCATCAGCAAACTTGGTCAGCCATAGTCCTCCTGTGTTTGCCTGTACTTCTGAGAAGTATATGCTGAACAGTATCTGAAACACCTTAATATTATTATGAAACAATACAAAATACTTATATTGTACAAGAGTGAGTTTTTATTTTGGCATAAAGGTCAAGGTTGGGTCTTAATGCTTGCTGTTGCTATAATTTGTCTTGCAAAATCTCACATTTCTGTAAAAAAATATATATGACAGTCCTACCTCCATGTAATTTCCATATATTGTAAAATGGGTATATTAAGAAACTTTTGTTTTATAGTTAAGTCTGTTAAATGCTCTATATATCTCAACTTTGTGCATGCTACTTTTTGAACCAATGTAAACTTGTCACTGTCTCTCTCTTTATTGTGCACTTCTGGGCTAAACCTGAAAATGGTACATTTGGATCCAGATTTGATCCCATTTAATTAATGAAACTTAAATAAAATGTGCATTAACATGAGCTTGCTCATTGGACCAGCCCTCCTACCCAATTATCAAATGAATAAATAAATGATGACACATCTCATTTACTATGTTGCCATTGTTTTTAATGGTGTTAACTCCATGGCATGGGATATTGACTTGTATGCAATTTTTACTGCACGAATCTGAGAGCTAAAAATATTTATTTTATACTATATACCTATTTGAACTTTGCTACAGTATCCCTTCTTGATTACTGCTTTTTTAGTAGGGCATTGAAATTCTGACTGCTTTCACCCTTGATAATGCTGTCGGATGATTTTTCTAACTATTTTGGATAGAAACTATTTTTTCTTTTGTTCTAGCCTCCTAAGACTTATAACCTTACACAACTATACAAGATTACTTTTAGAAATACTGACCCTTCCGGATTATCTCCATTTCAAGGGAATGTTTCCATGTGCTTTTAACGTGGTCCTTTAAATTCTGTCTGTCTTTAACTTGGGTTCTTCTACTGGACGACTTACAGACATTTGTTAGTCTTTTTCAGTTCAAAGTTATTTTTTGTACTGGTCTCTTAACATAGACTTGACACTATATTCCTAAATATGAACAAGTACCTATTCATACCTGTGCTTCCTTTCTCCCCTCTTTCAGTTAAATATTAGATCATTGTCATATTAGTTGCATCTATTCTTAACCAATGCTTTCATATTATATTTAACTTGGTATCATTATTTAAACTTATAGAGTTTTGGACTTCTAACCAAAATTATTTAGATGTTTTTGTATTTTTTGAAGACTGCAATATTATCTTACAGTGTTTTTGTAACACTATGGGGCTTTTCTCTCCGGGCCTTGGCTGAAAATAGGCACCTACCCAGTTGAACTTTCCAGGTAATCAAATAAGCACAGTATTATCACTTTCAGGGAGCAGAGTCTCTCTGACATGTACAGAATGACTGAGTTAAGAAGTTCAAAGGTATGCCTCATAGTCTGATTAGACTTTTTTTGGGGGGAGTGACAAAACATATAAATGCCTAACTCTCTTTAATGGAATGCAGTTATAAATAAAACATGTTTTAATATGCGTTGTATCAGCATCTTAAAACTGAAGTGCAGTTCGGTACTGTTCATTAAAGCAAATGCATCTTCCTGAAGACTATCTAAAATATGTTTTCTTTATTTTTCATCATCTTATCTAGTCTGTACTTCTCAGTCATCCACATTTTTTTCATGTTTTGGTCTGCTCCATGTAAAATGTGTGTGTATATGTTTTATTTCAGCAACTTTCTTACGTTTATAAGAATCAATTCTTAAAATTTGTCCGCGATTTTGTCCCTGTGTCCCAAATTCTTGAGAAAAGAGGATGATAGATATGAGCCTCTCCAAGCAATAAAACTTTTCTTCTGTTATAAAGCATCTTATCTTAGGTTGTAAAAGAAAAGGCAAAATATTGTAGCTCCCCTACCCTACCTATACTTCCCAGCTGTCTAGAATTTTGTAAAATGTCTAGGTTTTTACTTCATGTTACACGTGAGTTTAGGGTGAGAAACTATACTGTAGGCTTTAGACAGGTCAAGGAAAAAGGCGAAACACGTTTTCCTGAGTCCCTGTTTTTGTTTATGGTGTCAGTGACTGACAGTAGAGCAGTAGTTGTACTGTATGCTGTGTGGAAGCCATGTCAGGTGGATGTTAAGAGCTGTTCTTGTAGGAGATAGTGAGGACTTGTTTATGAATACATCTTTTGTTAAAGTCACATTTAGTCAAAACTAGACAAAATAGCTCTGCTACAAACAAAATGCAGAATTTTCCAAAATACACAAGGGCTGAAAATAGCACTACAAGTGTTTTTATGGGGGGAGGAGGCTGAATTATATACACTAATTCCACAGAAGCACCAACTCAGAGATGGGAAATTTAGTTAAAACAGGGCATCACTACTGGCATACAGACATCACACCATCAATGATTTCCCACAGGAAGAAATTCAACCTGAAATACATGCACAACATGTTTGTGGCTAAACATGATTCCACCACATGTGCTTTCTACTAAAGGAGACAATATTGCACTTGTTTGCATTTAAGCTGAGCCTGTTTTCCGTACACTAGTTATTGGGAAAGGGTAGGGGAATCGGGGCTGTTTGCAGTCATCTGCAAACTTAGTTAACCAGAGCTCCTTGTTTATAGCCTACAAATTATAAAAAGTAAATGCCAAAAGAAGGTGTTCAAATACTGAGCACTCGGGACAGGACTGGTTGCCTTCATGCTTCTTGGTAAGACAATTGCCACTGACACTATGAAGATTCTATGTTTTAGACAGTCTACTATCTGTCTTAATCATCACTAACCCCCTCCCTTTTTCCCCATTTTCTACATGGGGTCAGGGATCATGTTAACTGTCACCATCTCTCTCAATTCTGCCTTCTTCAACATTCATGCCTGACTATCTCAGATCTTCTCTCACACAATCCATCCACCTCTTTGCCCGATGCCCTCATTTCCCTGACCTTCTTCTTGGCTGTCCCAAATCATCTTCACCAGATTGTCTTCTGCTTTTCTGCACATGTGCCTGAACCACTGTAATCTGTTATTTGATCTTTTCTGCAATTGGAGCTACTTTAGCTTCTGCTCTTTTGTCCTCATTTCTTCATCTTTATCATATCTGCTGTAACCTCATCTGATCCTGCTGCTTTCCCTGACTTCATTTGCCTTAGTGCTATTCTTACCTCTTCTATGATGGATGCCTCTTCTCTCATCGTAGGCAATGTCTGGGGTAATACAGCTTCTATGGGGTTTTCTTCATTCACAATGTGCTGAAAGTACTCCTTCCCTCTTCCTTTGATGTCCTGTGCACTGGTGAACAGGTTTTTGCTGGCATCCCTTATGAATGGTGTCTGTTTTCTTTATCTTTCTGTCTTTGTCTTGCAACCTTATTCAGTGTCTGTGCCACCTACTGAGTCACTTTTCAGAAGCTGATAGATTGCCTCTGATGCCATTTTCTTTGCTATTGCAACTCCTTTCTTAGCTTGTTTTCCAGCCAACCAGTAGTCCTTCCTAGCCTGGTCAGTCTTTTCTATCTTCCACTTTTTCCTGAACTGCCTCTTCCTTTCTTTTTATGACTTCCTGTACTTCTGTATTCCACCATCACCTTTCCTTATGAAAAGAGAAAGGCCTCCACTTGGGAATTACTATGCCTGTACAATTCATTTTTGATACCCTTCTCCACCTTGTTTCTGATAGTCATAGTGAAGTAGGAGTTATGCTGTTGGGTAATAGGTATACAAATTTAGCTGTCCATATTTTTGGCTGGATGTATCTGCTTTCTCAGAGCCTTTGTCTGTATTTTTGATGTCTGTAGGTTGAGAGGCATGGTGACCTCAGTTTGTTTAGGCATGTTTTCATAAGTTGCTAGTGACATGAAAGGGGATTGGTAATGGGCTAGTATGTAGTAGATTATCTTATTTACATTAGCAATGCATAGAGCATTTCTAGGTCATTATTTCACTGTATAAGCCCAGTTATGATGGAGCTCTGGAGGTATATAGATAACCCTCCACCAGCCATGGGGACTTTCAAAGTAAAGAATCTGAATGAGTAGTAGGCATTGAAGTTAGGCATGAAGGGTGTGTTCTCAGCACACAGAATAGCATCATGTGACTCCTAGCTTATCTGCAAATGTGACACAGTCACTTTAAATCACTTTTATCCCCTGTCAAATAAGGTGAAAAGTTTGAATGTAAAGAAAGTGATATTGATACTGGAGCACAATGTTTTAATAGCCAGTAAGCAAGCAAGAATAATCTGCAACATGCACACATCCCAGCTACACAGTGGTACCATCTAATCTGCAGTAGGTATCCTGTCTATAGTGGCTAATTTATGAGTAAATTCCCCATCTCAGTGAATACCTGCAGTTACTTCAGAGTGTTTGATTGCCTCAGAGTGTAGAAGGAGGTAAAACAGCCTATCTGCAACTACCCCACCTGTCTACTACAATTTACTGTACTACAATTATATTAGGTATCAGAAGATGCCAGGGCAATCCTATAGGCTAGGCTTGTAAAGTCTCCAAGATCATTAGCCTAGTACACACCTATGAGCCTATGAGAAGATACCTTTTAGTGTTAACTATCTCCATGAACATTGTATTAGAGGTCATTTATCTGTCTATTTATCAACTGAATGTATATTGCTGTCTTTTCAAATATGATGTCAATGCATCTTCAGGTGATCTTTACACATCCCCGAAAACCAGTGTCACTCCAACCCTGATAGTTGACTAACCAGACTGCATCCCCCCCCTCCCTTTTGCAGTTTCCTGGATCTGCCACTGTATACCTTATGAAATACCCTGACAAACATGCCCATGCCAGCAGTACACTTCTAACTAGTGCATGCAGATAAATGTGTAAAGCATTTGCTAATCAATATATATATATATATATGTGTGTGTGTATATATATATATATATATATATATATATATATATATATATATATCTATGGGATCGGTAATGATCCCCGAAGGAACTTTTCACTGAAGCACAAACAGCCGGGCATACTTCTGCAAAAGTGCTTTTTTACCAAAAAAGCACTTTCGCGGAAGTATGCCTGCAGCTAGAGGGAGTCATGGGGGAATGACTGTTGTGGAGATCATACTACGGTGCGGATAAGGGAATATTCCCTTTTCCTCACTGTAGTGCAATCTCGGAGTGAGAATATTAAAGTAGATTTATTGTTTTTTTTTTTTTTTTTGTAACACACTTTAACGAAAGCGCTTTTTTGGTGAAAGCACTTTCGTTAGTGTGTTCGATGATTGTGGATTCGGACTATTGAACTTTCGTTCAATAGTCCAAGATCTATATATATATATATATATATGTATATATGTCCAAGATCCATATATATATATATATATGTATGTCCAAGATCCATACATATATATATATATATATATATATATATATATATATATATATATATTTGTGTGTAGGTTCATAGGTGTGTACTAGGCTAATGGCCCTGAAGCCTTTACAAACATAGCCCATGGGATTACCCTGACATCGTGCCACCCAACCTTAGTTCCCAGTGCCTCTGTCGAGTAGAGCCACTGGAGTGATCCCCGGGGTGAATTTTCTATTCCCCATCCACTCCTCAAGATTTCTCTTGAAGAGGGCCAGTGAAGTGCTCTGTTTGACATGTATGGTAAGTCTATTCCATTAGCAAGGGTAGTCTCTGGGTTATGAATCTGTCCCGCCAGCACGTTCTGTTGATTGTGGTAATGTGTTGAGGTCACTTGAGTGTGTGGTGCGGAGGGATTGGGATTTCTTTAGATGTAGCATTTCTAACAGAGCTGGATCAGACATGACTTTGTATGTCAAGCAGAGATCGCCTCTAAGTAGACGATATGAGACAGAGAATAGAGTTTGAGTCTGTCCATGTAGGACAAGTGTTTAAGGCCTAGGATCCTCTTTGTGAGGTACTTTTGTGGCCTCTCCAGTTGTTGCAGGTGTCTAGTGAGGTACATGCCAAATGGGGGATTGTACTCGATGACTGGCCTAATGAGTGAAGAGTAGAGGGAGACAATGACCTCTTTCTTCCTGGATGCAAAACCCTTAGTAATGAGATGTGCCACATAGAAGGACTTTCTGTCCACAGTGGTAATGTGGTGATCAAAAGAGATGCTGCTGTCAACCTGTGTTCCCAGATCTCTTATAACACTTTCTGGGTTCAGTGGACTACCATCGATATGGTAATTCATGGTAAGTGGGTTTTTGCAAAGGGGGATGACTAATTTTTTGGCATTGAGCTTATGGGTTATGACAAAAGTCGGTCTCAGTGAGGCCTTTCTGTAGGATGTCAACATCACTTTGGGAGTTAATAATAGCTCCCAACTTGCAATCATCTGCAAACTTTGTCAGCCAGAGACCCTTTGTGTTGGCCTGGACTTCAGAGAAGTAGATACCAAAGAGGTGAGGACCCAGGACCGAACCCTGTGGGATTTCACTCGTGACTGGTAAGCAGTCTGACTTGGAGTCCGCTACTTTCACACTGTGGGTTCTATCTGTGAGCCAGTTTGCAACCCACATAGTGATATAGGGGTTGATGCCTAGTTTAGTGAGTTTTTCTATGATTCCTGAATGGGAATGGTATCATATGCCTTGGCCAGATCAAGGTAGGCTGTATCAATCACCTTGCCTTCATCCACAGCTCTGGTGACTGACTCACAGAAGTCGACCAAGTTGAGCAGACATGATCTACCCTTCACAAAACCAAACTGTGTGGGATCCAGAGTTTGGAGATTCCCCTATATCCTTGTTTATTAGGTCCATGATGATGCTTTCCAAAGCTTTGCTTATCAGACTCATAAGGCTAATGGGGCGATAGTTCCCAGGGTCTGTAGTCACTCCTACTTTGTGGAGAGGGATGACTGTAGCAGTGTGCCATTTGGTAGGGACAAAGCCTGAGGTGAGGCTGTGATTGAACAGGGCACACAGGTGAGGTGCCAGTTCACTCTGCAGTTCATGTAGAACACAGCCAAGGATATTGTCAGGTTCCATGGAAGCTGTATTCTTGGCCTTGGACAGTGCTGTTTTAACCTGGGCAGCAGTAATACTAGGTGCCTTGCAATCTACTGGTATTGTGATTGGTGCTTTGGGGGGAGAGAGGGGTAAAGTTGCCACTGAATCTGTCGGCCAGTATATCATCAATATCTGTTGGCTCGGTATAGGAGGTACCATTGTGCAGTAGCTCAGAGCAAATCTGGGTATTGCCATAGAGATTCTTTACATAACTATAGAAGGCCTTGTGGTTGTCTTTACTATCTGCTGCAATTCTGTTTTCATAGCTAGCTTTAGAGGATTTGATGAGGGGATCTTAACTTTTTTTTGTTGAGGCTGATAAGAGAGTTTTTCCAGTTTTGAGACTTCACCTTATTCCACATCAGTTTCCTTCTTCTGTTGTAGAGTTTGTTTATGGCTGGAGACCCCCAGATTGGCTTCCTTTTTTTGGAGGACAGCATCTTGGCTCTATGCATTTGTGTACGTGTTTGTACAGTGCATTGTTGTATGATTCGGCAGTCATGCAACTATTTTCCATTTGCATGGATGCCAAGAAGTTAGCCACCTCTGTTTGTAGAAGCCCAAAGTTAGCTGTGGAGAATTTTTTCATGGTGGTTACCTTTGCGAGGAGGGTGGGAGGGATGTGGATTTCCAAGGTGATTAGTTTGTGGTCGGATCTAACCAGGGAGGAGTTAACTATTGGTGTAGAGCAACAGTTGCCCATGTTAGTAATGACCAGGTCAAGGATGTTGCTACCTCTAGTGGGGGTAAGAATGAGCTGGTCCAGGGCATTTGAATTAATGAATTCCAGGAAACGTGCAAGTGTATTGGTACGAGTAGTTTTCCCAGTTAATGGAGGGGTAGTTGAAGTCACCCATTATGAGAGTGTTAGGTAGGACCCTAATATTCTCCAATGTGCTTAGGAACGTGGAATGTGAGTCTTGGGACGTTGTTGGGGACCTATAGCAGGCTATGACATGAATCGCTGTCTTACCTAATGTTAACTGCACCTGATGTATCTCTGATGCATTATGTTGGGCTACCAGTCTGGAGGTGTGTGCATCCTTTATAAATATGGAAACACCACCGCCTTTGGAGCTTCGGTCCAAGTTCTGGGGCCGAAAGATGTGGAATGAGATATTAGCCTGGTAGTGCAGGGGTGCTTTCTGCTGCTTTGAACCAGGTCTCTGTTACAGCACAAATGTTGCTGTTCTCCATTTTAAAGAGTGCTTCGAGTGAGTGCATTTTCAGATTTAGACTTGTAGTGTTGAGCAGCATGACCCTCAGATTGCATTTCTTGTATCTGTTATGGTGGTAATTTGGTCTTTGGAACACCACCTAAAAAAGAGCCTTGGTTAGTATCCGGAAGCCCAGGGGTGACGGATGCAGGCCATCTCTGGCAAAGCATTGAGGTCTGTTAATCATGTCATCCCAGGCAGACAGATACTGGATCCCCTTAGAATGACACCAGAAACTTAGCCAGTTGTTGAAGTCGATCATTTTCTGCTTGTACTATGGTATCATTCTGGGTGATGGTAGGATGCTGCTCAGGGCTAAGCTCATACCTGCCTGGGCTGCATAATTCGAGAGCTCCTCCTTGTCTGTCTTCATGTAAGCCAGGGTGGTACATCTCAGGTCATTCACATCTACATGTACAATGACAGACTCATATTTGTACCTGTTGTTGAGGGACCTGAGTGTGTGCGTTATATGGTGGATCCTGGCACCTGACTGTCACTTTCTCCTTATTCAACCTAGTGAGTGGGACATCAGTGTGCCTCACTATTGAGTCACCTATGACTAGTGTGTTGGGCATGCTGTTCTGCCTTAGAGGCTTTGGTTGAGTGGCACACTGTTTAGGAGAATTATGTGTCTCGTGATTAGTGTCGTGTTGTGGTAGTCGAGTGTGTTTCTGCCTTGGAGGTCTCTGCTGTTTGGGTAGATTTTTATTGAGAGCCTCTGAAAAGGTGGGTGTGTGGTTTGTGTTTTTATGTGAAGGCAGTGCTGGTGTGTGTTCTGGAGGGTTATGTGTTCCATGTGATGTGGTGCAAGTGTTGACCTTCACTTCCAATTTGGATATATAAGTGCATCTCTCACAAGTTTGAGTGTTGGGAGGTAAGAGGAGAAGGTTGTCGGTGTACAGGAGGCAATTGCTACATTGCCTCAGGATGCCCAAGTTCACCAGGTTAATAGGAGAAAGCACAGTGAACTGACTTTTAGACATGCCTGGATGGGTGGGTATTAATTATAAGAGCTGGAGCTGTTTCCTTGTAGAACGTTTAGCTCTGGTAGCACTTTTGTGTGGTACAATAATTGCTACAAGAAGTCTGGTAAAGTGCTAGACTGATAAGCTAGTAAAAGTGCAGGAGAGGAGAGAACTAGCCGGTCTAAGGGAAAAATTGAAGAGCAGAATTTGGTACTGCTCTGAAGCTTCAAAAAGTCCTGGATACAGCAAATCTATATCTCGACTAGACTAGTTACAGGAAAGGTGGGAAACAAGTGCAAAGACGGGCTTTTAAACCAGAAAGTTGAAAGTGATGGAAAAACTGCCCAAACAGACATTAACTACAGTTTCTGGCCCAGAAACCACTCCTCTTGTGGTAGATAGGCTACCTAGTGCTTACCACTCCCATTGACAAGCTAGAAGGCTACCCTCCAACACAGAAAGATTTGGGTGGCTCAGAATCGTACAAACAGTCCTGGATACAGCAAATCTGTATCTGAACTAGACTAGCTACAGGAAATGTGGGAAACAAGTGCAAATGCGGGCTTCTAAACAAGAAGTTGAAAGTGATGTAAAAAACTGCCCAAACGGCCAATAAACTTCACTTTCTGGGCCTGTAACCACTCCTGTTGTGGTAGATAGGCTACCTAGTGTTTTCCACTCCCAATGATAAGCTAGAAGGCTTCCCTCCAACACAGACAAACTTGGGGGGCTGAAAGCTTACATACAGTCCTGGATACAGTAAATCTTTTTCTGGACTAGACTAGTTAAAGGAAAGGTGCGAAACAAGTACAAATGCGGGCTTTTAAACCAGAATGTTGAAAGATATGGAAAAACTTCCCAAACAGCCAGTAACTACAATTTCTGGGCCAGAAACCACTCTTGTGGTAGATAGGCTACCTGGTGCTTACCACTCCCACTGATAAGTTAGAAGGTTTACCAACAGTACAGAAAGGCTTGGGGGGGGCTCAGAAGCTTACAAACAGTCCTGGATACAGCACATCTGTATCTGGAATAGACTAAGTTACAGGAAAGGCAGGAAACAAGCTTAGAATTTTTTTTACACTAGAATAGCAGTAAAAACAATTCAAGTGCAGTGCAAGCTAGCACACTTGAGTGTGTAACAATATTAAAGCAAATAAAGTTTGAATAAATTCACTTTATTCAAACTGTATTCTGAGCTGAATTCATTTTTTGTTTTATTCAACTCTGAACAGTTAAAAAGTGCCAAAAATATACTTATCACCTGAGAAGAACACTCAGTCAGAACACAAGGAGATTCCAGCAATTTTTTTTTGTAAGGCGGGAAGGGAGAAAGGAGAAACAGAAGATAATTCAAAAGGACCTAAGTGGGTTGGCCTTCTCAAATGTACTCTCTGTATTCGGTAGAATGAGCTAATGACATTAGACTGGGATAGAGCTGAACAGATGGGAATGGTAGGAGTTTCTGAAATCAAAATATGATCTCACTGTACTTGGTTGAGTGAGCAAATGAAATGGACCCAGAAGGAGTGTTCAAACACAATTTTATAGGAGGGGCAGGCAATTACAAAGCCACCAAGATTAACACCAAAACAAGAGCAGGGAGGGAGGGCAGAAAACTAACTGCAGAGAAACAGACAGACCACAATATTCAGTGAAACAATTAAGTAAACAGAAAAATAAAATACAGTACTATCTTTAAAACTGCAAGTTTGTACTTAACTTCAGCTTCTAATACAATTGTAGCCAGCCAAACCACTCTGATATTGATCAGAAAATAAATTTCCAGCTATGTGGCTAACATTAAAGCACAGAGAAACCCTCTAGGCTTAGAGTTAAATATCAAATAACAAAGAAGTGAGAACAGCAATAAACCTTCTAACTGCAGAGAGACAGACTGTGTGTGTGTGTCTGTGTGTGTGTGTGTGTGTATGTATGTATATATATATATATATATATATATATATATATATATATATATATATATATATTAAGAAAAATCTGTTTTACATATAAATATATATATATATATATATATATTAAGAAAAATCTGTTTTACATATAAATATATATATATATATATATATATATATATATATATATATATATATATATATATATATATATATATATATATATATATATATATATATATATCAAACAGATTTTTCTTGATTACATTTCAGCATGTGCAGTATATAGCTGACAAAATGCAAGCATACCTTCTCAAGTGCAGTAATCCTCTGTACAGATATATTCCAAATGAACAGCCTCTTTTCTGTATTCTCCGCATAAACAAGTCTCTTCACCTTCAGTTTCCCCTAGCTGTACATTTGCCTTTTTATGGTGTAGATTCAGGGCTGTCAGCATAGTGAATATGCAATTGAGGTGTGAACTCATTTGAATTGCTGAATCCCAAATACTTGGCTCCATATGTCAGATTTAATCATAGTGCAGGCACTCTCTCAGTTTTGTTTTTAATGGATTGTAACTGAATGATTACTGGTAGGGAGAAGGAAAACACAACAGCAAAGCTGACTGTCCTTGATCCAGCAGGTGTATCACGTTAGACTTACAAAGTGGTAAATGTAATTTTGTCAAGTTTAGAAATGTAAGTAAGCAGCACACAATTCACATGGGTTCCGTTCATTAAGATCCAACCTCCCCTTCATTTGTTAGCATCTGCATATTATAGTACTGCGATTTAATACCCTCACACATTTTAAGGACAGTGACATAGAATGGCTTACAGACTGCATGTCTCAGATAATTGGTCAGATAAGAGAAGAATGAACAACAATCACAGAGAGGTATGGCAGAGCTGTACATTTCCAAGTAGTACTCATAACTGGTTGTATGATCACTTAGTGCACTATATCCAAAATTAATAACTGTACAAATAGCACTTATATGGTGTCATATTAGTGTAGATGATGCCATTGGTTGTGTGGAGAATGATTTCAGTTCTGTGCATAGCTCTCAACCTTCCATCTCCAAAATGAGGAACACTCGCCTTCATAATGTGGAACAAATGGGCAAAATGTGGAACACATACTAATGGCTTACTAATAACTTCAACTAGGAAGGTCATAGGATGGCTAAAATATGCTGGTTTTACTTACAAAGAAGATTCTTTAATGAATTAATATGATTAATTTCTATTTACCATGGATTTCACTTAAAAAATTCCTAACACTGAATGTGTGACAGACTCTTTCATTGTGGAACTTTGAGGAACATCGAGGAACATGAACTTTTTAAGACCGCAAATGAGTTACGTTCCTCATAATGAGGTACACTTGAGAGGTATGGTTCTGTGCTTCAAAGGTGTTTATGTGGTAAAGAGGGATAAGGCTCCCTTACTGTGTTACGAAGGTTCATTGGAGTGAGAGCTCAAATCCAGGCCTATGTAGAAATATCTCATGTGTACTATTGCTCTATGTGTTTGAGCTGTTTACTTATGTGAGCTTATAATGGTCACATTGAGGGAGCAGAACTTATTGGCTATATCCACCATTGGTTCCAGAGAATTATTTTGCTTCACATCGTAATGACTAGGCCTATACAAATCCTTTTGCTTTTCGCCAAATGAAGGTGCTTTGAGACTGGAGACATCAAGGTTTGGTATTGTGTGCTAAGCTCTGTTATTCAACTGCAAAGGTGGTCTTAATTTTGGGCCAGTGTATATACTCTCAGTCGTGAGCGAAGTGATATTGGGCCTGTGGAACTGACAGAACAAGATTAAACCTATTGAGACATTATACTGTTGGTTCTATTTGTACTGCTAATATTTTTTTGGGCTATGCAATTCTGTCTCATAATTCCCACATACATATGTTTCGGGTTAGTTTTTATGAACCTTGTGGGTAACTACCGTTGGATTTATATTGTTATCAAGGCTTAGGGTAATCTACTGTCCTTTGATTCTTTCAAACATAACACTTCTTTCAGTGTGTGGCCTTTATATTATATTAAATTATATTGTATTATATATATTAGGTTCTTGCTGAATGAATGGGTCCTTGGGCCCATGGTAACTAACGGCTTAGGTTTTGAAATGTCAAGGTTTTTTACTGTTGGGGGGGGTTATGCTTGACTGTTATCTCATTTATAAGACTACTTCCTGAAATACAGTAACTGAAAAAACAGATAAAGTTTCTTGTGGTAGATTTGGTGCCTGTGGATGTTTGCAGTGGGCTGCTATAGTTGGTGACTACACCTGGTTTCCGATACACGGAATCTGAAGAAGCAGAAAAGTTTTTCTTCTTTTTTTTTTTGTGGTGTATTTGGTGTTTGTAAATGCCTATAGTGGGCTGCTTCAACCACAGACATAAGGGTAACCGTATTTTTGGGATCTATATCGCTTCTCATCATCACAGCGTTTTGCTGTGAGCCCTGGCGGGATGAAGGAGCGGTTTTCCACTTCTAATCTGGTGTTCAGCTTACAGGAAGGTGTTTCTTCATATTTGTGAGTGTTACATCTGATTTAGAGAGTTGTTAATCAGTTTGGGTCTGTTTTTGGACATTTCTAAGGAGCGGTTTCTTTCTATTATTTGGCGGTTGGCCTATAAAAAGAGGGTTCCTTTGTGTTCGTGCTTTTTACAATTCTGAAGGTTGATTTTTTTTTTTATAAAATCTATTTTGTACATATACTTGTATGATTTAGCAGCTTCATGGAACATTTTCCTTTACAATTATTGAAGACGTTCAATTTTTGGGAACCTAAATTAGCCTGTTTTGAGCTACGGGCTGATGAACAAGCCATTTTCTTTCTGAACTTTGTGAGCACTTTATTCACTTTAGTGCTTTTGGCCTGTTAGTGTCTTTTTGGACAATTCAGAAAAGTGGTTTGGCTTATAAGAAGAAGGCTCCTTTTTGGTTTTGTTATTCACATACTTAAATATCAGATTTTGTATAAAAAACATTCATGTACACGTGTATGTGATTAGGACGTGCTGTGAAATATTCCTTTTATAATTTTTGCAGAAATTGATGAACAGTCTTTGATAATTTATATTCACATTTTTTGTTTTTGAAAAAAGCCTTGCAAAAGTCTCTGTCACTGTACACTATACAAGAAGCTGTTGACAGATTTATACCAGTAACATTTTTTCTTTAGACAGATTTATTATATATATTATATCCCTCCCTCTCCTCCAACCAATCCTCACACACCTTTCCCCCACCCATTCCTTCAACCTACCAGACTCTCAGTACCACACCCCCCTCCCATCTAATATCCCATTACCCTCCTCTCTATCACTTCTAACTCCAACTACCATGCTCTCCCCTTGCTCCTAAAATCCTTCTCTACATCCATCCTCATCCTTCTTCTACTACCTCTTTACCATGCCAGCTCCTATGCTGATTTCCATTTACACCCTCCACCTCTTCCTCCCCAACCCCTCCATACAGCCCACTTCCACAACATCTCTGCCTTTTTAGTTCCCTCCCACCCTATCCTTCTCTTAAAAGTAAAACTTTTCCCAAGCACTACTAAATACTACAAACCTAAACCCATTCACTACCAGTCACTTCTATCTAAGTTCAAACCTAATAAACTTATTCCCCATCTCACTTACCTTTGCTTAGCCGGCGACATTCACCCCAATCCAGGACCAAACTTTTCTGCAACAAACCACCAGTAAATACCTCAAATTCCTCACCATCAACCCCCAAAGCTTAAAAAATAAATTAACCCTCTTTCATGCCTGGCTCAATCACAACTTACCTGACATTGTAGCCATCTCTGAAACCTGGCTAAAACCTCACATAAGTGACTCTGAATTCCTTCCCCCTGGATTTCATTCTCTCTGATCTGACTGCCTAAGTAGAAGAGGTGGTGGTGTAACTTTAATCTACTCCAACCACTTGTCCATCACTCCTTACCCTAATCCCATCCTTCCTTTCAATAATGCTGAACTTGTAACTGGCCTACTAAAAATAAACAACCATAAAAGCATCTGCATCATTTCCCTCTATATTCCTCCTGGTAACAACACCAATACCCTGGAAGACATCCTCTCCTGGACCTCCTCTAATATTAAGCTAGAAACCTAAATTATGGGAGAAGTAAATATTGACTGGGAAAAAATCATTAACCCTAATCCCACCATAACAATCAACCTATTTAACTTCACTCAACTTACTAACTTCATTACTAGACCTAACAAACCCAACCCCCCAGGCTCCATACATGACTGGATCCTAGTATCTCATCCTAACAAAATCATAAAATCTGGTGTTATTCCTGACCCATTAGGAGACCACCTCCCTGCCTTCACTCTTCGAGCTACACCCACTTCCCCACACTCTCACCAGTACATTCATACTCGTAACCTATCTAACTTTAACTCTACTACTTTCTCTGACTCCCTTAAACTAATTAACTGGAACCCCCTAAAAACTCTACCATTAGGCGCAGCCGTTGACTATTTCAATTCATCATTCATAACTGTCCTCAACTCCCTAGCTCCAATAAGAACAAAAAGAGTTAAAACTAAGACTGCCCCATGGCTCACCAAAGATACCAAAAAGATTATGCTACAAAGGGATAAAACCTGGAAAGCCTACTTCCAATACAAACAGCCAAAAATCTTGCTTAAATATAAACAGCTGAGAAACCTATCCAAAAACAAGTCATTAGCGGTAAAAAGTCTTTCTACAGCAAACTACAAGCAAATCATGCAAAAAAACCCAAACAATTCTGGAACTCTATTAATTCCCTCCTTAGGCCAGGTACAAAAAACAACCCCAGTCCTGACATCAGCAAATCTGACCTTGAAATTGCTTCTCTATTCAATACCTTCTTCTCCTCTTCCATCGCTGAGCTAACCAAGACCTTTACCAACAATAACCCTCCACCCCTCCCTGCTCAATTTTCTCCTCCCGCACCCTTCTTTCAAATTCAAACCCGTCTCCACCAACCTAATAAAGAAACTTCTCTCTAAACTAAAGCCTTGCTCCAATGCCCCTGACAGCATTCCTTCCTCCTTTCTAAAGATAGCCTCAGACGTTATTGCTCTGCCTATCAGCATCCTGATCAATAGATCACTACTTGAATTCTATGTACCCAAACTATGGTGCACTGCATTTATTCTTCCACTCCACAAGGGTGACAAAAACTGTAATGTCTCCAATTTCCGCCCCATATCCATCCTCTTCCCAGTCTTCTTGAAAAATGCATCCACCTGCAGCTCTTGCCATTCCTTACCAAACACCAGCTACTCTCTCCTACCCAACACGGCTTCTGCCCAGGACACAGTACCAACTCTGCCCTTCTCTCCTTCTTACATTCTGTCAATTTAGCCCATGACTCTGGTAATATAGTATCCTCTATTCTGCTGGACTTATCTAAAGCTTTTGATACCATCTCCCATACCCACCTACTAAACCATCTCTCTAATCTCAACCTCTCCCAAAAAACTCTTTAATGGTTCCCCAGCTATCTTTCTGACCGGTCCCAAGCAGTGAAATAGGGCCAGGCCACCTCCAATTTCCTTCCTACCCCCACTGGAGTACCCCAAGGTTCCATACTTGGCCCATTGCTATTCAATATCTTTATTAATGGCTTCCACAAAGTCATACCTAATACCAAAATTGTGCAATACGCTGACAATTCCACTTTGATCTGCTGCGCCACTAACCTAACAGAGCACCAATTTCTGACACAAACTGCCTTCTCAACCACTGAAAACTGGATGCTCCAAAATCACCTCTCACTAAATTCCAACAAAACTAAGATCCTTCTATTCTCACCCTCAAAATCTTCCCCTCTTGATAAAAACTCACTTCAAATTACCAGCCTTAACAACTCCACTATCGAAATCGTACCCTTCGCCAAACTTCTTGGTGTCACCATTGATGATCACCTAAAATTTAACACTCATATCCAGCTAAACATCAAGAAAACACACATAAAACTTTGCCTACTTTACAGAAACAACTACTTCCTCTCTCCTACCACCAGACTAACTCTCACCACAACCTATCTCCTTCCCTCTCTACTGTATGACGCTCCTCTGCTCACTAATTTATCTTCCACACTTACTTCCAAACTGGAAGTATGTTACAATAAAATCTCCAGATTCATCACCAATGCCAAATTCTCCTCTCATCACTGCACCTCCCTTCACTCATTAAACTGGCTTGAACTCCCCAATCAACTTGACTTTCTCCAAATCACCACAGCCCACAAATTATTGTTCCAACCCACTAACTGCCCTGCACTATCCAATATACTACAACCATATACCCCCCTCAGATCCCTTAGATCTACCCACCAAAACCTGATTACTGTTCAAAAACCCAAGCGCCCAGCTGGTCAGCTTCTGTTATCCTTTTCCCTAGCTAAAAAATGGAATGCTCTGCCCTCCACACTGAGGACCTGTGACAACCTCAATAACTTTAAAACTCAACTTCATTCTTACCTCTATCTAAACAGGACATACCTCTCAAGCTCTCCTCCCCCTTTACTTCTGGATAACCTTCTTACCTTCCTAACCTCGCTCTCAAATGTAGATTGTATATGTAACTAAACAGTAAAATCTAGCTAGTATGCTATATGCCTGTCTTTTTCTCCTGAACAAAACTGTAATTGTTTGTTTTTTTCTTTTTTTGAATGCAACCTGTTGTTTGTAATGCAAACTGTCTTTGAAACTATCCATGTAAGTAAACTTTGTGTTGTGGAGCTTTTCTCCCCGGGCCTCCACTGAAAATGGGCCCCCAAGCCCAGTGGACCTCCTCGGTCATCAAACTGGAATAAATAAATAAATAAATATAAATAATACTAGCATTTTGTAGTGTGTATGTCATAGGTTGCTTTTCCTCATTTCAACTACTTTTCCTTTTTTGTTTTTTTTTTCAAGCCAGTGTTTGCGTGATGCACTAGTTAGCTCAAACATGGGAAATGGAGAAAACGAATGCCTGGTTTTGTACAAAGCATGGCAGTACACAAACTGGACTAGTGACCCACCCAGGAAGCAGACAGAACACCTGCAGAACATCGGCAAACAGGGTGTCTGTAAAAGGGCAATGGTCAAAAAGAATAAATTGTTGCTATTTTTGTTTTCTGTCCCGCAGCTGCACTTAGCAGTGTTGTGCGGCAGCTAGCAAGGTTCCCCAACACCTGCAGACAGGTATTAGAGAGGCAATAAGTGATATTGGATACATTTGATTAATTCTGTTTGGTACTGCACAAACCGGGTAAGTGGTATTGTGGTGCAGTTAACACATAGACTTTAAGAATGATTATGAAATTAGAATTTGTCATGTAACTAGTCCTGTGGCAGCAGATGTAATTGTAGAGTTGGAGTATAGATTGTGCAACCTGTTTTTACTGTTGTGACAGTGCAGTTTTTAGCAATGAACTGAAAAATAGACAAGTGTTCTTTCAACATTTTTGTGGTAACAGGTGTAAGTGTAGGACTGCGATACACATGGTCCTGAGTTCTAATACAGGATATTCCATACACCTTTACTGTTTTTTCCACTTCGCATTATATTCACTCTCTCTTATAACAGTTTAGATAGTAGAGCTGATATAATGAGACACCATTATTGTGTTTTCAGATGTATGACTGAGGGTATACTGTCTACTTTACTTCAGTAAGTAGTACCTTTATTATTGGAAGAGCTAGAGTTGTTCTGGCAAATATTTTTAAATGCTTATAATTGTCCAGGTATAAATGATTCCTGTTCAATTAGCAGTATCCTAAAATTAAAGAGCCTAAAAAGATGGCATTAGATAGAAGCTGTATTAAAAACAGATGTGATGTAAAATTAAAATTAGTGTTTATATCAATGATGTGTATGGTAAAATTGGGATTAATTAATGTACTTAGTAAGTCTTTCTGTATAGGTCATCAGTGGTTTCTTGCACCTGTTCGCATTTTTATATGTGTATGCATTTATACGTGTATGCATATTCCTAAATGTGTATCATTTGTATTGAGCTTGTGGTTATATATTTGCAGTATTTTTGCTTTTGCTTTTATTATTAATGGCAATAGTACATAATGATTAATTGTAGCATGTTGTTTTAAGAGAGGGAGGCATTAAAGTAATAGGAAGTCTTTTGATTGGGTGTACTAGTCATATGATCCATGAGCACCCTTTTTAAATGAGTGATTTTAAAGTTTTTAGTTTGTATCTGAAGAAGTTTGTTTTTTGAGCAAATGAAATGCGTTGAATAAATTAGTTTTATACATATTCTGTTGCAGTCCTTAGGCTTCAGCTGTTGCCTGCTTGTTTGTGGTCTTAGTTTGTGTGGCCGTTGGTGTTTATTTTATTTTAGTATGTATAATTCTGTTATCTGGACTTGCATGGGCTTCACAATTACATAAAACACATACACAACTGGATCTATAGCTAATAACCTTGTCAAGTCACACACATACATGTGTAACAGTTGAAGCTGTCACCTGCATTTATGCTTGATCCAGACTGTCTGAGCAGCACTCCTTCTGTGACAAAGATGGAAAACCAATGCTGTGGAAGAAAATGTTTTGCCCTTTATGCCTAGGTTTGAATCCCACAGTGTAAAAATCAAATTTCCTTGGTGTATAAAGGCAAAAACTAATGTGTCAGGTCATTCCATTTATGCCCTCAGTGCATGTCTGCAAACTTAACTCACCTAACAGTTATCTTCCAATTTTCACTGTATATTTCAAAACTAAAGTCAAGTGTTAGATCAACCTTCCTCTTTCAAATATTTATTTCATCCCTGCTTGACACTGTTGTGCTCCACTTAACATCAAGCAAATGTGGTTGGGATCATTACTCGGGTTTGTGCACTACCAGTAAATGTGATAACTGGAATTGGCAGGAAAGCATCGGTTTCCATTGCTCTAGTTTGCTTGGTAGACATGGCTGGTGTTGGAGAGGAAGGTGCCAAGTTCAGGGCACAGAGGTGGGGTATCCAGGATATTTATTTGACTCCTGGTAAAGTGCCACATCCAAAGGCTTCTGCAGTGGGACTATTCTTCCCAGTACAAGTCTTACAGAACACATACATTATTTGGAATCTACTTTTTTAGTATAATCGTGCATTGTCTCAAATGGTAGCTCATGTACGCTTCTTCTACATTTTGTTAGTTCTATAGTATATGTGTACTTTGTCTCATGTGGTAACTCATGTATGCAACCTCGCAGCACTGTGAGCAAAGTTTATAATTATGCTTTCTTGTCCACAAAGTCAACCCCCCTACTTCAGTAGTCACGTGGTACTATTCAACCCCCTGTGGTGATGCCCTGAGGCTTGTTCACCCGCTGTTCATCTGTTTTATTATTTATTTCTCTCTCTTTCTCCCCCTCAGTGGTAACTCACGGACCTGATAAATTATTCTTTACCTGTCAGGTGATGCCTGGAGCCTTGTTCTCCCGCTGTTCAGCTGTTTTATTATTATTTCTCCTCTGTGGCAACTCTTGGAGCTGATTAATCATTTTCCCTCCAGGTAATGCTCGGAGGCTTGCATTCCCACTGTCTAAACTGTTATACTGTTTTTTTTTATTCCCTCCATGGCTGCGTTCGGAGGCTTTGTAACCCTGGCATTAAGCCAATAGATTATTTCCCCTCTCTGGTAGCGCCAGAATTAAAGCTAATAGATTATTTCCCCTCTCTGGTAGCACTCGGAAGATAGTAATCAGGCCGTGAAGCCACTTTTCTATATTGTTGATAGTGCTTGGAGATTCATTTTCCTGCCATTAAGCTACTGCATTACATTTTCCCTTCCTCTGTGCTAGTTCTCGGAGGCTGAAAACACTGTCACAGATTGGCTTTACTGAAATAATTATAAAACTGCCATGCAGTCATTTCATCTAGTTATAGCACACTTGTAAAGCAGTCTTTATCACCTACCCAGCACAAGAGGTAGTCAATAGTAACATCTGTATTTTAGTTGTATGCTTTTTTTCACATTGTAACCTCCCTACTTTTTTGTTAGAATGGTATTTTATGTGCAGAGACCTAGCTCCATTGTGAAGTTTTTTTAGTTTTAACTATAGAAATTGCTTATCTTTTATACTGTGTTTGTCAACGTTTGCATACCATACCTACTGTGTTTGCATACCTTTTTCTATTGTTTGCGAAGTGTTCTTGCCTAGGTTTTGCATTGTTCTGCATTTATCCAATTTAATAGCCAGTTGTACATGTTCTCCTGTAAGTATCTGACCTCTGTGTTTAAACTACTGTTTTTCCCATACTTGTCTCTAACCTCTAAATCTCCCTACCCTTTATTCTGTTTCCCTCAAAGCTATTGTTTAAATAAGCTCTCTTGCTTGTGTGCCTGTAATCATTTATGGTATTACAGGAATAATTACCCACAACAAATCCAAATAATTAACTCTTTTCTCACCCTGTACTCATAGTCCAAAAATAATCTTCCTTTACAGCCTGCTCTGTTGCATCCTCAACCCCTTGAGTGCTTCCTTACTGCTCTAAAGGCCACCCTGCCCCTGAAGTTGCATCAACAAGACCAGTGCTCCACTCGTATTGTGTTGTGAAGCTCTCCAGGATTTGTGTGTGTATGTTACTGAATTGTGTTGCATGTATTTACTGAGAATACCTAATATCTGGTCTCACTAGGGCTCTGCCACGTGTCCACCAGCAGCCTACGGCCATCTCTAAGTTCCCCCTCTCCCTGCTCTTTCTCCCCTTTCCCTGGCCATCTCGCTGCCTCTCCCTCCTTGCAATTTTGGCCACCAAGTGGCAGTGTTACTCCTTTACTTGAGCTGTTCTGTACAAAGATTGTATATCTCCTAGTTACCCTCGCAGTCTCCCAGCTCCATATTATAATCTTATACCTACTTGCTACACCCTGTTTAGCCCAGTGACAAAGTCATATCCACTAGTTCTGTGGGTACTCTTTATTAGCTGTAAATTCCATTGCCTCCCCTTGTCCAGCTCCTAGTAGAAGTTCTCTCTGGTTAATATAATATCACTCACTAGTTGAAAAGTCCCTGGAGAGATATTTCTCTCATTCCCTACGTCTGCTATACCGCTCTCTAGATCATAACCTACCTTCCTCCACACTTCCTGATTGTTTTTCTTACCTGCTTCCTCCAACTCCTCTTGGCTCTACCTGCTTCGTTCGCCCTCTGGGCACACTCCACTCCCCCACCCACCCCCAGCACCTTTACCTTTATAGCTGTTAAACCACACCCTCCACCCTTACCTACTTAACTCATTACTTATCAACTACTAATTAATCACTCCTACCCACACCTACCCTTTCCTCCTGCTTAATCTTACTACTCCACAAAAACATACAGCTCTTAAAAAACTACCCTAATACCTCCCTAACTTAAATACACTCCAGCAATTGTATTCTTTATAAAGATCACGAACACTAAACCAGTAACCTTTACAACTTTATTACTAATACTAATATGCCTTTCCTACACACACTATCTTTCCAGACCTCTTTATACCAATCACACACCCCCATCCCACTCAACCATCTCATCACCCTTACAACATGCACTCTCCTCAGTCTTCATATCCCCTAACCTCTACTCCCACAACAACTCCTTGCTCTTCAACTACAAACTCCTATCTCACCACAGAACCACTATTCAAATACATACCACTCCCATCTCAACACACTTCACTAACTTCAAACCCAATGCCAAACAACTTAACACCTCTTTTACCACATACACCATATTATGTCCATCCTTACCTCTGGAGACATACACCCAAATCCCTGGCCCTTCTACCACTCCCATCTGTCCCTCCCCATCACCTCTACCCCACTCAATTGGAAGGCCCCTCCACTTCACCACACTCAATGCCCAAAGCATATGTAATAAAATCCCACAACTTCATGCCTGGCTCCATCACAACAAACCCGATTTTCTTTCCATCACTGAAACATGGCTCAAGCCACACATTAAAGACTCGGAACTTACTCCACCTAACTATAGTATTATCAGATATGACAAAACTACTAAGAAAGGGAGAAGTGTAAGTCTCCTCTTCCCCTCAACCCTCTCAGTCACCCGTTACTCTAAACATGTTCCCAAATTTGGAAAAGCTGAATTACTTTTAGCCCTTCTTCAAGTAAACAAACAAAAATCCATCTGTATAGCCACTGTATAATCCCTCCCGGGGATAATGTCCCTGCCCTAGGCATTCTCTGCTGGCTCTCATCTAATATCACAAATGAAACTATAATCCTTGGGGATGTTAACATTAATTGGGATAATATACAATCCCCTCAATATAAATCTTTATAACTTTATGCAACTTATTAACTCCCCAACCAGACCCTCTAAAGACCTCATCTCTGGTAGCACCTTAAACTGGATACTAGTTGCCTATCCACACTGCTTCTCCAAGAGCGGCACCCTTCCAGATCCACTTGGAGACCATCTTCCCACTTTTGCCCTTCACCTTCCCTCCTTCCTACAACTATTCCACTCCTACATCACCACTCGCCTCATAAAAAACTTTAACCACAATGCTTTCTCTGACACTCTAAAAAGAGCTAACTGGAACCCATTAAAAACTTTACCCCTGGATAACGCATACTTTAACACAACCTTTTTAAGCTTGCTAGACTGCTTTGCTCCCTTAAGCACTAAACGCATAAAAAGTAAATCTGTCCCTTGACTAACTAGGAACACCCTAACTACCAAGCAAAAAAGCGATAAAGCCTGAAAACACTATCATAAAACAAAAACTTCCATTTCCCTTAATAAATACAAAACACTTCGCAACAAAGCAAAAAAAACTCATTAACGCCAACCGTAAAGCCTATTTCTCCACTCTCCAAACCGAACACAACAATAACCCCAAGAAATTCTGGGAAGGCATCTCTTTCCCTCTAAGCACAGATAAAAAAGAAAACCCTTGCCCTGACCCAAATGCCTCAAACTCAGATCTAGCAACCCAATTTAACTTGTTCTTTATTGACTCCATCTCTAAATTAACATCATCCTTTACCATGAAACTACCAGCCCCCCAACAACCTCCTCAGAACCCCTTCTGTCATAACTCCAATACCCCCCAACCTCCTCACTTCACCACAAACCCTATTCCCATCTCTACTATAAAAAAAACTTCTTCAAAAATTAAAATCATGCTCTAATGCTCCTGATGAAATACCCACCTACTTCCTAAAGACAGCTGCAGAAGCCATAGCCTACCCTATCAGCATCCTAATAAATCGATCTATTTCTGAATGCCATGTTCCCCAGATCTGGAAAAAGGCCTCTATTATTCCACTCCACAAGGGCGACAATAATAGTGACATCTCCAACGACTGCCCCATCGCTATCCTATTCTCCATCTCTATAATTCTCGAAAAATGTTTCCACCTACAACTCCTACCCTATCTCATCAATAATAACCTTCTTACTTCCACGTAGCACGGATTCTGTCCTGGTCATAGTACCACCACAGCTCTCCTCTCCTTCCTTGAAACTGTAAACAAGGCCCATGACTCTGGTCTCATGGTTTTCACCCTCCTCCTAGACCTCTCTAAGGCTTTTGACACCATTTCTAATAACCTTCTTCTTACTAAGCTCTCTAAACTAAACTTATCCCACTCTTCTATTAACTGGTTCACCAGCTACTTATCAAATAGGCAACAAGCAGTTAAGTGGAAAAAAGTGATTTCCCCTTTCCAATTCACACCCACTGGTGTACCCTTTCCAATTCACACCCACTGGTGTACCCCAAGGCTCTATTCTAGGACACCTTCTATTTAACATCTTCATCAATAACTTCCACCAGGCCATCCCTAACTCTAAACATATCCTGTACGCAGACAATTCGACAATAATCTGCTCTTTTTCCTCTACTTCTACACTAATGAAACTTACCCAAGAAGCATTCTCTGATACAGAGCAATGGATGCTTCAGAACCATCTAGCACCAAATGCTAATAAGACTAAGCTAATGTTATTGTTCCCCTCCAGAAGCATTACCCTAGATAAATACTATTTCCTTATTACCAGCAAAAATAACACTTCTCTTGAAACTGTCTCCACTGCCAAAATCTTAGGTATCCTAATTGATGACCAACTAAAGTTTGATAACCATTTGCAGGCAAATATAAAAAAAACTAGGCATGCTTTATCGTCATTACCAGTTCATCTCTCCCCCTACCAGGCTCACTCTTGCTAACACTTACCTAATCCAATCCCTATTGTATGGAGCCTCTATCCTTACCAATCTGCAATCCTCCCTCAAATCTAAGCTCTCCTCCAGTTACTATAAGATCTAAAAATTCATAACTGGCCACAGATCCAACACCCATCATTGTACCTCCCTACATCAATTGAATTGTCTTGAACTCCCCAATTATCTTACCTATATACAACTTATCCAAGCACATAAACTTATATTTAGCCCTTCTCTCTGCCCCTCCCTCGCCTCACCCTTTAAATTGCATCTTCCTAGCAGATGCCAATGATCCAACAAACAAAGTCTAATAGAACTGCATAAACCCTCCCACCCACCTGGCAAATATCTTCTTTCCTTCTGCCTCACACGCCACTGGAACTCCCTCCCACCTCTCATCCGTACCGCTAACAGTCTCTCTATCTTTAAATCTCTTCTCCACTCTCACCTAACATCACTATGGGAATGCTCTTGCTCTCATCCTACATAATATCCCTATCTATAATTCTTTCTTATTCCAAACACTTCTGCCAACACCTCCTTAGCAACTGTCACTCTTTATTCCCCTTAATACATTTATATGGGGTCCTGTGCACTACTTTTATCAGATGGAACTAACTTGATTGTTAAAACTGTGATACTTTATCTACTCTGATATTTTATTTTCTAAATTCTCTTAACCTCTGTATCAGTATCTTGTAAATTTACAGTTATTTATTTTCTTAGTATCTCTGTGTAACTTAGAATTATACAATTGTATTTTGTAATACTGTTATTTTTAACTAGTTGTATCTTTGGAGCTTTTCTCCCCAGGACTCCATTGAAAACGGGCTCCTCAAGGCCCAATGGACCACCCTGGTAAACAAACTGCAAATAAATAAATAAAATAAATAAAATAAAATAAATAAGTCTGAGGCTTGGAATAGTGTGCCCCAGGCTGTATCCAGTATCACTGGTATCCCATGCACTGGAGAACAATGTAAACATTAGTTTAGTGACCTACACAGGCAAAAAAGGATACTCTCGACCGTTGGTTACCTGAGTTTGAGACTATGGACATCCCACAGCTGTGTAAGTATGACAATAAGAGAGTACTTGTAAGACTTAGAAAACTAAATATAGGCAAGACTGGTATGCATAATGCTCCTCTGTTCTTTTCTTAGCTCCCACTGAATGTGAGTTCAATCAGTAGGCTCGTGTTGCTCGACTGGGAGAGACTGAAGGAAGCAAGTGGCATGTATGCAGGAAAAGACAAGTGATATTGTAGCTTTAAAAGTTAAAGGTAGCTTTTTGGTCTTTTATAGAGTTGTATCAAATTGACCATGCATATCCCAACTGTAAAAGCAAGTAAGCATGCATTACACTGTAGCACATATCAATTGTAGAAGTCCAATATTAGACTGTATCAGAAGTTGTGGGTTCAAATATAAATATTCACAACTATACACTAGTGTTATTTCTTCAATAATATTTGCATTAAATTAAAAACTATGTGCCAGTGGCAGAAATGCCCTGCTGTGAACTGTAATCCATATAACTGGAACACTCCTATGTGCAATATATGCACATTTCAAGGATTACTTTCAGCAATCTGTAGTATAGTGTGTATCTGTTAGAACATATAGTTAAATGTAATACTTCAGGTAAGAGTTGTATAGTTGTATTAATGCAGTGTATGTCACATATAATGGTACTAATTTTATCTCTTTCTTTCTCTCACCCCTTTTCTCACCCCAACCCTTCTCTCTCTTTTTTATTTTCTATTGTGTGTCATCAAAATGTCTCCATGTTATCCATTTGTACCACATCACTAAATGCTGAGGTGGGCCAGACCCACTGAAAAAATGGGCACCTGTCCCACAAAAAAAAAAATCAAGTACACAGCTCTCCATTTTGCATGCATGTCTTCTCGACACACTTGATTTGGTTCATTTGGCTATACAACATTTTTACTTGTCACCCCTCTCTCTGGAGGTGACAGTCCAAATTCAGCTAATGTTCTGCACATATGTTCAGTTTTTACTGTTGAAGAAATGGACAGCTATGGTTCTTTCCTACCTCCCTCCTGCACATTCCTGTATTGCTTTCCCTGTGTTCTTCCCCATCCTTGCTCCCCATTTCACTAGTTTCCTATCTACCCCATTTTAACACCTATAATCTGGTCAAAAAATAGAATCACACACATCACACATAAGTAGGAGAAAAAGCAATGGATCCCTTCACTTTTTGGCCTGTATTTTTGCACTGAGTTTTGCATCGTGCAGCATTGCCAAGCAATGATGAGTGGCTGTACAATAGTGCTATCTCCTCCCAGTCTTGCTTAACCCTAGCTGCAACATACAGCAACACATGTATTATAAAGAATTTATGTCACAGCATTATCACTGTTTATTTAAAACTATTTAAAAGTATTAGATACACCTGGATTCAAACCCAGTATCATCTGGGCAAAAAATAATATGTCAGTGCATTTACAGTTACGAAGCAGGTGTGTTTCATAGACTTAATACTAACTCTCAGACTTTAGCAATGTGGCCTATGTTTGTGCACTGCTTAACTATGCATAAACATGGAAAGTATTCAAATGTGTTTCTCACATGCACAAACACTTTGCTAACCATTACGCAAACCTGTTGCTCACTGCTTATTGGCAAAGTAAATATTATTATGTATTACTGCTGTTTGGTCTCCATTTCTTGTCTATGACATGGAATTGCATGTGGAAGCTTAAACTGAATACCCTATCTAACAATATGTCACACATTTACAATACAGCCATATGTTACCTCCCCCTAAACACTGCAACCCTGGTGTCTCACTACTTTTTCACACATATATCATCTACACTACAGAAATTAATATAACATGTTATGTAATATGCAATGCACATTAGTCTGTTAATATGCAGAACTACAACTATTAGCCCATAAGCCTAAAAGGCCTTATCTGCAATGCTATGGAAGGAATTAGCATAGACCTTATCTCCAGGGACATAGTTAACCTTCGTCACACTTGACTGAACTCATTTTAGTTTTGTCAAGGGTAGATCTTGCTTATTAAACCTAGTGGACTTCTTTGATCCTGACCCCAAAGACCTGGATGACGGCTAACAGGACATAGCACCTATGTTGAGTTATCCAAGGCCTTTGACAGTATTCCCCCTTCAGGTATCATAGAGAAAATCTCCCATCAGGGGATTAACCCATACATTATTAGTTAGATAGCCACCTGGCTCACTAACAGAACATGGTCAAAGGTGGGGATTGCACCTCTATCAGTAGACCACTTACCAGTGCAATACCACAAGGATCTGTACTGGGCTTTCAACTGTTTGGAAACTATTTCTTTGAAGTACAGGCAAAGGTAGATGGCCTGTATCTTACCACGTTTGTAGATGACTGTCAACTTGATGAGCTTATATAGTGTCCCCCAACTATGTTAACATATTACAGAGGGGGCTGACACAGACAAATGATTAGTACCAAACTCATGGACTGAACCTTAAAGCAAAAAATGCCTCATTGTCCCCTTTGGCAATGAAGTATCTCTGCTAATTGTGATATGCATTGCACCCACTAAGCTCAAACACAGTATTGCGAGACTTGGGAGCACATGTCATTCGCAATCTACACTTCAGTCACTATGTGTCCATAGTGGTGCGACACACATTCTACATTGAGCACCTCATAAATAAGGCCATTACATCCAAGACCAAGGAGGTCATAACTGTGCCTTACTCTACCCTTATTAGTCTACAAACTGAATATAAGGCTTCCTTCTGTCTGTACCTCACAAGATACCTGCAGCAACTGTAGAAAACACAAGAGGTTTGTGACCGGGAGAATTCAGGGCCTCCAAAACATGACATAGATGAAAAGGCTGAAAGACTTGTCACTGTACTGAGTATCATGGCAGGGTTCTGAGAGGTGACATATGCTTGGCCTACAGAGCAGTCTCAGACCCTGCTCTACTGGAAATGCTGGACTCTGCAAGTCAGATGGGACAAGAATAACTTGCTCCAGGGATTTCAACCTAGCCTGTGACATAAACAGAACATACTGGGGAGAGTGCTGCATCTCCCATTGATTGCCAGTCCTCTGTAATAGGTTCTCACTGCATGTGAAGCAATGCTGTTCAATGACCCTATTAAAGCACAACATTGACAACTGGACAGACAATTGTAAATTAACTCTGGTTGGCACCTGTATCTCCCATGGAAAGGGCCAGTCAGTGCTGATCACAAAATCACTCTGCTAACAATGACCATGTAACTAAGCTCTATAAGGGTACTTGCGTTATAACACAGCTATGCTTACAAACACCCTAGTGCCGTTAGGCTAGTAACCTCTTATGAAGCTATGAACCTATGCAGGCCTCCCAACATCTTCTCTCCAACATGCCCTGCTGATGTTGTCCACTATAAGCTGACCTGCAGTCTTGTAAAAGTCAGACTTGTGCCATGATGAATGGACTGAGTTCTGCAGTCTGTGTACTTATATAGGTAGGAGTTCTATTCTCACTGCAGTCAAGTGTGTGTGTGTGTGTGTGTGTGTGTGTGTGTGTGTGTGTGTGTGTGTACGCGTGCACGCGTGCGCACATGCACTTGCTTGATATTACAAAGAGCCTTTTACACCAGCATGTAGAGCACTGTTATTGTCATATTCTCCTCACCAGACACCGCTGATGTCATCAGCTATAAAGTGTTGTCTGAGACACACTATGTCACACTTGAGCTGTGGCACTTGAGTTCTGTAGTCTGTGTACTTAGATAGGTAGGGGTTTTGTTCTCACTGCAGTCAACTGGAGTGTGTGTGTATGTTGTGTGTGTGTGTGTCATTACAGAGAGTCTTTTACACCAGCATGTGGGATACTGTTATTGCCATATTCTCCTCACCAGACACTGCTAATGTCATCAGCTATTTCTGATTTGTGGATGTGCACTATTCCCACTATGGCAGGGTCAGAGAATGGCCTGGAGACCAGGGAGAAGTCATCTCATGCTATACAATACAGATCACAGTGTCATGGATTTTAGTCTATCCACATACATCACGGCATGGTTTGTGTGCACTGTTTTCTTGGTGAGTAGCCCATGTGATCTCTCCAGCTGCTACATGTGTCTGGTGAGGTACATGCAAAAGAAAGCATTATATTCTATATTAGTATTCTGATGAGGTTCAAGTACAGTGCTGTAATATAATCTTGAAATCTGAATACGCTGGAATGACTTATGAAGTGCACAACATATGCTTTCGTTACCAGTGTGGACATTTGAAGGTCAAAGTTCAGAGTGCTATGTAGGTGCATTCCCAGTGCTTGCATCACTGGGTTTCAGCATAGTGGGACTGTTGTTAATGCAGTAATTAAATCCCAATGTAACTCCTGCAAGTACGGCAAGTGCACGGCCCAAAAAGAGCATAGTCCCAGTCAAAAAGAAGAGAGCCAGCACAACGTGGTTAAGAGGCAAGAATTTAATCCATAAAATGGCAAAAAAACAAACTGGTTTTGGCAGTAATAACAAAGCCTTCCTCAGTGTAAAGAAAATTTCACAAAAAGCCGTATTTATTACATAATGAAGAAAGCAATTGTAGTTGATTTGCTGGTCATAATTGCTCATTGAGCCCTGGTGGTAACAAACCACCTACCCGAATAATCCATCTTTTTTCTTTCTGATTTAGTATAGTATGCCAGCCAATCTTATTTCCTTTATCACCCTGTATAATACCAATAACTGTAAATCTGAAGGTTGCAGTTGGATGTGTTAATACATGTTTATAAAGAGCATTACTAATTATTTTGTGTTTGATGTCACTCAAGTATTCACCTATGCGATATTTGACTGGTCTGGACATCTGACCAACATAAAAAATCAGATACGAGCAGGTGGCTGAATAGATTACCCATTCACTGGAACAATTT
The DNA here is from genome assembly GCF_019279795.1 of Protopterus annectens. Lineage (NCBI taxonomy): Eukaryota > Metazoa > Chordata > Ceratodontiformes > Protopteridae > Protopterus > Protopterus annectens. Next base: position 1,626,593,819 of record NC_056737.1, read on the forward strand.
GCAAAAAAATCTGATGTCAAAAACCCTGCCAGTGTTCTGGCTAGCGAATTGTTTGGTTTTATCTATTCTGGCACAATGAACACAATGTCCACATGGGAGACAGCCAAATAGAACCCCCCCCCCCTTAAATTGGACTGATGTATTGTGGAGTTGGCTGTCCCATGTTTGTAATGGTTAAAACGGGACTCTAATGTTTTGCCCCTTCTATATCCAAAAATACATCTTTCTGGGAGCATATTGGCCAGTCTGTCATCTGACATAATGTTCCAATTTCGCTGAATTACTTGAGAAAGCAAATGGGTGTTCCATCCATACGTTGTTATCAACCTGATCGGTGGTGAATCCTGGGTGGTCTTGTCCTTATCATTCCTATCTAATGATGAAACCTCCCAACAGGCCATGGTAACTGTACCTGGCTTGTACCCCCACGGTTTGAATCTTGTACCATGTCCTGCCTAAAGTGTTCATATTTATTGGGATCAGAACAAATGCGCTTGATTCTGAGGAATTGTGACTTCGGGATATTATGTATAATATGGGGTGGATGATGACTAGAGGCATGTAACAATTAATTATAGTGAGGATATTTACAGAATACTTGGGTATCCATGGTGTCATCCATGTTCCTTATTTCTAGAACACCTAGAAATGTAATTTGATTCAAATCATGATTACAATTGAACTGAATACCCCATTTATTACTCTTAATGTAGTCCATAAACTCCTGTAGATAAGCAACATCAGCTTTCCAAACTAACCAACAGTCGTCAAGAAAACGCCAAATATCCATTTCAGTCAGATATAGATTATAGAGTGGATCATAGATAAGTTTTTCCTTTATGTATGCCATAAATAAATCGGCATAAATAGGGGCAAAAGATGCTCCCCTAGCCATTCCCCCGTTGTTTGGTTTTATCTATTCTGGCACAATGAAAACAATCTCCACATGGGAAACAGCCAAATAGAAACCCCCCTGTTAAACTGGACTGATGTATTGTGGAGTTGGCTGTCCCATGTTTGTAATGGTTGAAATGGGACCCTAATGGTTTGCCCCTTCTATATCCAAAAATACATCTTTTTGGGAGCATATTGGTCAGTCTGTCATCCGACATAAGAATGTTCCAGTTTCACTGAATTACATGAGAAAGCATGTGGGTGTTCCGTCCATACGTTATCAACCTGATCGGTGGTGAATCCTGGGTGGTCTTGTCCCTATATGCCATGAGTTCATTCCTATCCAATGATGAAACCTCCCAACAGGCCATGGTGACTGTTCCTGGCTTGTACCCCAGACAGATAAAACCAAACAATTCCCTAGCTGGAACACTGGCAGGGATCTTGACGTCAGATTTTTTGCACATTGTTCCAGTGAATGGGTAATCTATTTAGCCACCTGCTCGTGTCTGACTTTTTATGTTGGTCAGACATCCAGACCAGTCAAATATCGCATAGGTGAACATTTGAGTGACATCAAACACAAAAGAATTAGTAATGCTCTTTATAAACATGTATTAACACATCCAACTGCAACCTTCAGATTTACAGTTATTGATATTATACAGGGTGATAAAGGAAATAAGATTAGCTGGCATACTATAATAAATCAGAAACAAAAAAGATGGATTATTCGGTTAGGTGGTTTGTTACACCAGGGCTCAATGAGCAATTATGACCAGCCAATCAACTAGAGTTGCTTTCTTCATTATGTAATAAATATGGCTTTTTGTGAAATTTTCTTTACACTGAGGAAGTCTTTGTTATGACTGCTAAAACCGGTCTGTTTTTTGCCATTTTATGGATTAAATTCTTGCCTCTTAACCACATTGTGCTGGCTCTCTTCTTTTTGACTGGGACTATGCTGTTTTGAGCCATGCATTTGCCATACTTGCAGGGGTTACATTGGGATTGCATTAGTGTTTGTCTCCCTGCTGTTGGCGTGTGGTGTGAGGCAGATGTTATGTGTTGGTCCAGAGCACACGCATTAAGTTTAACAACCTTCTCCTTGAATCACCATTGAGCATTTATATTTTTTCTGATTGCAGAAGTTTTTTTCATTGATTTACCTAACAGGAATATGAGCGTGGTGTCTTTGGTGTTACTATAGGATCTTATATCCATTTTTTTGATCTCTGGTTTGGGCCTGATCATTATCTACACGTATCTTCACATCTGTTGTCTGGTGTCGTGAATGCGGCAAGCTGTTTCAGTGCGGATCTCTGGATTACAAACACTGATATCAAGACAGTTCACAGTTCGGTCGGGACTGTTGGATTAATGAGTGGTTTACTGGTTATATCTTGAGCACAGCATGAACATTACACAGATCTCTGAAGGCTGCCGTCCTTACGAATTGTCTAATTCACAGTATGCCAACATTGAGGTGTGTATCAATAATATTTATTAATATTATTGGAACCATCAGTGAAGTATTTATGGCCCAGGTGCTCAGCTGGTGTTTTGGCACGTGTTACAAGAACAGGGCCTAGTTATGGTGTACACGCATTTATTTAATTGTTGCTTAGGTCCAGAATATGGCAAGGAGTTCTAGGGTCGAGCTCTGGATCATACATATTTTACAGGGTCTAGTCGGGACCATTTATTAATGAAAGGGTGACTTTATATTTCCTGAGCTCAGCAAGAACATTTCACAGATTGCCAAGGGATGCCATCTTGACAGATTGTTTAAATTATGGTTGGCTAACTACTGTATGTATTAATAATATTTTTTCATGTTATTGGGAATATGATTGAAGTATTCATGCTACGGCTGTTCAGCTGATGCTTTGGGACTTGTGAATACAACAGGTTGGTTGTTGCTCTTTGTTTTTTATTTTACTTATGGTCCGGCTCTGTCACTGTGGACTTTCAACATATATGAACAACACGGAAAGCCTTTTTTCGCTTGTTCTGGCATATGAATACAGGTTTGGGGACATTCTCAGCAGTTGGTATTTTGGATTTAACAAACTGACCAGTCGTTTCTTCCTGTACACATAATGGAAAACGGATGGGGCAAATGACTTTATTTTTCATCATTTTGGATTATTGACGCATTGCTTCAGGACTAATTGGGTCAAGGATTGTGTTCTCTTTCATCTTTGTATTAATTTATGTCCATTTAACTACAAGTATTGTTACCAGCAGAAGCACAATTTTGACAAGAACGGTGGTCTTGGTGCTCTAACAAACTGTGAGAAGTTTGGACAAGAGCTGCCCAGACTGGTTTACCTTATTTCGGATTGTTTTACAGGTTGCACTTTTTGTATGGATATCATTTCCTGTTTGGAGATCACCCTAGGAGTATTTGCTCATTACTAGTCATGTATACGTACATTGCATTTGTAGCTGCACTTCAATTGCAGACGACTTGTTTTTTGGGATTTTACTTATTTGAAACATTGCGATAGTGTCTGGTTTGGCCTATTACAACTGGGACATTCATTCTTTATTTTTTACTAGAACGGAGGTCTTTAGGGTTTTATTCAGGATACTTAATCAGATGTATATGTGCTTGAACAGATATTTATGTTATGTGTTTTTGATAACATTACACACTAATTTCATCAGATTTTTGGAATCATTCGAGACCAACACATTGGGAAGGATTAGTATATTGTTATACATATTTATTATCTCTGATTAGAAAATATTCCAAACCTTATATATTAAAGATGGGCAAGGTTTACTGTTGGCCAGAGATATACTGGCTGATAGCACCACTTAGCAAATATTTTATTAGTGTGTGTGTTTAGTTGGGGGAATTTGTGCTATAAGACATTCATTTTATATACCTGTTAATGCGAATCCACTGCTGATCACACACAGGTGGAATTTATTGCTGATAGTTGGTTTTCGACTAACATTTTGTGGTTTGGCTATACCATTTATGCTGTGGCTAATATTGTCTTGTACTGTACATTGAAGGTATTTCTATAGGGTGCTTATCTCAAAGTTTATGCACAGGGATCCACCTATCCAGATACTACAGAGATACGTAGTACTACTTATTAATATATATGGATTTAAAAATTCATCTAGGTTACCTGGTACATGGTTCTTATCAAGTAGGGGCTATTATTTTACTCTGTGTATGACTTTTTGATTATTGATTGTTATCTTTAGAGGTACGTAGCACCACATAATTTTTGGTTTGTATGAGCAGCACAGACCTTATGTTCAGTTGTTCATGACAATTTTTTGTATGTACAGTCGTGGCTGTGGGGGCTATTATTGTCCTCTGTAGCTATTTTTCTACTTTTGGTGTACATCTACATTGGACACAGCACTGCATCATTATTATTAGTTTTAGCCTTCCTTGGCTTAACATTTGTCCTCTGAGAGTGTGGTTCATTTGTGGGTCCTATTTAACAGTGATTTATTTAACTATAGGCTCTACTTCACGAGCCAGTATAACTGTTATAAGTATTTCTGTCTTATACACACTCACTGTCCTAATTCCTGTTAATACAATATTTCTTTCCCTTGATTTTGGAATACACAGTTCTTGTTACTTAATACTTTTTATTATTACTCACCCAGGATGGAGTTAAGCCAACTTCTAAGGGGGTTGTCCTCTGATCGTGATGATATTGGAATTTTTGGTTTGGGAACACAAGGCAATTTGCCTGATGAGTCTGATAATAATCCACTCATGTCGAACTGTAATGAGGTGTTTTTTAAATTATCCAGAAGCATGAAGTCCCCAAGGACTAATGTTTGGCACCTTCATTTATTTAAGACTTATTTAGCCAAAAATATCTGTCCTAGAGAACTTTGGGTCCAGATTCAGCCATTGCTGCCCATTGTGGATCAGGAATTATACCAGCAATGGTCCTCTGTGCAACAACAAGCCTCTGTGGGCTTTTAAGAAGCCTTGGCCTCATACTATAATCGATGTACAGATCAGGGTCTGCTTGAAGTCACAAAATTATGTGAGGACACCAAACTATTTGTGGGACAAGCAAGTTATGAAACTTGGCTTCGACAGTTAAGCCAAGAGCTATTGACACTAGAGAAACAACTGAAGGAAAGGAAGATAAACAAGTTTAGTAGGGACCAGGCAGATTATGATCGGGGTAGACCCTTTGGACCACAGAAGAATGTAAAATTTACCAACATTGGGACCAAAACCAAACAAAAGGAAGTGACCTAGGTCCATATTAAGAAAAACAATCACACATCAGGGGAAGAGTCCTCTTCAGTGACAGACTCTGAAGCATCATATTTCATGACCTCACCTATACACAAACGCAACACTGACATCCTTTTAGGAGCAGCAAACATTGTAGACATTGTAAATGTAGAGACATTACTACAAATAATCGGCAACAAATAAATGAATGTAAGAATGTTTTGAATATTTCCTCATACTCTCTTACAGCCACTGAAGTGGATTTGTTGAATAAAGGTCTCAATTTGTCCCTGCATTTTTTGTGGCTGAAGATGTCTTTGCTGCTGATGTTAATGCATTTTGTCGTACTTTAAATTTAAAGTTATTTTTTGAACAGCATGATAATGTTTCAGCTGACAAACTTTCCACTTTCATAAATCCAGTTTTATGCCCCCAATGCAGCCAGTAGTTCATTCCTTTATGAATTAAGTACTCAAAGATCTACATTTACATTACTGGGACATGGTACCCAAACCACATAATCTCTCAAAGAATCAACAACTAGTTGTACAGGAACTGAAGTCTAACAAGAATATTGTCATTCTGCCAGCCAATAAAGGGGGTGCTTCTGTTGTAATGGATTGGGAGAAATGTGATATCAAAGCTCTTAGACAATTGAACAATAGACAATATTATATGCCCATGCCCCTGGATCCTATGAGTACTTTTAAACAACAGACTGATACTTTCATTAACTTGGCAGTGGAAGAAAAGATTATATCTGAAACCACCTCTAAACATTTAATGGTATCTGATCCTCAGAGACGGTTATCTTTATTTATTACCCAAAATTCACAAATCCATTTCTCATCCCACTGGAAGACCCATTGTATCCTGTCGGGGGTCCCTTACAGAACCATTATCAGTATATCTAACAGTACTTTTGCCCATTACTTAAATATGTTAGAGCCATTGAACATTGGTTGACCATTTCCAAATTGTACCCACCGGGATTTAACACTTTTCTTATTTGGTGAACAGAACATGTACTAACCAAAAATGTCTTTTATTATAAAGACAATTGTTTCTGGCAGACATGGGGATGGCTATGGGGGCATCTTTTGCCCCTATTAATGCCGATTTATTTATGGCATACATAGAGGAACAACTTATCTATGATCCACTCCATAATTTATATCTGACTGAAATGGATATTTGGTGTCATTATCTTGACTGTTGGTTAGTTTGGAAAGCTGATGTTGCTTATCTACAGGAGTTTATGGACTACGTTAACAGTAATAAATTGGGTATTCAGTTTACGTGTAATCATGATTTGAATCAAATTACATTTCTAGATGTTCTGGTAACAAGGAACACGGATGACACCTTGGATACCCAAGTATTCCGTAAATATCTTCAATATAATTCATTGTTACATGCCTCTAGTCATCATCCACCCGATATTATACGTAATATCCCAAAGTCACAATTCCTCAGAATCAAGCGCATTTGTTTTGATCCCAGTAAATATGAACACTTTAAGCAGGATATGATACAAAGATTCAAAACCTGGGGGTACAAGCCAGGTACAGTCACCATGGTCTGTTGGGAGGTTTCATCATTAGATAGGAATGAACTCCTGGCATATAAGGACAAGACCACCCAGGATTCGCCACCGATCAGGTTGATAAGATATGGACGGAACACCCATATGCTTTCTCAAGTAATTCAGCGAAATTGGAACATTCTTATGTCGGATGACAGACTGGCCAATAAGCTCCCAGAAAGATGTCTTTGGATATAGAAGGGGCAAAACATTAGGGTCCCATTTCAACCATTACAAACATGGGACAGCCAACTCCACAATACTACATCAGTCCAGTTTAACAGGGGGTTTCTAGTTGTCTGTTTCCCATGTGGACATTGTGTTCATTGTGCCAGAATAGATAAAACCAAACAGTTCACTAGCCGGAACATTGGCAGGGTTTTTGACATCAGATTTTTTGCAAATTATTCCAGTGAATGGGTAATCTATTTAACCACCTGCTCGTGTCTGGCTTTTTATGTTGGTCAGACGTCCAGACCTGTCAAATATCGCATAGGTGAACACTTGAGTGACATCAAACACAAAATAGTGAGTAATGCTCTTTATAAACATGTATTAACACATCCAACTGCAATTTACAGTTATTGATATTATACAGGGTGATAAAGGAAATAAAACTGGCTGGCATACTATAATAAATCAGAAAGAAAAAAAAGATGGATTATTCGGTTAGGTGGCTTGTTACCACCAGGACTCAATGAGCAATTATGACCAGCCAATCAACTAGAGTTGCTTTCTTCATTATGTAATAAATATGGCTTTTTGTGAAATTTTCTTTACACTGAGGAAGGCTTTGTTATTACTGCCGAAACCGGTCTGTTTTATTGCCATTTTATGGATTAAATTCTTGCCTCTTAACCACGTTGTGCTGGCCCTCTTCTTTTTGACTGGGATAATGCAGTAATTAGCATGGAATTACACTTTGTAGAAGGCCAACATAAAGACACATTTTTGCATTTATTTATAGACCATGTGGCTTTGTCACCAATCATTTGTCTGTGTCAGCCCCTCCTGTAGTATGTTATCATCATAGGTGGACTCGATAATTGCACACAGTATGCAAGAATTGGCAAACGTAGTAAGCCAAAGGTTGTATACTTTAGCCTGAACTGTTGAGAAATAGATTCCAAACAGTAAAGGGCCAAGCACATATCCCTGGGATACACCATTGGTTACATTTCTACCGATTCATGTTGATTCACCAAATTTCACAGTATGTGTTCTGTCAGTAAGCCAGTTGGTTACGCATCTGGTGACATGAGGTTTAATCCCAGCTGGGAGAGTTTCTCAATGATCCCTGCATGGGGGATAATGTTCAAACCCTAGACCAGTTGAAGATATCCAGTATGTACTGTCTTGCCTTCATTCAGATCTATCACACAGAATCAGTAGGCTGTGACAACATCACAGATCACAGAGATCATCGAGAGTATGCATGATGACAACAGTATCAGCCTTTTGAACTTGACAAGCCCAAGGCATTTAACACAAATCCCCGCTGAGGTATTCACTCAGCACTTTCAGATGTGATCATATACACCTATATCACAAAGTCGGTACATCAGTGTATCACATACATGGCATCTAAATATGTTGACATGTGGGAAATTACCTGTATCTCAGGTTCAGTATCAGGTCTATACATCAGGACTGTCTGCTAGGCCCTTTTCTGTCCATTATTTAAGTGATGGATATCACAGATGACATACACATTCTGGGGCCAAACAGCTGCCTGAAGGACTACAGACTGTCGGAAGTCTTTGACTCCAACTGTGATATTAGTATAATACAGACAGTATCAACACACACCTAAGATTGCTGCCACAGCCTGGACAACACCTGCAATGACAAGAAAACATAGGGGGATTTGTTACATCAGGAAAACCAACACACAACCCAAGTATAATGTAGACATCACACCCTATAATCGGACCAATAGGCACGTGGTCTGTGTCCCAGGTAGATGGCAAGTGGAACATCCACCAGCAAATATGGTCAACGTGCTGACCACTCCCTTGCATATAACAGAACTACTGAGTATGTGAAGGACATCTACATCAGAGGCCAAAATACCTCCATACAATGCACCCTTCTTCATATACCTCCATACACATCTTCCAGTGATGTGTAACTGAAGTACCACCTTTGTCACATTGAGCTGTCGTACATCTTATTGGCCATACTTGGGTATTCTTTTTGTGGCATAAACATTACTGTCTGATAGTGTAGGACTCCCATCAAGTTGTTACACCAGTTGTGTGTGTGCTACCTGTTCTGGTGATGCACACAGTACATACATAGGTGTTTGACAGCATTAATGCGATGGGTTACATTTGTGACCTTGTGGATTGTGCCATATATTTATGCCATGCACACCAGTCAACTAGCCTGTATTGATCTTAATTTCACAGGTATAGCTGTGTCCCTTCTAACACCTCCAGCAGATGTTACAGTACCAGGACAGTGTGCATGATTACCCTCATAGAGTGTGAACATATAATAGTTGTACAAATGTGTTTGTGCAGAATCATTTCTAATCACTCAGTCTATATCAAATATGTTATGTCAGAGGCATGGGATTACTGGTTGTATTATTCTGATATTGTCTATGATTGTGCTTGTTTCTTTTTATGTTGTCCATGAGCCTTTAGCTGCGTCCCACTTGCTGGAGACCTCTGCTGAGATTACACTCATATTCAGGCAAATCAGTTTGCACAGCTTCACACTATAATATAAGCTTAGGTCGCGAATTTGTAGGTTACCTATGTTCTTATTTATTAATTCCATAATAATCCTGTTTGTAAACTTACAGATGAGACTGATCAGGCTTATGGGTCTGTAATTACCCAGGTCCACTGATGCAGCACCTTTGATCAGGGGAATGATTGTTTCTATCCTCCAGTCATCCAGCTTGAAACCTGTTTGAAAGCTGATATTGAATATCTTTGTAATGGGGTCTGACAAGACATGAATTAGGCTAACCAGTAGCAGCCCAGTATATTATCTGACCCCATAGAAGTACTGTTCTTGGCTTTGGATAGTATCTTAAAGACAATATTGGGATATTTTGGGTTGGGGGTTGTAGATGCAGGTGCATATTCTCGAAACATAGCAGTGGAAGGGGGTGAAGTTTGAACTAAATTTGTCTGTCAGTATAGTGATCATGCCCCCTGGGTCTGAGAATGTGATATCCTTTACGATTAGCTCTCTGCAGTGCAGGGCATTGTTTCTGTGATTTCTGAAATAGTTATAGAATGTTATGTGGTTATCCTTTGCTTCCAGGTGCTCACTAATATGGGTTGATGGTGATATTTGCCCAGTTTCACTGTCTAGTTAGTGATGTTGCAGAGGACTAAAGCTTTGCTAATGAGCTGCTTAGTCTGCTGAGGCTACAAGGTTCAAAGCTTTTACCCTATTCTTCCCATGACTTAGGGTAAACTACATATTTCATACACATTGTGCCAGTTATCTCATATCTGTTTTTGATTTGATTAGGGTCCAGAGTTCCTTGTTAAGTTTAGCGAGAGTGTTATTGGCATCTTAGGAGAAAATTTTATTTTTGCATGCACTTATTATTTTCTTATAGAGCCTGTTTATATTAGGATTGCACAATAGGTGCTTATTTTTTTAATTATTGTTGTATTTACTTCTGGGGGGGTTGGACAATTGCATCTGTGTAACTATTTACTTGTGATAGAGTTTGTCAGTAAAGAATTCTGCATAAGCAATGGGGTCATCATGATGGACGGGGATTTTAAATTTAACCAGGTCATCACTCAGTTTTATTAGATTAGCCTTGGCATGGTCTCTGAATACTGAGATATTGGCAGATGCTTCTGACTTCAGTCCTAAGGTTTATGTGACTGATTCATGGTTCAGTTTGACCAGGGAAGAAGTTACAATTGGTGGGGAGCAAAGCTGCCCCATATTGGTAAGGATCAAGTCCAGAATTTTATCTCCCCTGGTTGGGTTGCAGACTAACTAGCCCAGATAGTTTGTACTGAAGAAGCCTAGAAATTTCTGTGAATTCATATTTGAGGATGTATAAGTCTTTCAGTTAATGGAGGGGTAGTTGAAGTGTCTTAGGAAAATGATTTTTGGCTTTTATGCATAGGGACTCCGTACTGGTTAGGTAGGAGGTGTGGGTTAAAGGGGCCATGAAGAGTCGTCCTATATTTAGCTATGATATGATAAGGGGTTTTGTTAATATAAAGTTGGACAGGGAGGTGTTCCAGTTTCTCTTGTCTGGCGGTAAAATGTGTTTTTAAGAATATGGATTACACCCCACCTTTAGTGCCTTCATCTAATGAGGTGGGCCTGAACATATGGTAAGCATTATAGCCCTAAACTGATGGAATGCTCTCATTGGTTTTGACCTAGGTCTCTGTGATGATGTGTATATAAATATTTTCCAAGTTAAGGAGTGCTTGTTGGAGGGTGTGTGTGAAGATTTTTGTTAATGCTCCTAGCACTGAGCAGCAATATCTTTGTTATCCAGATTATTTTTTGTTATATTAAAAGCGCTGGAAGACTGATGTTGCCTAAAAATGGGGTAGACAAGTTTTTAGCCAATATATGAAAGCCTTAGGAGGATAGGAGCAAAGCCATCCTTGGCAGAGCAGTTAGAATTGTGTACCATGTCTTCCCAGGTCATATGTCTGTATATAAGGAGAGAGAGAGAGAGAGAGAGAGAGTACTTCCTTAGAATGACCAGAAGCTAAGTCATTGTTGAAATTAATAATCTATTGTTCATATTGTGGCATAATTTTTGGTAATGATAGAATTCTAGGTTAGGTTCATACGTGCCTCAGGCACACATTCTGTGAGCTCCATTATGTCTCTCTTCATATAGTCCAGGGAGGTATGTCTCAAGTAATTTACATCCACATGTACTGTGACTGTGTCAAATGTGTACTTGTGGTGCAGGGGCTTGAATGATTGCATGATATTGTGAATCCTGGCACTTGATAGGCGACTGATCATGATCCTTTTCTTATACAACCTAGTTTGTGCTGCATTGGTGTGTCTTACTATGGCGTCACTTATGACTAGGATATTGAATTGTGTGGAGGTTTATCTTAATAACTTTTAAACCAAGTTAGTGTGACTCTTAGATGTGTTTCCTGGTGGGTGCTGTCTATGTTGTCTGCTTATGAGGTTGCTGTGGGTGCTTGATTCTTAGGTTATATTTAGGAGGCCTTTGTGGTTTAGGTAGATTACTTTTAGGAGCCACAGCATATGTAAGCATATGTGTTTGGTCTGGGCTGTGTGTGATTGGTTTATTGTGGTGTTGTGTAGTACTGACAACCTGCATGTTATTTGTTGTGGCTTTGAGAGCTTTGCCTCCAGTACCTTTATATTACTACATCTCTCACTCACTGTGTCAGCTTGTTTAACTAGTAGAAGGCCATCTGTTAATATAAGACAATTGTCACATTTGTGTCAGCGCGCCCATTTCATGGCTACAGAGATGGTCAGAAAGTGCAAATCTGTGATTTCAGGTGCTTACTAGTGAGGGCTAAAGGTGTTTAGTGACAGTGCAGAGGAGTAAAGCTTTGCTAATGAGCTGCTCTGTGTGCTGAGAGTACAGGGTTCAAAGCTTTTCCCCTGTTCTTTTCATGCCTTAAGGAAATAATTTAGATCCTTGGTGTCTAGTATTATCCCCTGTCCATACATCAGTCATGCTACAAAACCATCTCCTCCCAGGCTGTTGGTCATTTAACTTTAAAGTGACTTTGGGTTATAGTTAAAGAACATCCTTGGTGTCTTGTATCACCCACCACCTGCTCATATGTCTTTCATGCAGAAAAACTGTTGCTCCATTAACTTTTCAAGTGACGTTAGGGTAGTAGGTAAAGAGCATCCCAAGAGTCTAGTGCTCCCCCTGCTCATACATCTTTTGTATGGAAAAACTGTTGTTCAATTTACTTTTTAAGTGACCTTAGGGTGGTTGGAAATGAACATCCCTGGTATCTAGTGTTCTTCATTCATATGTGTTTCACACTGCATAACTGTTTTCGTTTTAAACTAAGAATTAGAGTATCCCTGGTGTTTAGTGTGCTCCCAGTATTGCAGGATTTGCTTGCTATTCTAAAGGAATTTAGAGGTATGACTGCTCCCCATGTGCACGCACGTGAGCGGGCACACACACATATTCGTGCATACATATACTCACATGCACCTGATCCAACTCACGTACATATATTAATCCATTCACTGATAACACGTACACAAACACACACGCATACATACACATGCTCACACATAACTACCCTACCTAACCCCTAACAAACTCCATTACTACTACCACCCAGGCAGATACACAGTCACACACACTCACCTTAGGCCACTCAACCTTCTGAATACCCTGACACATTCAACCACACACATACACACACACACACACACACACACACACACACACACACACACACTGCTACCTGTCTGCTAAACCACAAACTTTGGAAGGATACATTCAGAGAATTGAAGTTTTGGATAATCGACATTCGGATGATTTACTCTGTACTGTAATGGGTGAACACAAACCTTTGGCTGAGTTAACTTACACAGCTGAGCTATTTTGTGAATCACTTGGCTACATAAATGTCTTACTGCAGGTACTTCCAGGGGACAGCACATGGCTAATTAGCATAATTTACTCCCCTGGATTCTGTCATTAGCATATAGCTCGACCATAGAGACTGCCCACTTAATTATACTACAAACCATGTAGGATCACTTTGGCAGTACTGTCTCTGAATCAGAAAGTGCCACCACCAGTAGTAGCAGCCCATGTCATGGCTTACCACTAGCAGTGACTTTTTTTTAATCTGGCTGTACCTTAAGTCTCCATCTTGCCTAGAACTAGTTACAAAAAACTTGGAAAGAGATTGCTGTACCCTTATCTGCAAAGGACACTGGACAAATGTTAGTTTCCTTCAGTGACCAGTACAGGTCAAATTTCAAAGATGACTACTCTGTACCTACTGTACTACCTGTGAAGACTTTGGATTAAGAAAGTGAAAGAGGAGAGAAAGATATATATATATATATATATGAGTGCTCCATTTAATTTCTGATCATAAAGACTTTTTTGTAGTGATCTTGGCCCCCTCCTCAGAGTATTCATTTTAATAAGACTATAAACGTCATAGGTGCTATACATTTGCCTCTTTTAGGTATTAGTTAACAGATGGTAGAAGTCCCAGAATCCATGAGGGGTAGTTGTACCTTTTTTCAAAACTTTCCATTACTTATGAAATAAGAATGCTTTTATTCAGGTACTTGTGACTGCACACCTCTACAATAAAAACCGACACACATTTCAAACGTATATCAAACAGCCTAATAAATACATAAGCAGCAATAAAATTATTCCTTAAAAAGTACAGTGGATTATATGCTGCTGTGAAGTGGCAAGCCTTTGGAGACTTTCTAGAATCTTATTCTCTCAGATACTAGCTCCTACATCAGATTATTTGTTGTATAATCTTAATAACGATAATCCTTGTCTTTACTTCTGTCTAAAACTGGATTCCGCTACAATGGTAGCCCTACCATCTTTTGAGTTTTCAAATGGATCTTCACTCCCTCCTGATACTTTGCTGTTTACCAAGGGAGCAAAGTTGTTGGATATATATGAAAAGAAAATTTATACCTGAAGTACTTTGGCAATGAGAACTTATTATTTATCTCGTATGTTATCCTAATAGCAGTCTTTTTTTTTTTTCTTAAACACAGAAACTAACGTGGAAAATTGTGATGAGCTGTAAACAGAAGAAAGATTTGTTTTCTGTAATAAAAAGAATGGCGAACCTCTAGGTCTTCTGGCTTTACAGCATAATTATGATGCAGTTGATGGTGTTACCAGGGTTGCCAGGACTGGATTCGTTCTAAGCAGATGTATCTTGTTTTCATCAGAAAGTCTGCAAGAGGACATAAACTCAAATCCTTGCCACTCCAGTTACAGGAAAGTCTTAGTTTGATCATTCTTCCTCAAAGCTCATAAGGTCTTTGAAGGTAAAATGGAAGTTCACAGAATAGCAACAAGAGGAAAACTTTCTAGTGGTTTCATCTTTCCACAGAAATTACCCATCCTGTTGAAAACATTGATGTAGAAGAGCTGTACCATGACCACTTTTCCCTAAGTGATTTAAACAGAAGCATAATAAGCTGCTGCACTTAAAACAGAAGTAAACGAGAAATGGTTTACTATCAAAAGACTGCAAGTCATATGGTCGACAGTTACAACATCGATAGTCATTTCTGTGAACGTCATAAATACTGAAAAAAATATCAAAGTTTAAATAGTCGAAAAACACCTGCAGCGCTGACAGTATTGTTTTGCAGGGGGCAAGCCCCTCTGTGCCCCCCCACACCCTCTGCTACTTATATATTACAATTCCAAGATTGCACTATGTGCTGACAAGGGTATATCCTTGCCCTGTTGTCGACATTTTTTCAACAGGTAATTTGCATGCATTAACTATTGACTAAATGAACCAATTAATATTCATGTGTCGATGACATGGGTCGCTGAAATGAACGTTAGATCTTTTGAATTTCAAACATTTGATAGTAAACCATGAGAAGCAAACCATAACCTGCTTAGGTATCATTTTGGCTTTAAATGGGCAGGAAAACTGAATGAATAAGTGTATTATTTATTTATTATGTGTTAGGCGTGCAAGGGAATTTGTCCTTTACTCATTTTTATGCATTACTGTCTTCTTTTTATGGGAAATTTGAAAACTAGATAAGCATAATTGTATTTTAATATCCTAACTGCGTGAGCCATTTGTGATAGGTCCCTATTTAACGTGTGAGATCCATTACTGGAAGTCCCAGAATTTTAGAAACTAAGCCAAAGGTCTATGCTATATGGGTTTCCCCCATGCCAGACCTACTACTTAGACATACTAATTCTGAGTTTACTCTATTTCAGAGTAGAAAGAACACTCAGGGGTTTTGCAATGTCAGACTTAGTACACATTGTCATTGTAAACACGCCCAGGCTGACTTTTCTGAGGATCACAATTCCAGTCCTTCCAATTTACTTTATCTTGATAACACTGCAAAAAGAATACACTTTATTTAATTACTTTTGTGTTTCATATAACGCTTTCACATTTTATGGAAGTTTGACAAAGAATGCAGTTATGTTTAATATTCCATAGTAGTAGTAATGAATTTTAAAACATGTTTGAATTTTTTGTTTTGGTAAGATTTTGCATCTTGATTATTTACTGCTGGAAAAAGGAATACTTTATTTATAGCAGATCCTAACAACTTGCAATTAATAAAAGAGTATGATGGATCTATGTGTTAATTTAGCCTGAAACTCATAAATGTTAATAAGAAAAACATTAGTCACTGCTTTTGCCATTATTGTTTTTTATGTTTATCAGTTTAATTGCTAAATGCAACCACATTTAGTCATTTTAATGACTAAATGTGATTGCATTGCAAACATACCTAGGCAATTATGTTTAACTTAACCTTCCCGAAGCAGGTATTACAAAGTTTATAAAACAATATGGCCAAGGTTTAGATGTGTAGATTATGGGCAGTCATAGATATTGAAATTATTATTATTTTTATTTTTGTGACTCATTAGCACCTAGTTTTTTATCAAGTATGTTTAGATTTGACATTTGATTAAGGACAAAAGAACTTCTTAGCTGCCAGAATGCTGTATGCATTTTCTGTTCATTCCTTAGAAATAATGGAATAAGTCTAGTTGGCAGCATTATTTTTTAAGCATTTTTGCAAAGTACTGTAAAATAGCATATGATTATTTTGTATGGCTGTCATAAGTGCTAGCACGGATCCTACTTAAATATCTTACAAGGTTTACTTTGTTTGCTACAAGAAGCATTTGTATTTCAGAGCAGCATAAAAAAAATTATTGTAGCATTGTGGGCTATATTAGGAAGCCACGCTCATGCCTACATCAGTGCATTCCAGTATACAGTTTCTATCTCAGGGGAAAGGAAGAAGGCACTACTTTCACAGATTTTGGATAGGAGATGTCACCAATAAGGTAGGTATAACCCAAATGTTATGATTTAGTCACATTACCTTCTCCCACAAGACCTATAATTATAAGTACATTTACACCTAACTATATTTTCTACTCTGATCTTAAATGTGTTGTTCTTACTACTGGGATTCATTTACAGTGCCGGTTTTCTGCCATCTTTCTGGTCATTGAAGGAAATGTAAAGATATGCTGGATTCTGTATAAGCTTTTTCCCATCCTGACTTTAAATAAATTGAACTCGCTTCTGAAATGTATTCATGGTGTCCGTGTTCTTACACTACTGAGAAATTAAAAGAAAGGCATGATACTAATGTATCAGCTTCCTCACTCTTAAAGCATATTTAATGTTAAGAAGCTTCATGAAATATCATGCTGGCATTGAATAACTACTTTACTAGGAAATCATAACTTTTGGACAGAATCTTGACAATGTTAAGGCAGATAATCATAGCATGAAAAGCTTGCTACAGTATAACCATAGTGCATTCAGTTTATTTTTTACTTATTTAAGTTTTGAAAACAGTGTGTCCTTACTGTTTATAGGGACAATCTCAAAATATTTTGAAGGAATAAAATATAAATGAACAACCTATGTAGTGGCATAAATGTCAACAGCAATGATGTAGATCATATTTAGGAACTGCTAACCTACATGTAGAATTAGTATATATATATATATATATATATATATATATATATATATATATATATATACATTCAATTTTTTTTGTAATAAGTATATCAAAGTATTTATTGAAGTGACATTTGGTAACTGAAATGTCCATGCAATGTCATATGCCTACAATATTAATGTCATACTTTATCTATTACAGGTATTACGGGTATATTATGACAGATTGGTGGACAATAATGATCGAGCTTGGCTTGTGGAATGTATTGAAGGTGTGGTGAAAAACAACCTGCATGAAGATTTTCACCAACTCTTTCAACATCTAGACTTCAATGCTGATGGGAAAGTGGTAGAGGATGACTTGCGCAGTCTAATGTTTTGTGATTTCCATGACTCCAAAGGAGAAGACAAGAACTACAGAGAGATATTTGATGTTGACAAACTAAGGATGGTTGTTGAAGCACACTTGGAAGAGTTTAATAATCTCAGCAAAAAGCCAATGAAACTTGTTTTGTTTAGGTTTGCCATAGAACATATCTGTAGAATTTCTCGCATCCTGAAACAGCCACAGGGGCATGCTTTGCTGGTTGGAGTTGGTGGTAGTGGTCGACAGTCTGTTACTCGTTTAGCAGCTCATATGTCTGATTATGAACTGTTTCAGGTAGAATTATCCAAGACCTATGGCATTAATGAGTGGCGTGAGGATCTGAAGCACATTCTTAGAAAATCTACTGAAGGTGAAATGCAAGGAGTTTTCCTGTTTACTGACACTCAGATTAAAAAGGAGTCTTTCCTGGAAGACATCAATAATTTACTGAATGCAGGAGAAGTACCAAATCTTTTTGCATTAGATGAGAGACAGGAAATTTGTGAACGAATGCGTCAGATAGACCGTCAGCGAGATAAATCAAAACAGACTGATGGCAGCCCACTGGCTCTTTTCAATATGTTTCTTGACCGTTGCCGTAGTCAACTCCATGTAGTCCTGGCCATGAGCCCAATCGGAGATGCATTTCGTGTGCGCCTAAGGAAATTTCCAGCTCTAGTTAACTGCTGCACTATTGACTGGTTTCAGGTATCTTCCACTGTATATTAATCTCTTTCTCTTCGTTTTGAATTACATGTATGAAGCCTTTTAGGAATGATGTGTCAGCTAGTAATTTGTCCAATATATCCAGTACCTAAAGTGAACATAATTAGTTTCTTGCAGGTAATTCCAAAGGGTATGTGTTTTTCTGAATGTATCTCAATGGTTCTAGATGATGGCTGCTGATGATTTAGTATGTTTTCATTGAACTCACTAAACTGTCAGTTACAGATTTTTTTTTCTTTAACAAAGTTCGTCTAACAAAATCTGTTTTCATGAACTGGGGTTATGTTTTTTCTTTTCTTTTGAGACCAGTTATTACATTGGAGCTCATTTATATTCATGTGGAAAACATGGTGGAAGTAGCTTTTCATTCCCAGAAAAATTAATTAAAAATGTTATGCAGTGAAATACCTTCAATGAAAATGCATCCAGCTAAAATCTGACTGAAAAATCATTGCTAAGTGGTCTGTATAGATATGGCAGGGTCTTTTAACCTGATTCTACAAACAAGGCTGTTCAGCTGCAGTGTGCCAAGCAGGTGGATGTTCAGCATTAGATCACTGTTGCAGTAGCCTAATTTGTATGGGTTATATCCTGCGTAAGATATGACGACCAGGCAGCTTTCAAATCTTCAGTCAGGGCACTTTTCATGTGTCCTTACTGCTGAGTGGCTCAAACAAAGACACATAAAACCATTACTTAGGCAGAAAAAGCTTCAGAGTTTTCTTACCACTAAAATGCACACCATCTGTGGGCTTCATAGAACATATGGTCCACTAATGAACCTTCTAAGGCTGGGCAGATAAGTGCCCTTCTGGGGAAAACATTCTACTAGTCTGTTTTTCTGAAGAAAAACTGTTCCTTTTCTCGTAAAAAAAAAACGATTGTATCAGAATATATATTTTCTATGGACTGTCATTATTTTTGAAGAGATTTTTACTGAAGGGAATGCTTGTGGGAACATTCTATGTAAAATCTTGTTTATACTTTATTTTTCTGCATATTTTGGTAAAAGATTTTTGTGTGGTAGGAGTTAATACTTTTGGGGTTTGTCAATAAATATTTCACCTCAATTTTTTTTCTATCGGGAGTTTAGCACTTTCCCAGGATCCATTACCAACCTTTCAAGCTCTCTGTTTCCGATGAGCCATGCAGCAAGTATTGCTCTCCGTGGTTCTCTCTCCTGTCTGCAAGAATAAGAAGAGTCTTCAGGTGTCAGGCCAACTGTCTCACTACCTCAGTCACTGTTCTGTGACTCTATAATTGCCAGACTACTTTCTCAGACCGCAAACAGGATGGAACTGAAGTCTTAGATATAGAGGATTATGATCAAGTTAACAATCATAGCCAGCTTGTTTTGTGTTTGAGACAGGCATGTCAAGAAATTCACCATGAGAGTGAAGTTTGAGAGGTGAATTTTTTGTCATCCATGTCAAGAAGACTTAACAAACAGGGTTATGATCAGAAAGTCCAGATTATAATTCTGTGTAGTTTATGGAGCTTAACCTGCTTCCACATACTATAAAAAGGGTCTATATTAGATCACTGAATGCTTAAAAAGTGATTAATCGACCCCATGTAAACAAAAGCTTACAATGTCGAACTGTGAGAACAGCGATTTTTTTTCCAAGGGAAAAAAGTTGCTGTTCCACCAAAAAAATAAAATAAAAAACAAAACACTTTAAACATTACATTAAGTGGATGGCTTCACCCCCCCCCACACCCCCCTACTTAAATATACCAACTTCGAGACCACACTACAGTGCCGAAAATGCAAAGTAACGAAGCGGCCAAGCAAATTCTTTCCCAGGGAAAGAATTCACTTAAAAGCCACTTCGATATTTTGCCATTTCAGTCTTTTAAGTTCGACCAAGACACATTCGAAAGAATGCGTCTGTTTTCTAATAGGAACCCTATAAAAATTAGAGAAAAAATGTAGGAGAGCCAAGTGTTTTGCAGCTTTGAAGCCCCTAACACACTTTCTGCTTCCACACAGGAACAGCTACCACAGAACAGCTGCAGGAAGCTAAAAAGCTTTAATTCAGGAAGAGGCTTAAGGTTTAAGGGAAGGCAAGAATTAAGCAATTTATGTAATGTTGGACTAAATGAGAGATGTTATAAAGAAAGTATATGTAATATAATACATGTATTGTTTTCTTTTCTATTATTGTATATGTGACTGTCTTATGTGATAATTTGATAAAAAATGTTTAAAAATCAAGTTAAAAAAACACTTTAACCAGAAAAGAAAGGCTAAATGTGTTTAATGTTTGAGTTTTTTTTGGTTCTTCCCAATGTTCTGTCTTGACTGCTGTTAATGCACTAAAATGAAGCTAGTGCTTAAAAGTGGCGAGGGGTGCTTACAAAACTTGTTATGCACCTTTCTGATGTCAGAAAAGTGCTTAACAAGCCTGTCCTTGCCTCAGTTTTGGAGCATAAGTGTCATACTCCATGCACTAAATGAAAGTTATTTGTCCACTGTAACAATAGGTCAGTTGCCATCACCATTCTTTTTCCATCTCCCAGTATGGATCTGATGGGACCTGTCAGTCTTGGGTGGTTATTTGTATACTATATTTGTTGTCGTTATATAGAGCTCCTGTCTTGCACAGGTGTGTAAGATCTGAAGGCAACACATAGCCCTTCTAAACCCACACCACCAACACCCATACATAGCAACATTAAATCCACATATGTGAAGACCCTTAACTGTAACCTGCCCAAGCAAAAAGAACCTCCGAAGCTGAAACGCAAACAAACACAAATCACAACCAAAGTGTCACATAGCTCACAACACCAGTGTGCTGCCCAGCAGAACGTACCTAACACTTCAGTCATAGGTGACTCTGTAGTTAGGCACACTGATGTCCCACTCACCAGGCTGAACAAGGAGAAAATTACAGTCAGCTGCCTGTCAGGTACTGGGATCCACCACATAACGAATGCACTCAAGTCACTCCACAACAAGTACAAATATGACTCTGTCATTGTCCATGTTGGAGTGAATGACTTGACACGTACCTCCCTGTACTACATGAAAAGAGACATGGAAGAGCTCTCAGATCATGTGGCACAGGCAGGTATGACCCTAGCCCTGAGCAGCACCCTGCCTTTGCCCAAAATGATACCTATAAGGACAAAATGATTGACTTCAACAATTGGCTAAGCTTCTGGTGTCATTCAGAGGGGATCCAGTATCTGCCTGCCTGGGACGACATGATCGACGGACCATGATGCTTTGCCAGAGATGGTCTGCACCTGTCGCCCCTGGCATTCAACTTATTGGCTAAGGCTCTTGCCACCCCTATAGTGCCTTTTTTAGGCAAAGTTCAAATGGCAAAACAACCATTGTAACAGGTACAGGCATGCAAATTCTGAAGGTAATGCTACTCAATGCTAGAAGTCTAAACCTCAAAATGCACTCTCTTGAGGCACTCCCAAAACTGGAGAACCTTGATATCTGTGCAGTAACTGAGACCTGGTTCAAGGCTCTGGAGAGTACCCCTGCAATACCAGGCTACAACTCTTACCACACTTTTTGGCCACCAAACCAGGACCAAAACAGTAAAGGTGGAGGAGTGCCCATATTCACCAAGGATATTCACACCACCAGGCTAGTTGCCCAACACAATGCGTCTGAAATTCTCCAGGTGCAACTAACACTGGGTAAGACTGCAATCCAAATTGTAGCTTGCTACAGATCCCCCACCATGCCCCAAGATTCTCACTACACCTTTCTAAACATACTGGAAAATATTAAGATACAACCAAACACCCTAATACTGGGTGATTTCAGCTACCCTGCCATTAACTGGGAAAACTACTCATGTACCAACATCTTTGTCCAACGGTTCTTGGAATTCATAAATTCCAATGCCCTGGATCAACTTATCCATAGTCCTACCAGGGGCTCCAATATCCTGGACCTGGTCATTACCAACATGGGAAATCGATGCTCCACACCTATGTTCACCCACTCATTGGTCAGGTCTGACCATACGCTTAACCCTTAACATCCACATCCCACCCCCACCCCTCAGTAAGGAAACCTCCATAAAAAACTTCTCCAAAGCCAACTTCATGCTACTCATGTCAGAAGTGACAAACGTCATGACACCCATGCAGACGGGAACTGAAGGTTTGACTGCTGAATCCTACACTAAGGCACATTACCAGCACATCCACTC
Source organism: Protopterus annectens (assembly GCF_019279795.1). Taxonomy (NCBI): domain Eukaryota; kingdom Metazoa; phylum Chordata; order Ceratodontiformes; family Protopteridae; genus Protopterus; species Protopterus annectens. The sequence goes on from NC_056737.1 coordinate 1,626,616,485, forward strand.
ATACATGAATCATGCCATCCCAAATAGAAACAAGATTCTCTCCTCCAATAAAAAGAAGCCAATCTGGTGGTCCCCTGCCATAAACAAACTTTACAACAAAAGGAAGAAACTGTTGCAGAAAAGAGGAAAATCCCAGGATGCAAAAAACTCCCTTACTAGCCTCAGTAAGAAGCTGAGATCCCTCATAAAATCCCCCAAAGCTAGTTATGAAAATAAAATTGACAAAGATTCCAAAGACAATCACAAGGCATTCTATAATTATGTCAAGAATCTAAATGGCAATGCTCAAATCTGCTCTGAGCTACAACCGAATGGCATTATATATACTGATCCCAAGGATATTGCCAGTATCTTGGCAGATCAGTTCAGTGCCAACTTCTCCCCCTCTTACCCCCTAAATGGCCCATCTCAATACTGGAAGATTGCCAAATTCTGGTAATAACGGCTACAGAGGTAAAAAATGCACTCTCCAATGCTAAGAATACAGCATCCATGGGACCAGATGACATCCCGGGCTTTGTACTACATGAACTACAAAATGAACTGGCACCTCACCTAAGTGTCATGTTTAATCATAGCCTCACCTCAGGCTTTGTGCCCACTGAGTGGCACACAGCTACAGTTATCCCACTCCACAAGAGGGGATCCACCTTGGATCCCGGGAACTACCGCCCCATCAGTTTGACGAGCCTGATCTGCAAGGCCATGGAACATATTATGAAGGAACTTATAAACAAAGACACTGGCAACTTCAAACACTGGACCCCACCCAGTTTGGGTTTGTGAAGGGCTGAGCTTGTCTCCTGAACCTGATTGACTTCTTCAAATCAGTCTCCAGAGCAGTGGACGAGGGTAAGGCTTTCCACACAGCCTATCTGGACCTCGCCAAGGCCTTTGACACCATCCCCTATAGATAGACTTACTAAGGTGGGCATTAATCCCTACGTCACTCAATGGGTTGCCAACTGGCTTACTGACAGAACCCACACTGTAAAAGTAGCCAACTCCAAATCCAGCTCCAGACAAGTGACAAGTGGAGTACCTCAGGGTTCAGTCCTGGGACTGTCCTTGTTTGGCATCTACTTCTCTGAAGTACAGGCCAACACTAAGGGACTCTGACCAACAAAGTTCACAGATGACTGCAAACTGGGAGCCATTATTGAAACCCCAAATGATGTGGATACTCTATAAAAGGGCCTTACAGAAACAGATGCTTGGTGCCAGAGCCATGGGCTCAAGCTTAATGCCAAGAAATGTATAGTTATCCCCTTTGGGAAAAAACATGTACCCATGAATTACCACATAGGTGGCAGTACACTAAACACCAAAAGTGTGATAAGAGACTTAGGGACACCGGTGGATAGTAGTCTCACCTTCGATAACCGCATCGCCACAACAGTCAGGAAATCCTTCTATGTGGCACACCTCATCACTACTAAGGGCTTTTCATCCAGAAAAAAGGAGGTCATTGTCTGACTGTACTCATCCCTCATTAGACCCATTATAGAATACAATGCCCTGTTTGGTATGCACCTCTCAAGACATCTGCAACAACTGGAAAGGCCACAGAAATACCTCACTAAAATAATCAGATGCCGAAAGCAAATGCCCTACGCTGACCACCTTAAAAAACTCCAGCTATACTCTGCCACATATCGTCCACTCAGAGGTAGTCTCTGCTTAACATACAAGGCCATGTCAAACCCAGAGTTGTTGGACATGCTACACTTAAAGAAATCCCAATCCCTCAGAGCCACACGCTCCAAGGATCTAAACCTTATCATTACAATAAACAAAACATGCTGGAGGGATAGGTTCCTGACCCAGAGACTCTGGAATAGACTGCCCATACATGTCAAGCAGACCACCTCTTTGGCCCTCTTCAAAAGGAACCTTGATGATTGGATGGGAGAAAGGAAATTCACCCCGGGTATCACGTCAGTCACCATGCTAAACAGGGGTCCAGGGAAGTAAATAGTGTTTGAAGAAATATTCAGGGAATTGTTATGTCTAGGCTTGTATAGGCCCTAGGGCCGATAGCCTAGTACCAACCTATGAAGATAACTTTGCAGATAACTTCCCATATCCATGTTCTCATTGCAGATAACTTCCCATATCCATGTTCTCAAGATGGTGACAATGAAACTACCAGTCTAAATCTGTTATTACACTAAGTGTATAGCTTTCAATCTCTTGTACATTAAAGTTTGTTTCATTGCTTCTTATATACCTGACATGTTTACTTTGTGGTTGTGAGGAAATTGGCAGATAAAGGGGCTAGGTAGGATGTCCTAGTTCAGTGTATTATGTCTTGATGTGCACCAGTGAGGGCATTCATAACTTTAGGTGCAGGAGTTTTAGAGGAAAAATACCTGAATTGAAGACAGCAGAGAACATCCCAAATGAAGAACCACTATGGTTAGTCACTTCACAAATCATTTGTTATAGTGAACACCTTTTTTTTGTATGCAGGAGTATCCCACTGTTTGACCAAGCAATGAATCTGGCAACTTTGGTAGCAACATGATTTTACCCAATACCTAAATTTATTAATCTTTAGGTATGGTCTCCATGATGGCCATCTTCAATTTAGTGAAGGTTTTGATTGACACAGTGATGATGTGAGGTTGTGCCAGCTAGGCCAGGAGGAGTAGGGCAGTGGATATGTAACATATGGCAGCATAGCTAGCTGGAGTTTTGTAAAGAATTATATGTAATTTGTATATCAAACTGATTTGTACAGATGCTTGTGTTGAAAATGTATTTGTAAAGTCGCTTGTGCTAAACACTGTACCAGTAGTGAGTCCTGCTAGACAGAAAAGAAATACACCTGTATGTCAGAGTTTATTATAACTGTATAAATGAATATATCGCAACAGAAGATACTGGAAGAGAATAGGTTAATCTCAGTCCAGCTAACTTTGAAAATTAACTGAATTACATTAGTTGATAAAAGCCATAAAGATTGTATCTCACAGGTCTGAATGCAGCCAGAGAGGGAACATTTCTGAAAACGAGGACTAGGCATCCTGTTGTATTGTCCTTAGTGGTGAACTAATTGCTACCCTGGAAGGGTGGAAGTGCTGAAATGGTTTTATAGCTTCCAGATGCTGTAACACATCTTAGCAAAGCTCTTTACATGTGTATTGTGACACATATTTGCAAGATCCTGGCTCAGCTTCTAGTAAAGGGGGTAGTGTGGGAACCCCAGAGTCAGGTGACCAGATGTGATGTCATTCTGTAATCCAGCACTGAAATGATGCTTTAATACGAGATGAGACAGACAATTTGGGGCAGTCTTTTTGTGAAACCTGTCAAGAAAGACCACTCACCCATATCACCTTGCCTTCCTCTATTAAGTAAGTAGGAAACAGTAATTCTTGATAAGTCAGGAAAATATAGTGAGATTAGTTAAGTATTGTTTTTCTGTATCTGTTTGAATCTTTCTGTCTGTGTTATTTTTAATATTTCCTGTGACTGAAACTGTGGTTCTTATTGTAAATAGATATTCAATATTTTCATGTTCTTTTATTATTTATTATTAAATACATTTAAACTTTTCATTGTGGCTGGTCTTTTTAGGAAATAGTTAACTCTTGAGAGTAGTTATATGTATTTAGTGACACTGTAGCATCACACTCCTGAAAGTCTTGCTGTTCAGTCAGCATTACCATTAGTATTAATTTTGCTCAGTATAATTGGATACCCTGTTAAGAACTGTAGAGTAGTGGTTGGTGGCAGTGGAACTACCTTAAAGCCTGGGCAGAGGCGGTAGATCAGGTAATCTGTGCCAGTCTTTCCCAGGTGTGTGTGTGCATGCGTGTGTGTATGTGTGTGTCATCTACTTAGAACAGAGACACAGAGCTCCTTAGTAGTCAGTGTGGATTCTTATTTGGGGCCTGGAGAGAGAGAGTCCACCCCCAGGACTGGAGTGTGTTCCCTGTAAGCTCTTAAGGGAAACAGTGCTTGGTGCAGAGAGCTGCATCTGAAAGGTACTGTGCGTGTGTGTCTATTTCTCTCAAAGTGAACATTACTCCACCTGTGTCCATGGTGAGGATTGAGGCTCCTAGATCACTGGCCCAGAGAAGGGATGCCACAGACACCATAACCACCCAGTATGTGTAAATTAAACACTATTGGACTGACACTGCATGTTAAATTTTAGTCAGTACTAGTTATAATAATATAAGTGATTTGCCAGTTTAAGTGGAGGGCCTGAATTCTGAAGAATTAGCACACAAGGTAGTGAGCCATTCTGGGCATTAGAGGTTTGCCTAAACATAAGTTGTAATAAAAGAGGACTTCTACAATAGATACAGAATTGTGGACATTTTTACTTAAATCCATGAGATTTCTACCCCTGACTACCTAAACTTGGAGTAAGTATAAATTGGTGTTGCCTTCAAGTTTATACTTTATTCTCATTGTTGATAATGGGGAGTCCCTGAGCAACTTTTATGCATCTGTCTGTTTTACAGTGGAACTGCAGGGATTGCAAAGGAAATAAAAATAATGTAAAAAAATGCAGTTTGGAAGCAGTGGCCACTGCTGACTTCAAATCAAAGAGGGGCTGCAGGAGACAACTGAATGGGTGTGGCCAACAGGAAGGGGTGTGGTCAACTAGAAAGGGGCTGGGCTATGCTCAAAACCACAAAAACTGGGACTTTAATTACATACGCTGCCTTGGGTGCCAAACTGTCATTATGAGAGTCCAATCAAGACAAAATGAAGTGGAGAAGAAAAAAATATTTCAATGCACTGGCTACATGACAGCTTACTTAATATCTAGATGGAAACAAAAAGGCTGTAAGGCATGAAAAAATAAATAGATTTTTAAATACATTACTGGAATGCCAGTCAAAATCAAGTATAAAAAAACAAGCAGCACTCAACTCAAACCACTTCTCCTTGCACTGGAGTTCTAATTATAATTTATATTCAGCTTTAACAAAGTACCAAGTAACATGCTGAATGTAGCAATCTCTGTGATACCAATTACCTCCACTTGTAAAAATGTTTCTTATCCAAAAAAGACCTGCTGCCTGACAACAATTATCTGCTTGTTTCATGGGGAAAACATGATCAAAGTCAAAAATGAACAGCAAACAAGCTCAAGATAAATTGCTTAAAGGATTACTGCACAGGTTATGGACCACACATGATAGATTGGCATTCTGTTTAGTTTACGGGTAAAGCCTGCAAAGATGACTGCAAGTCTCCAGCAAATGTAATGGGCTTCTGAAAATACTGTAATCATGTCCTTTATTACAAATACTGTCTTATGCATTTCAATATCTAAGGCTTATTTGTTATCTAGTTATGTAAATATTCTCAGCATGGCAACAACAAAAAGGCTTCAATGCTGATAATTCTTTAACAGTATGCTTATCAAATCTTACGTGCATCTTACAATCTCAGACAACCTTACCTGGTGGTCATTAAAGCTCTTGCATAAACTTTATTAAGTGACTTCATTCTTAAATGATTTGCCAGAAAAATCACAAATTTTATGAGGAACAAACCAAAAATAAGAAGAAAAAGCTGTTCATTTTGTGAAAGGTATAGTTCAGCCGAGAGAATTGTGTGGCACAAATCCTACACGATGGGCATCCCTAGGTGTGGACAATAAGTACCCCCCCCCAAAAAAAATGAAGACCTAAGAGAAGTGATTGCTTCAATCTGGCTTCATCACTTTCAGTAGCATTCAGACCCAATCAATGAAAATATTCAGTAACAATAAAAAGTTTGTGCTTGTAGACAGTTGATTTAACTGGTTCCTGATCGAACACATCCAACCAAGAAATGGGAGGGGGGGTATACCTGAGCTGATCAGATAATCAGTAAACACCTTCTTATTTCTATTAAATTATATTCCTTGTATAATACAGTACAGTTGTTAGAGGGCATTTTAAATTTATTGTTTTGAACATTTTTTTTCAGTAAACAATGAAACAAAATGCATGCGCCAATAATGACAAAACTGCCCAATTCAAAATATTTCATCCTAAAAGTCTACTCAAACTTCTACAGTCCACCAGTATCAGTAAATATGCGCAATCTCTGCAGAAGTAAAAGTCATCTAAATAATCCCACGTTAAAGAGATCTGTAACTAATGAAGAGGTTGCTGCTAGCAAACAACTTTATATTTCATTGTTTCACCTACAAATAAAGTGCCTGCTGCCCTTGAGGAATACATTTTCTATGTTACATTAAAAAATGATAAGCTAGTAATATTGCAATAGGGATTGGATGTCAAACTGATAACAGGTTCATAGTTATTAGGTATCTCTGCCAAAGAGGACATTTGCAGGACTGCAGCATCCACCCCCTTTAAAAGTACAACACAGTACAGTATCAGCAATGCATCTAAATACTGTGGGAGTAGAACCCACAGCTTTCTGCATCAAAAGCAAGTATTAGGTATGTTGTGTTACCACCATGCATTTCACTGCCAACTCTTGAACCCAGGACCCTGTGCACTACAGTTAGAGCAACATACCACTATGCAAAATCAGCTATTTTTGGGAAGATAGGAAGACTGAAACTTAAATGGCTATCATTTAGTGACTTCAGTTCTCACCACAGCTCTCATCCTCTTAGCACAAAATACTTAGGCAAAGCCAATAATGGGGGAATACAGACCCCATACATATTCAGTGAATAATCCGCTCTCACCATAGCTCTCAACCTCTTAGCAAAAAAAAAAACCTGGACAAAACCAATAATGGGGGAATACAGCCCCAAAAACAGGGACAATTTTCAAATATTGATCTTATAAACTTAGAAAATTGCTAGAATAAAAGGTTTTGTGTTACCATGTATTTTATGAAGTATACGAAGTCTGAAATTCAAATGCCTGTCATTATTTAGTGAATTCAATCTTTCACTGATTAGAAAAATCCAGAAAACCACAGATTTTGTGAGGAAGAGAACAGGACAAAAATATGAGGCAAAAATCTGAACAGTTTTCACATGTGGTGATGGGTAGGGAATTCAGGCTCTTGCTGCCTGTACCCAAGGTACAGCATTTGAGCCTGAGTAACTCTAGTCACCAGGTATATTTAACGGGTTCCGTCATGTAGCTCGCAAGACATTTCCCTGTGAGCTACATCGCCGATACCAAATGGCTGCAGCAGTAATTTGCCGTAGAGCAATACGGCTGAACAGCATAGCCGCTGCTGCTGTAACCTATGCACAGAAATATTTCTACTGGTGGCGATCCTTACAGACAGCTGCCCAGCTGTATTCTAGCAGGGACGGCCATACCAGATGTGTTCCACATTCCGTATTCTCATGTAAGTAATGCATTTATTGTATTATTTATTTATTTTATTGGCCAGCTCCAGATTCTGTGGAACCTACTCTGAGGAGACCAAACAAATTTATTACAGCCCCCCAGGACAAGCAATTCCTCTCCAAAGGTGTGCCTATTTATGCCATGGTGGTAGCAGCAGCCACCAAGAAAGAGTTAGCAGAAACCTCTTCATCTGTTCTTCATCCGAACAGAAAGTCTCAGATGATGGACAGATATGGAAAGCAAATGTTTGCTTCAGCGACCTTTTCAGTGAGGTCCCTGAACTATCTATGCCATTTTACACATCTTCAAAGGGATCTCCTGAAAGAGCTTGGAGATGCTCTTCAAGATCCTACAGCTGAGGAAGCACCAACCAAAGTAACTTCTCATCTTGCGACTCTTAATTCCATAATCAACTCCTCCATGAGGCTGATTTCCTATGCAGTCGATGGAGTGAGCAGAGCTGCAGGGACAGGTATGGCTCTCAGGAGACATGCTTGGTTGTGGCTGTGTCAGTTTGCGGAACCCTTTTCAGCATCCTTCACCAATACTCCCTTTGATGGCTCCTTTCTCTTTGGGCTTCAGATGAAAGACACATTGACCAGGTGTGAGCAGGAAGGCAAGACTCTCTCTGCCGTGGGAGTGCATTTTTCCACTTCTTCCAGACCTTATCCCAAGGGTCAGAAGAGCGGAAAGATGTGGTTCCAAAAATCCCAGGTACCCTTGCCTGACAAACGTGGTGATTTTTCCCCCAGAGGCAGAGGGGGAAACAACAATAACAGATGTCACCCTCATTGCAGAGGGGGACCACAAAACCAGGGTGACAGAGAAACCTTCTCTGCCAAGCCCTTCCAGCATCACTGAAGGGTTGCCCAACTGCTCACCTCTGGAGGCAGTCGGGGGAAGACTTTCGCTGTACCCTAAAGCCTGGAAAAATATAACAAGAGACAGATGGGTACTATCCATCATATCCGGAGGTTACAAAATTCCCTTCCATCAATCCCCCATAGAATCAAAAAAGCCCATCCCAGATGTCCCACCCAATCTAAGGGATCAAGCAGTCAGAGAAGTTTCAAGACTGCTAGAAAAAAGAGCCATTCAAGAAGTTCCCGCAGACCAACTAGGATCCGGAACTTACTTAAGATTCTTTTTAGTACCAAAAAAGACAGGGGACTGGAGACCAATACTGGATCTCAGCGGATTGAATAAATCTGTACAAAAAGAAAAGTTCCGGATGGTTATATATATATTTGCCACTCCTCTCAACAACAAATGCAGCAGCTACTTCTCCCTACTTTCCTCTTCCAGGTCAGAGATGCTCTAGTCCACGATTGGCCTCAGGGACTTCTTTACACTTTTCCCCCAATTCCTAATTTCCTCTAATTCCAAGACTCATACAGAAAACAAAATCATTGGGCTGCAAATTGATCCTCATTGCCCCATATTGGCCTCGACAGATATGGTTCCCGTTTCTACACCTCCACCTTCTGAATCAACCGTGGATTCTGGACCCAGTTCCAGATCTTCTGATTCACCAATCAGGTGGGTTGCACCAATCCCTTCAAACTCTCCAGCTCACAGCTTGGTTACTCCACTTCCAACCTTAGCCAGGCTTTCCATTAGCTCCCCAGCAGTCCATGATATTGTTGCTTCTCACATACGTCTGCTACGAGGAAAACATATGCTAGTAAATGGAAACGGTTTTCTTACTGGGCAGAATCTAGAAATTTGGATCCTTTCTCAGCCCCAGTCCATGAAATTCTTGAATTTCTAGAACAGCTTTTTCAGTCTGGTGCAGCTTCCGCTACCATTAGAGTACAACTAGCTGCCATTTCTAATTTTCATATCGGTATGTTTAATTCTAGCATAATGTCTCATAAGCTCTGCAAGGCCTTTATGAAAGGAACATCTCTTCTTAGAACCCCAGTTAGAGATCCTCCTCGGGATCTCAATTTAGTTTTAGCTTCCTTAATTTTGCCTCCCTTTGAAACGGTGGCATCATGTTCTTTAAAATTTCTTTCTTGGAAGACACTTTTTCTGGTTGCTATTACTTCAGCTAGATGTGTCTCAGTACTTCAAGCACTGTGTGTTTGTCCTTCTTACCTGGTGTTTCACAAGGACAGAGTTTCTCTGAGGACCAATCCATCCTTTATTCCTAAAGTCTGCTCAGAGACCAACTTAAATCAATCCATAGATCTCCCAGTTTTCTTTCCTAATCACAGCAACAAGGCGGAATACAAGCTCCAATTGGATGTACACAGACAATTGCATTTTTATCTCCATAGAACTAAGGAACTAAGAAAGTCAGACCAGTTATTTCTTTCTTATGCTTTCAACAAACAAGGCCTTCCAGTTTCTAAAGTGACCTTATCCAGATGGTTATCTGATACTATTGCCTTTATTTATCAGTTACAAAATAAAGAGCTACCAGATAAACCAAAAGGTCATTCCACTAGAGCATTAGCCACCTCTGTAGCTTTTCAGTCTAGGTTGCCCATAGACTCAGTCTGTGCAGCTGCCACTTGGGCAAACCCTCACACTTTTATCTCTCATTACAAGGTAGATATGGTCTCCCGGAGCAGAACTTCCTTTGGTTCTACTGTTCTGAAGAGTCTGTTCCAATGAGCTACCCAGGACTGTAGGTGCTAGGGACGCTGTCCCAAACAGCAAGAACGAAGGCAAGATGGACAACTTAACATGAAGTTATGTACCTACCATAACATTCCATGTTAGTTGTCTTCATCTCGCCTTCCTTCTTGCATCCCTCCCTCCTTCCCCCTTCCTAGAGGATTGTGAGGAGTTCCCTTTTGTTTTCACTGGCTGAGCATCTTTTATTACTTCACATGCCAGGTAATTTATAACTCTTTCCTTGTTTAGGTGTATTGGACAACCAGGTTTTAGGTACTGGTTACTCTACTTATGTCTAGTGCACGCCATCACAAACGAGATCTGGGTAGCTGACGCTGGGCATGCTGGGATAAGGGGTAGCCTCGAGCCAGTAAACAGCTCTTGAGCTATAGAAGATGGCCGAGTCAGAGCCGAGGATCAGTTCCGAACCCAAACAGCAAGAAGGAAGGTGAGATGAAGACAACTAACATGGAACGTTATGGTAAGTACATAACTTTTTTCCTGGTGCTCTGAATAGCATTGCTAATGTAGGTAAATGCTTATAATTGTCATGCTCCACCCTTCTTTCTACTGCATCCTGGGGGATGTGCCAAACTAAAGGTGTGAAGGTAGTGTAAACAGTATGGCAGAGGCCTTCAGCTATGCGGGTCTATATTAAATCAGCAAAAACTCATTTCAGTGAACGGCATTTCATCGGAAATGCCATTCATTGAATTCTGCTCTTGTGGGCGGCTACACCCCCTGCTAATTATATATGCCAACTCCAAGATCACACTACAGTTTCGAAAGGGAAAATTTTCCAATCTTCACTGTATGGCGATCTGAGTATGAACAGTTTGGAGAGCTGCACGTTCGATGTAGTTGCACCGAAAATGCCATTTGCTAAACTGAATTTAAAATGAACTAATAGGCACTCAGCTATGCTATCACATACCTTTTGGAATAGTGCTCATAATAATATGCAAATTGTACTGCATATTGCATTTAATAGGGTTGCCCCTTAACCCCTCACAACTCTAATAGCCAGTCTGCTAGAAGTGAGTCTATCCTCCATAAATCATTGAGCTAACTAAGTCAATAGTTATTAGGAGCACTCTGCAAAGCAAGCTGTACTGGGAATCTTAATGTCTTCCTGAATAGTCCATAATGCCTTTCATTGTTCACCCTTTTCAGATCTTTAAAGCCACTTAAAGCGATCAGACTCCAAAACCGACCTATGCTGTCTTTTTGCATTGCTGCTTAAACCAGTTCATGAGTAATGTTTTATTTATATATATATATATATATATATATATATATATATATATATATATTTATTTTTTTTTTATTTTTTTTACTTTTCCGTTATCGGGGCAACATTTGCAATGAGAAGCATGTAGAATCCCTTTGGGCCCAACTAATATTTTCTTGCACCTTATCCCATACAGCTGCCAGTTTATCACATTTCCATATTATATAAAAGTTTGCATTATTTGTGCTACCGTATATATTTAACAATTTTTCACAGAAAATGCATATTAATGCAACTCCTTTCATGCCGTTTTTCAAAGGAATCCTTACAACATATTGGAAGTGTCCCTGATATGGTGTATTTACCTCAGATTATTTTTTTTACTTTGCACTCGATTTATCTCTGATTATTTTTTGACTTTCTACTCCATTTTACGGAAAATTGCCTCACAGCTATGATGTATTTGATTGGGTTCACCTTACAAACCCGACAGAAAATATTGTTAGCAACGTCCTGTTTTCATCACCAAACCGGGATGTACTACATCGCATGACGTGGAAAAAAAATACTATGGGCCAAAACAGGGACACTTTTACAAATGCGTGGTGTAACACGTCAAGTAGGAAGCTCACAGCCCAAATACAAATTGTTATGACAATTTCTTAAGCTGACCTGATATGATTCAGCATTATTTAACAAAAGTAAAAAACGTAAACATGAATATCCTCAGTGTGAAACCAGGACAAGAGAATGTAGTCTTTTGTAAACTCAGTTTTTCAAAATCATTTGGTAAGCAGTGAAACACACATTTTATATATTTATACAAATGCATATTATTTGTTTATTCTGTAATACTGATTTTTTAAAAAGTATTCAGTCCCCGAGACCAAAACAGCAATTGCCCCGTTAATGGAAAAGTACCATTTTTTTTTTATTTCTAATAATATTTCCTGCTGTTGTATACATTTTCTAATAGTAATATTTCATGGCTAAAAATGTATTTTATGTTTGGTGCTTATGTATGCTTCACGACGACTTGCCTTTATTTCTTGTTTTCTCTCAGTGCACTTTCTGTAAAAGGGACTTTGAGTTCTGACAGAGTTTTATTGTACTGGTTGTGCCTTCACTTTTGAAATTTGAGCGACTTTGTGGGGAAAAGTAAGTGTGTGTGTGCTGCTTGTGACCACACCCTGACAACTTCCCTTCTGACCTATCATTCACAGCTGTGCTTACTGGTAATCAGGCTTCTTCCTCGGATACAGCTTGGATCCTAAAACCAATCCTGGTTTTTCTTCTTATGCTGTACCTAAAAAGAAAAAAAAAAATACAACAGACTGAAAGCTCTTGCTTACACTACAGACCCAGACAGTACCTCAGCCACTGATGGGTGACTCTGCAGTGGCTATTTGTTGTTCCTTAAATCACTCACTGGTTTCTCCTGGGTGCTCTGCTGTAGTCCCTTCTGCCACCATGGACTGGAGGTTAGCCACGTCCTCAGTGGATGTTCTAGCATCCAATCTGGACATGAGAGAAGCATCTTCTTTGGATTTGAGAGTTTCTTGGGGGAGGGCAGGGAAAAAAAGCTCTTATATGTCACTACTAGGACACACTGTTATCTATCCACTAAATTTACTTTTCTCTTTACACCTCTACTCTTACTTTATACTTAAGCTACTTACGCCTCCTGCTTTTCTTACTTACCCTGTTACCCAATTTCCCATCTCTGTCTGTTCTCCTGCTACTATACTCCATACTATGTCTAATCTTTGCTCTCTTTGTTACTGTACTCCCTATTGTGGCTAACTTGCTGACAACTCAACTGTGTAAAGCAAAAAATGCAGCCCCTACTAACAATGTTCACCATTATGTAATGCCTCAACGTAAAACTGTAAAAGATGTGCTCAGTCTCAGTAAATATGTTAAATCTTAAGCTTCAATGCTATGTTACTAGTCAACGTTAAGTTTGGTACTGTCTATGTAAATTTGGATTAAGCTTGAATGCTATGTTACTAGTCAATGTTAAGTTTAGTACTATCTATGTAAATTTCAGTGCTTCTGTATACACCTTATATTTTGCTTAAAATTTAACTGGAGCTTTTCTCCCCAGGCCTCCACTGAAAATGGACATGCATATCTAGTAGGACTTTCCCGTTCAACAAATGTAAAATAAAATAAATAAATAAATAAACTGCAATCTCTCAGTTGGTTTCCTTCCAAGAATATCCCTAGAAAAAAGAAACAAAAGGTTAGACATTGCTCATCCAGAGACATTTTGTCTGTTTATAAGGATAATTTTCTTACCGTAGCCAGGAGTTTATTGCAAGTTTTCTATTCTGAAGAGCAGAAGTCCATACTAGAAGACTAACTCGGCCAATATACTCCTTTGAAAAGTATGCCACAAAATTCTGATGTAGACAGAGACAGGGCTTTTTCTTTATATTATTCTCAAGCCTAATACACTGGTTCATAGGAAAGTTTGTCCCCTCCATCTCCATTAGAGGGTTTTTCCTTTTCTAAGACTCATTCCAGGATGAATGATGTTTTTTATGGGAACAGGTGGATGTTTCCAATAAAATGAGGAGATATTATGGTATATGCTGCAAGTGGATTTACCACATGTTACATTCATTCTTCCTATTATGCCAGCCTTAGACGATGTATTAAATGTTGCCTGCAATAATATTGGCCCTTACACTTCACAAAAAGCAGATCACTTATATAGCCATTCTCCTGCACATAAGAATGTAAGGTATTAGACAAATTCATAAAAGAATTTCCCTTTTCCCATTTATTCTGTCAGGTGTGACAGCTTGTGAGATTGTTCTGCCACACTTCCGTTAAAAGCTATTTGAGTCCTGCAGTTTTTAACTTGTCTCAGGTGTGTAAACATTCTTTGATTGTGTATGACTGTGCAGATACTTTGTCTGGGGCCACTACTACTGGTGCTGTTTTGAGAAGATATGCCCGGATACATACTCAGAAGTTTTCTGATGAGATACAGTCTGAGATTTTAAACTCTCCTTGCTGCTATGCAGGTTCTCATATAATGATCACAGAGACAAATTAGTTCTGGGAGTTACTAAGATTTTTCAAGAGCCAGATTATAAATCTTACAAACTCTCTGCTTTTTTAAAAGATGAAATAATCAATTACTGCCATCTTCTGGCAAATGGGGAACAAAAAATAGATGTCAGGAGGGGAACAATGAAAAACAGGCATACCTTCAAAAAAAAAAAAAAGGGCAGTGTACACCTTCAGAATGACTATGCCAGCCCCCCCCCCCCCCCCATCTCCACATCTCTAAACAGACTGGTTGTCAGTCTTTCTCTTTGGCAACAGATTGTTTTACACACTTGGGTACTAATGCTGCTTCACTGGGATTATAGATGGCACTGAATACACATACCTCCTTTCAGTGAAATTCCTTCCTCCACTCCAAACCAGAGTTTTCCCTCAGGTCTTTCAACACATGCTTACCGTAGAAGTCATACTACCAGTACCTTTAGTCCAGAGTGGAAGGCTTCTACTACAGAATGTTTCTGGTTTAAAAGCACAAGCTTTCCTGGAGATCAGGTCTAGATTTGTCACTTCTCAACCATTTTGTAAAATGTTGCCAGCCATTCCTCTTCTGAGTTATATGATAATATTAAAACTAGATGCTGAACATCACATTCCCATTACCACAGGCTTCAGAACATTTCTCAGATTCTGTGTTAGGGTCACATTGTAATTTCTCTACATTACCCTTTGAGTTAGATACAGCTGTTTTTTCGAGAATGTCTGTCTCGAATAATAGTTTGTTGCAGACTACAAAGCATTCACATTTTTCCTTATTTAGATGACTTGGTGATCTTTGTAGTCTTTTACCAGATGTCAGGCATTCTTAACATGGGTTTCTTCACTCATTACCAATCTGGTTTTCCAAATAAATGTTCAGAATCCTTTCTGACTCCATCACACAGCTTTGTGCTTTTAGACTGCCTTCTAAATGGGTCTATTCAAAGGCTTTCCTAATGTAGGAGAAGGCAAATTTGTAACTGGAAACTTTCCTGACTTCTCCAGAGCCAGAAACTATCTCACAGTTCTAGAGTTCATGGCTTCTATGATTCTCATGATTCTCCTTGTCAGGATATACATGAGAAGAATTCATTGGTTTTAGAAAAAAAGACATATTTATTTATTTATTTTACATTTGTTGACCAGGTTAGTTTGGCTGGGCATGTACCCTTTTTCAGAAGAGACCCGG
The DNA here is from genome assembly GCF_019279795.1 of Protopterus annectens. Classification (NCBI taxonomy): domain Eukaryota; kingdom Metazoa; phylum Chordata; order Ceratodontiformes; family Protopteridae; genus Protopterus; species Protopterus annectens. The sequence goes on from NC_056737.1 coordinate 1,626,631,885, forward strand.
GGAGAAAAGCTCCAATAAAGTACAAAATATAGTATTCAAGTATAAAGATTATACAGCATGGTGTAACAAATAAAGTAAGCAATAAAAAGATATAAACACACTATTTACAGTAATTACATTACAATCACGGCAGTGATAATAAAAAAAAATCCAGTGTATGAATCCAATATTCTCAACCTCTGGGATTTTCAGATTCTAATATTTGCATTTTATCAAGAAAGAACTGCATTGGTGAAGGCAATAAGACACCTCAGTTTTTGCTTTGGAAGCAATTTTTATAGGGGTAAAGGTACAAAGGTATATGATACATTTCAGACAATCTAAAGCATATAAATGTCAAAGAGCTATTTGCTGTGATCCATGCAATACAATCTGTTCATGCACTGTTGTCCCCGGGACCATTGCAGGTTATTGCAAACAATACCATAGTGATGTGGTACATAAGCAAAGAAGACAATTGACCCTACCCAGTTCGGCTTTGTAAAAGGCAGATCCTGTCTTTTAAACCTGGTGGACTTTTTGAAACAGTCGCTAGAGCCATCGATGAAGGCAAAGCAGTTCATACAGCCTACCTGGATCTGGAAAAAGCCTTCGACACAATACCCCACTCAGGCATCATAGACAAGCTCAACAGCTTAAATGTAAACCCGTTTGTCACAAGATGGGTTGCAAACTGGCTAAAGGACAGAACCCACAAAGTCAGAATAGCAGGAGCTATGTCAGACTCTAAGCCAGTCACAAGTGGAGTCCCACAGGGCTCTGTCTTGGGACCCCTCTTGTTCGGCATTTATTTCTCAGATGTGCAGGCAAACATAGGGGGGGTTGTGGCTGACAAAGTTTACAGACGACTGCAAACTAGGTGCCATAGTCGACACACCAGCTGACACATGCATCCTCCAGAAGGGCCTCACAGAAACAGACGACTGGTGCCAGAGTCATGGCCTTAAACTAAATGCCAAAAAATGTATAGTCATCCCCTTTGGAAAAAAACAAAGTACCTACAAATTACCACATAAGTGGTAATCCACTAAGTACGGAAAAAGTAATCCGAGACCTGGGGACCCAAGTTGACAGTGACGTCTCATTTGACACCCACGTCGCCAAAGTGGTTAGAAAGATCTTCTACCTTGCCCACCTTATCATGAAGGGATTCACATCCAGATCAAAGGATGTCATTGTACCCTTATATTCCTCCCTTATCAGGCCTATGATTGAGTACAATGCCCCATTTGGTATGTACCTCACCCGGCACCTGCAGCAGCTGGAGAGACCCCAAAAGTACCTTACCAAGAGGATGTCATATGCTGCCAGACTGAAAAAGCTCCAGCTCTATTCAGTAGCATACTGCCTGCTCAGAGGTGATATGTGCCTTACGTACAAGGCCATGTCCAATACAGAATTAATGGACATGCTCCACCTCAAAAAATCTAAATCCATCAGAGCCACGAGAGCTAAAGATCTAAACCTCAGCACAAATATGAATAGGACATGCTGGAGGGACAGATTCATAACCCAGAGACTTCCCGCACTCTGGAACAGGATACCTGCCCATGTTAGGCAGAGCCCCTCACTGACTCTCTTCAAGAGAAATCTGGACGAATGGATGGGTGATTGTAGGTTTACCCCGGGGGTCATCTCTGTGTCATTGCTAGATAGAGGCACAGTAAACTAAATTTAATTTAAATTGTACACTTTTGTATCATTACATGGGGTGGCGAAAGCCACATACACTTTGGCTAGGCTTATAAATGCCCTAGGGCAGATAGCCTAGTACTATACTATGAAACTATGACACTAAGATGGCACTAGGTCCTACTTCCTGTGTAGACTGGCTATGATAGCATGTGAGTTTAGCTCTACAGCACTGCATAACCCTCCAAGCATCTTGTGTACCATCAGAGCAAAATGTAGTGGCAGACAAGCTGGGCAGGACCAAGACAGACTGTTGTGAATGAAAATTGATTGAGAAGAGTCTTCCACGAATGGACCCAGTTGTGGCGGATGCCTGAAATAGTTCTGCTTGCATTCTTTCAAAACAGAGAGCTGAGCAAATTCTGCGCCAATATTCCTTGCAGGTAGGCCTAGAAAACAGATAACTTCATTTCTGTAGTTGGGAATCTTCTTGTATGCATTTACAATGAATGCTATGGTCATTCTGAAGATTCAGGAGGACTTTCCAAAAAAATTACTGTGGTGACTCCTTCTGGCTCAGGCATCTTTGGTTTTCTCTTCTTATGGAATTGGCCAGGGGAAATTACACAAGTTTCCTTGTAAGTTGCATCTACTCACACAAGACAAGGGGAGCTTGATGCATTCCAGTTTCAAACAACTTCAACTGATCTCCAGGATAATTCAATTACCCCTAGTAATACCCCTTTGGAAGCAGTGCTGCGGTGGTACTGCAGTGTAACAGAGCTTTTGAAATGCGGTGCTCCCAAGAGTGTGCTTATTAGATGCAGATTACTTTTTCCAAACAAACTCAGAACCAAACCCACACTACTCAGCTGTAGAACAAACTCTCTGAAATGCCCCAAGCCAACCCTTGGTCAGAAACCACGGATTCTGCCCAAAAAACAAATTGAACACACAAAGGCGAAGACCAGAAAGATGCAGTCACAATCACATAGGAAGTCCATTGCATTTATTCAAGCCATCAAAGCACAGTTCCAGATATAAAAATTATTGTCTTAAGAGATAGCTTCAGTACAGCTTAGGAGGAATGTTGAACTATTTTGAATACATGGTTGTCTACCTAACTGATAACTATAAGCAATAGGGAGACTATAGAAAATCCCAATTGACAAGCTAAAACAGTGAGTGCAAAGTACACACAGAATAACAACTTGGAAAAAAGCTAACAAACATAAAAATTTTTGTAAAGCTAGAAAGTAGCACATAAAAACAGTTGTGACTGATGCACTATGGGAAATATGCAAATTACCCCAAAAGGATGATAGGTGTTACAGCTATCATTTAATAATAAAGAGGGAGGTTAGGCTACACTTTTCATATAAAACTTCATCGGGGTGCCTATGGAATCATATAGGAAAACTAACAGGATAATTCAATTATAATACCTTTTATGCACATTTCCATGAAGGCATGTAGCAGGAACTAAAGCAGACTAGAACTCCTGTTAGTAGGAAATCTGATGTTAACCAGTGAAGAAGATTTTCTTGTTTGTGCTTTACCTATAACCAGGGCCCTATCTGGGATTATTATCTCTGGTTCTCAAATAATTGTGTGACTTATTATCCTATGTCTGGTTTACTCCTTTGGCAAGAGGTATTTATCAGCCATTTCAGCATGTCTGCCCATGAATCATCTTCTTCATTTTAGAATTTGCTCAAGCTGTTCTACAGAGTTTTTTTTCTGTTTTTAAGTAAGGCCACCTGGCGATGTGAACAATGGCTGTAGATGATTGTCATTGTTGAAGTGACACCCGAGCTCCATGTGCTAAGATGGGAAAAAGAGGTTGTAAATGGATGGATATAAGTTTGCATGTTATTCAGATAATACTTAATTGAGGTCTTTACTTTTTGCTGTGAAAGTTATTTCTGTCTACATTTGAACCAGCTGTTTTGGCTGTTTTTTTATAAGATTTTTGGTAGACTGACCACTGCAAGAGAGTATCTGGGTTGCAACCAATCATAGTGGGTTAACCCTTTTGCTTTTTCATCCATATAGGGTTATTTGTAGAAAAAAAGCATATATAGCCTTGCTTCTTTCAGATTTTACCTTGAATCTAGCCAGCTATCTCACTTATTTCTTTCTGAACTGGAATAACAGGTAGAATATATTGCATATACTCTGGTCATATTTTTGCAATTTGGGTATTTTCTTGTCAGCACTAAATGCTTTAAAAGGATGGAAAACTTATAAGACCCATCGGTTGGAAGCCAGTAGATAGGATTAGCAGGGATTAATTATGACTGATACAAGCTTGATTCTCCTCTGGTAGGACGATCTTCAGATATGACCCTTTGATGGCTTGGTTGTCATTTTGTTGGGGAGCTCTGATGGTTCTATATAGGAGAATCCATTCTTGTTAATGCTGTGGATGAAAGAAAGGTCTCAGTTAGTAGAAACAAAATTTTAGTTAGCCATTCTGGATGCCATCTCGTCTTTCTTGTAAAGAGAATCATTTGAGTAACTCACATATTGTTGAATTTAGTTTTATATAAGCAGTTGTGTGCAGGAAAATTCATATTTGAATGAAAAAGTGGTGATTGTGAAGATGTACAAAACTGTGTTACAGCAGTATTTGTGAATATGCAAGTGTTTGCAGGTTAGGGTTAGAGTAAGGGCTAGGTAAGGGGAGAGAGTCAGTGTTATGTATGTTTTGTGTTGTCTGTGTTCTGTTTCCTTTTGTCTTATGTAGTAGTACTGTTAATAATGTAATGTGTAGGGTTAGGTTTATGAGCAGGTGTAGGTTTAGGGTTAGCACACATGAGTAAGATGGTCAAGGGGGCAAAGTCATGTTCTAACCTTAATTGAAACCCTAATCCTACCTCTACCTGAAACCTTACACATTACATTACCAAAAACCTTTCCATAACAGTATCACAACCAAGACAACACTTGGTCTAAATTTTGTAATTTTGATTTACTGAAACAGAGCTTTTTAGTGGGAGAGAAGTATTCAGTGCTTTGTGTTTCATTCTTATGAGTTTTTCAATGTTTTTGTTATTCTGTCTTTTTTCTACCAGTTGTGATTCTGTCTCTTAAGAGTTCTCAATATTTCATGACAATATATATATTAGTCATACTGTAATTTAGAATTAAGTAAATTAACATTTATTTCTGTTAATGACATTAAAGTGGACTCTTTAGGCCTTGTATAGAAATTTTCACTGTAACACTTTTGAATTTGTCAGACCCAAAGATTGTGTCAACTGAAAACTGTTTGCCATTGTTGAATGAAATTTTAATACGTTGTTAAGAATTCATATTAAATGTTTGAAATAAGGAGTGGGGAGACTACTTTTACAGGGATTTGTTATAGCACGACAATTTTATTGCAAAATTCCAAAATCCAAAAGTAGCAAAACAAAGGAGAATCCATTTGTTGAAGTACAAACATCCTGAGGAGAGATGTCTTATTATTATGTATACGTGTGTGCGTGTGTGTGTGTATGTGTGTGTGTGTGTGTGTGTGTGTGTATATATATATATATATATATATATATATATATATATATATATATATATATATATATATATATATATATATATATATATATATAGATATGTGTGTGTGTGTGTGTGTGTATAGAAAGCTTGGGGCTCGACAGAATGTAGGTCATCCAGGTATAAATTTGAAATAACTATAGTTCAAGTGTCCTGCTTATTTAGGGCATTAAAGAGTTAGGGGACTACCACCAAATATTTTTCATAATTTTCCACTTTCAGGAATTGCAAAAAACAATCAGGAGTCTTGATAAACTTTCTATGAATCAAAAACCTTTGATATTCTGTTATTTATGCATCTGGATAGCCATAGAAGCTATATAGTTTCACGTCCTTGTTCTTTTGAGGATGAGTTGGTCAGACACTACCAGAATGCTTTCACTGTGTTAGCTTCTTCAGATCACAGATGATACAGGAAATAAAGACACTAATCAAAAACAACCCACTAAAAAAACTAAGCAAAAATCTAAGCTACAATGACTACCTACAAAAATTCTTACTGAACACTAGAGTGAGGCCATAGTTTACCAACACTGCATAGTGGGGATTCAGGTATCTAAATCTAAAAAAAATGTTATTGAGAGCAACCAAGAATCTATAAAAAGCCACAGTGGATACAAAATAACAGCAAATATGAAAGAACTGAACAAAGATCTGTAATAATTCTATAACTGATACCAGTCCAAGAACCAAACCATAGTCTGTGGGTTGTCTTTTATGACTTTAGGAAGGAAAGACGTTGATTCCAGATTTTGAAACAGTGTTCATGCTGGAGCTTGTTTTCCTGGCCCTGGGTCCTGGTCTGGTGGTCATACTTCTTCATGGACCCTGAAGTTGTTTGCTCAGCATTCAATGAGGAAAACAGTCCTGAGGCAGGGTAGATAAAGGGCCCCTTAGGAATATGATGGTCCTTGGGAAATGCAGCTTCTTGTTATTGGCTGAGATAGCTAAGAGGGGATAGAGTTTTCTGAGATGGTGTAGATATTTTCCCTTGGTTGAAGAGGCTGAGAGGGATAGAGCTAGGAGGGGAGAGAAATGGAAAGGTCAAGTCTGTGCTAGGTGGTGAAACAACCAATAGTAGAACTGTGTATGGTTGAGTTTCCTTAATTGTAGGACACATTTAATACAGTAAGTGCTATTGAGGCCTGGGCTGCTGTAGGCATTAAGGCAGATCTGTCACTCCACTTCCTTCTTTCTCCAGTAATGAGTTATAGTTTCCATCTAATTGTATGTTGCTGACTGTCTAGAGCTTGCAAAAATGAAAGAATTGTAACCTCTGAATTCAAGGCTGTGCTTGGCTAATGCATTTCTAGTAATCTGGTGCCTAATATTAGACAAGTGCTGGGTAATGCAGGTCTTCATTTTTTTTGACTGTCTGTCCTACATAAAAGTCGGAATATTTCTTGCATTTTGCCCCATATGCTACCATGTCCATCTTGCAATTAGAATTCCATTTACTAAAGAATTATCTCCCAATCTTGGAGCAGCTAAAATGATCTGAGTTGCTCTTCTATTTGCAGAATCCTCAGTAGTATGTCTTGCATTGGTAGTAGGTGCCTTTGGTATCAGTATTCCTTGTCTCTTCTTTGGACTCAAGAAAGTTCCTGATACTTTTGCCTTTAAAAAAAAAAAAAACAAAATTAGACCCTAGTTCCTGGACTTTACTGATCAGCTTGTTATTTTCTATGATAATCCAGTTTTTCCTCATGATTTTATTGATTGCTAGATGGTCTTGAGCAAACATTTTGGGCATACTGCATTTGCAGATTTTGCTTTTGCGGTTGAACTATAAGTTTTTCAAATGGGAATTGTAGTTTATTGGGTGGCTTGAGAATGGACTTGTCTTCAGTTTGTTTAAGGGTAAAAATGGGTCCGAGGATGTCGCTGAGCATTTTCTCCTGGTATCCTCTCACAAGAAAATCCTTTTAGAGGTTGTTGATGTGAGTAATGAAGCCCCTCATTTACTTTTATACTTTAGCAATCTGCATTTCCTGGGACTTAATAACATTTCTTTTTGTGATAAGACAGTGCATGCAGACAGGTTTTCTGAAGAGGTTGTGGAAGAGGGGGCCATTTCCACTAGTTTTATAAACGGTTAGCATGAGAAAATTAACTTTTTACTGTATTTTGTTGTAAATTTAAGAAAACTGGTGGAACTGCCTATGCATCTGTAAAATCCCTCAAATTGTCTTCATTTCCATTTCAAACTATGATTGTATTATCTATAAAATTGAGGTAGCACAACATATGGCTGTGATTTTCAGAACTGTAAACAATTTCTTCATCCATTTCCTTAAGGCTGCGTTGTCTAAGTTGGGGGCCATGGCCGCCCCTATAGTGATGCCTGTGGTCTGTTTATAAAATTGGCCATTTTACTTAAAGAAGTTGTTACCAAAGAGTACCTTCAGTAATCTTGTGGGTAATTCAAGTTCTGCTTGTATGGCCCCTGTTGTTTTTGTTCAGTGCCTCCTTCATTCCGTTAATGCAATGTTTGTGGGGTAGAACAGAATACAGACCCTCAATATCAGTTGAAACTTGCAGGGTTTCTTCAGAAGTGTTGATGTCCCTGAGTTTTTTCTGAAAAGTCCAGACTCAGTACACATTACTAAAGGCTTAATGATGTCCTCCAAATAAAAAGACATTGATTCTTGTAAATAGGAAACATGCAGAGGAATCTCTCAAGTCCATAGCAAAGAAAATTAGCGCAGTCATATTCTGAGGGCGAGCCTGCAGGATGCATAGAGTCATGCAGTGAGGAAGAAGTAGTACTTAGACCTCTGAGTGCTGCAACAGACAACTTATAGAAGTGAAACTAGCTATTTTGGCACCTGGTGCCATCCCTCAGTCTGGTGCCCTCCTCCCAACTATTAAGTTTCAAGACTTGCTCCTTGGACTTGAAGATAAAAAAAATATTCCTCTACCCCAGAGCACTTTAGTTTTGATATCTGTGGGGTGGGGGGACTCTTCTTTTCTTTCAAACTGTAGCAACCGCTTAATACATTTATAGCAAGCAGCTACTACAGTTCAAAAAGGAAGTGTTAAAGCACTTCTATTCTGAAAACTGGAGACTGGATTTTCTGACAAAAATAACCTGTTTTGCATTTAAACTGTAGCAAACTGATTGTAATCATGCTCCCTAAGACTTTGCACCTGGGGCAGCTGTCCCTTTTATAACCCATCCTAGCTATGCTTTATGCCCCTCACCCATTAACTTAGAATGGCTGTTACAACAGTTGTGTGCTGCTGCAGTAGATCCAACAGCTTCAAATCATACTCCATGAAAGAGTCACTTGGCATTATAGAATAATCCTGGAGTTCCATTTCTTTATCAGTAACAAGAGGGCCAAATGGAGAGAAAATAAAATCAGTACGGAAAGCAGAGTAGTATTGCTGAATCTGAATTCATCATCATGCCCTGGTGAGTACCTTCATGAGGTGGACTCTATTTTTAGAAAATCTTACCAAGATGACACTGATATATAGACTGTATTTTATATAGCGTACATCATGGACAGAAGTAGGTTAAAAAATAAAAAAGACAGCTGAGTACACAAGTTACAGGATAAACATGTACTCAGTCCTGGTATGCACAGTGGTGCCAAGACTGTAAAAATGAGAAACATTACTGCAATGGGGTTAGGCCAGACTCGGGGGGTCCCACCCAGTTGTAGAAGGAAGTAGTAGTTCACAAAAATGCACTAAAACTGACCATCCAAAAAGAGAGCCATAAAGATAATAGATGGACTATTGAGGGTAAGAAAGAAATTATATATTGTTCCTATTATGCAAGAAGCCCAGTATTTGCAGATACAAGATTTTCAAAAAGATTAAGAAAAAAATTAAAGGAAAGAAAAATACTTGCACAAGAAGAACTGTCAAAAGCTTCAGATGTGAAGTTGTGTTCATTAATGCAACAAATTCATTAAAAACATCATATGGACCAAGAAAGTTTGGGCCATTTGGAAAAAAGAAGTGAATGGGGAAGTGCAAAGACATAAAGAGCTAAATCTAGAGATTTTTGGAAGGTATGTAAAAAAACATGGACAGGAGAAAAAAAGAAGTATATGGTATGGTGCAATATTTATGTAAAGAGAAAGACAAAATTGTCACTAAAAAAACTGCTCCAAAGATATTTGTAGAGCAGTACAGGCAAAGGTAGCCAGATATGGAAAATTTCACAATAGAAAAAATAAGATCACAGTGGCAGACTATAGAACAGAAGATTAGTAAAGTAGAAGTTAAACAAATAGAAGTAAGTGTATGATTTAGTGCAGGAAGTATAATAAAGGTTATGTCACAGCATGATGGAACAATGAATATCCAAAGTAAGGATAAACAAGTGGAGCAGGAGACATCTGAAGAAGAAAAATGGACATGGAAAAGAAAAAGAGATTTAAAGTGGTGCAATATCTATGCAAAGGAGAAAGCAAAAGTATAATCAGTACTAAAAAGCCGCACCAAAAATATTAGAAGAGAAAGCAAAGGCATTTGGATATGGAAAATTTCACAGTACAAAAAAATAATGAAAGGGGGAAGTAGAAAAAAGATTAGTAATAGATAAGTTAAAGAAACAGAAGTTGTGGATTACCTGCTAAGTGAAGGATTTAGTGTAGAAAATCTAACTCTGGTGACCTCAGAGCATGATGAAAGAATGAGCCCCCAAATAAAGGAGAAACGGGTGGAACAGGAAGCATCTGTTTACCTGCCACATAAAAATACTCTGGAGCCTTCAACGGAAAACCAGTATAATAGTCCAGTTGGAGTTCCACAGCAAGGGAACAAGCAGAAAACAGTGGCAACTCTGATGTAGTCATTGTTGTGAGATGATAGGTCAGTGAGTTCCCATATGAAAAAGCAATGGATGATGCAGGATACAGCTGAAGAGAATGTCACAGGAAGATCTTCTGGAACTTTTTGTAGTATGACCGCAGGAAATGGAGAACAAAAAATGTGCCTTCAGTTTAGAAGAAAATGATCTAAGGGAAGAGTTGCTTGATTTAATAGAAATGGATAGGCAAATCGATGAAAGAAATAGATTACAGGATGTTAATAAGATTCAAAATGCTAAGTCTGATAAAACAACACAGTAATCAAGACTATTAACAGAAATTCAGGTGATATAACAGAAGTAAATAGAATATATTACTGTGCAGCTAAATTAATAACAGATAAATTCTTACTAAAAAACACAGGGCAATAAGGGAAAAGAAGAGAGGAAACCAAATGCCATCATGAAAATATCGAATAGCGAAAACTATAAAGCAATTAAGACAAGAAGTGTCACTGTTAGATGAATATAGATGAGAGATCTACAAAAATACTTAGAAAGATACATGTGAAAAAAGCAATGTGCAGTATTACAACAGACGAGAATCTGTCGTACACTGTTGCAAATTATAAACTAAAGATAGCACAGGCAGAAAAACTTGGAAGATATGCAGATAAATATAAAAGAAAAGTATAAAATAAGTAATTCATTGAAGGCACCAAAAAGTTTTATAGAGACCTGGGAAACAATCCAAAAAGAGCAGAAGCACCACCCAAAAAAAGAGGAAATAGGTACATTTTGGCAAAATATCTGTGAAGACCCTGTGGAACAAAACAAAGATGCTGAATGGATAGAAGTAAAAGAAACATTAAGAAGCTCAAATGTACAGGATATGAAATGAGATGAAGTAACGGCCAGAGAAATTGAAACAAAATTAAGAAAAGCTCCTTAATGGAAAACCCCAGGCCCAGATGCAGTACCTAACTTCTGGCTAAAAGTATTAAATCTTGACATAAACATTTAGCCCTGTGTAAGAACTACTTATATGCGCATCCCAAACAGACACCAACCTGGTTAACAAAACGAAAAACAATACTCCTCCTCAACAGTGAAACTGCAAGTAATTCTAAAAACTATAGACCAATGACTTGCCTTCCAATAATGTAGAAACTATGTACTAGGATTGATGCCGACAGAGTTTATAGTCATTTGGAAGTCATTCAGAAGAAAACTCAATCATGGCAGTAGAATGAACCAAAAGAACGTCATATGGAACAAAAGATCATTTGTTGTTAGTCATAATGGAGAATTGTAAAAAGGGGAAGAATCAAAGTATGACATGGATAGATAAGAAAAAAAGCATTTGACAGTGTCCCACATTCATGGTTAGTTGCAGCTAAGCCATGATAAAGGACAAATTATTATCCCAGGGATAAAAATTCAAAGAGGGTTATTCCAGGGTGAATCTTTGTCACCACTGCTGTTTTGTCTTGCCCTCCGTAACCCCTTAAGCTGTCTACTTAACAGATTAGGTCATGGTTATATTTCGTCTCCCAGAAAACAACACAGTGCAAAAACGTCTTATCTTTTTGTGAATGATTTAAAACTGTATAGTTCATCAGACGGAGAGCTGAAAGGACAACTGCAAGTAGTCAAAACTTTCTCAGATAATATAAGAATGTCATTTCATGTTGAGAAATGTGCAAAAGCACCATTTAAAGCAGGAAAGCTGCAGCACCAAGAACATATCAGGGACATTAATGTGATATAAAGGAGCTTGAGCAGGAGGGAGTTTATAAATATTTGGGGATTGTGGAAGGATTGACAACAAAACATAAGCAAATGCAAACAAAGCTCAGTAAGGAATATTTTAGAAGACAAAAATTAATACTGAAAACAGGCCTGACCTTTAGGAACAAAGTCCATGCTATAAACTAGTTTACTCTTTCTCTTGTAACTTACAGATTTGATATTGTCCTTTTCATTCTTCCTCAACACATGGGTTCAGATCCGATCCTTGGATCTAACTCAGCCGCATACTCCAAGCTTTGGCTCCAACTCTCGAGCTCTTCCCTCTACCCATAATGCCTTAGTCATCCCCATTTACCTCAGATCAAATTTGCTGCCATCGGAAACAGACGCAGGTTCCTCTCTCATGCATTGAGTTTTTCATGAGTTAATTGAACCTTTTTTCTCCTTAAAAGTTAAAACTTTATCTTTAGCTGAATTTTGCTATTTATCTCTATCCTCCCTCTTAGTCTCTTGCAGGATGTTAGGACTTCCTAGTAATTTTACTGTTTTTCTAAATTGTAGTCTGTTATTACTATTGTTGTTTTTTCTGCTTACCTCTTTTTGTAGGTTATTTCTTTTAAATTACAATTGTTGGTAATTAAAACTTTTTTCTCAAAAAAAAAAAAAAACTTCTTAAAGCTTAATTTTTAACTTTTTTCCATTACCTACTATGTTGGATAAACTGACTGAATCCCTGACTAGTTCGGGTCCCAGAGCCTAAGTGGCAACATCAGGTCTGTGGGACCAGAATTCACTCCGATTATGTCAGATCCATCCCTGACCCTCAGACTCTCAGCCTTGGATAGTTCAGGTCCAGTTCATCCATGAGGCTCAGTTCCAAATGTGGTTAAGATCCAACTTCGATGGGAGCTCCGACTCTGGCTTGGCTGGTTGATGTCTCTCTTGGTCCATCTGCCTTTGTGATTGTGAAAAGAGCTTTCTTCTCGCTCTAGAGAACCACCTTCTCATTTTTCAAATCCAAACCCTTTTCCCTCAATAGCTCCGAGCTTTGAGTCGATCAGACCTACCCCACAGGGACAGCCAGTTCCAGCAAGTGTCCAATCAGTTCTGGTAGAGCAACTTCCCTTCTTTTCCAGTACCTCCCCTGAACATCCCACAGAGGAGGTCCATTAGAAAAGAACATGCAAGAGGAGGCACATTGACTGCCCAATGGAGCCTGTCACAGAGGATACTGATTTTGATGAAAGAGAAGGGTTCCCCAGATCACAACCGGACAGCATCTCCTTCGGAGACATTTTAGAGATCCTTTGAGAAAAAGGTGTCTGGTCTTGCAAAAAACCCTCTCAGCAAGAATCAGTATTTTTTGAAGCTTTGGTTCTGTCTGTCTCCACCTTGGGTTACCCCCCCCAATGGATGGACTCTCTGATTTAGGTTCTCACCATGCATGGAATGAGATGGATGCTGGCAAACCTATCCTGAAGAGACCTGACAAATTCTTAGCCCCCACCAAAAGACAGACCCCACTGGAGCAGAGGAGTCCCAGCTGATGCTGTGGTGGTGGTAGCAGCCAGCAAGAAAGAGCTAGCAGAACAGAGTTTTTCTGTCATCTATCAAACAGGGAGTCTAGGGTGTTGGACAGATTTGGAAAGCAAATCTTTGCCTCTGCAACCTTTTCTCTGAAGTCTCTCAGTTACCTGGCACACTTCACGAGACTTCAGAGAGATTTGACCAAGGAACTTTCAAATACTTTCTCAGAGTCAATGTCCACAGAGGATTTCAGAAGAACATCCTCATAGCTGGCCACTCTCTTGCCCATCTCAAATGCTTCAGTGAGATTGATGTCTCCCACAGCTGAAGGTATCTCACAACAGGCTGGTTCTGGCATTGCCCTAAAGAGACATGACTGGATGTGGCTATGCAACTTTGCAGAGCCTTTTAATAAGTCTTCATTAGTGCCCCTTTCTATGGCACATCTTTATTTGGGTATCAGTAAAAGAGACACTTACAGAGAACAAGACAGAAAGACACGGTCTGCCATGGGAATCAAGTTTTCTACCTATCAGTAGACCTTTTCCGGGTATTAGAGAGGTGGTAAGAAAATACAGTTCCGAAAATTTCAGGGACCTTTCCATGATCTGCACAGGAACAATTACTCCAGAAGCAAAGGAGAAAATTCTAATGGCAGACATTGTCTTAGAGGAAGAGGAGCCCCACAGAACCAGATTTTCTGGGATCACTTTCTCAACAGACCCTTCCAGCACTCCTGAAGCACTGTCTGACCATCCATCTCTGAAGGTAGTTGAGAATGATTATCCCTGTACCCAGAAGCCTGGGCAAGCATAACAAAGTATACCTGGGTTCTAAAAATCATATCCAGATGTTATTTCATTACATTTTTCCAACTCCCTGTTCACAAATGGAAAAAATCTTACCAGTGTTCCACCCAGTCAGAGGAAAGACGCAGCACAAGAAATCCAAAAGCTGTTAGAAAGAGAGAGACATCCAAGATGCCCCACCAGACCAAATAGGATACAGAACTTACTCATAGTGCTTTTATAGTGGAAATAAGACAGGGGACCTTAGACCAATTTTGGATCTAAGCAATTTGAATCAGTATGTGAAGAAGTCAATGTTTTGAATGGTTACAGTACCATCCATCCTACCATTTCTTTACAAGGATGATTGGATGTGTTCGGTAGATATTCAGGATGCATACTGTCACATCAAAATAGGCAGACAATCCCGAAGACACTTACTCTTTCGGCTGGAAGCCAGTCACTACCAATTCAGAGCCCTTCTCTTTGGAGTCACCACAGCCTCCATGGTGTTTACCAAATGTATGACAGTGGCGGTTGTTCATATGAGACGCAAAGATTTCCGAATGTTTTCATGTCTGGATGACTGGTTCCTCCCTGCTCCCTCAAAACATCTTCTTCTATGGTCCAGGGACTGTTTGCTGTAGATGTGTCAATCACTTGGGATATCAATAAATTATGCCAAATCAAACATGACACCAGTCCAGATCCCAGAGTTCATTGGTACAGTTCTGAATACAAAAACACAAGTAGCATCAATACCACCTTATCTTGTATCCACTATTAGGAATAAAGTTTATTTGCTTGTCCATATCCCCCAGCAAGATCAGTTCTTTAGGAACTAGGATCTATGGCAGCACCCATTGTATTGCTTCCCTTGGAATGTTTCTTTATGCATGTCCTTCAATGGACTCTAGCTGTTCAGTGGTCCATTCTTTGTCAACCCCTATCCTATCCAGTCAAACTTACGCCAATTTACAAATGATACATTCACTGGTGGATTCAATCAGATAACCTTCATCTAGGCTGACCATCTTTTGTACCATCTCTAATAGCCACAATGACCACGGATGCTTCTCAACTGTGGGGGAGGCATTTCATGGGAAGAGCGGTCCAAGGCATGTGATCCCCCCAAGAGATCAGTCTGCATATCAGTGCACTAGAAATGAGAACAGTCCTACTCGCGTTGCAGGCTTTGCAAGATACTCTTCCACTTGGGACTATTTCAGTTCAGACTGACACCATGTCAGTAGTCTGGTACATCAACAGACAAGGAGGAACTTGATCTTATCCCCTCTGCAGAGAGGCCATGAGAGTGTGGGAATGGTCGATTTCCTCAGACTGCTTTCTAGTTGCAACACACATTCCAGGGAAAACCAATGTGTTAGAGAACAATTTAAGCAGATCCATCCTGATGCCTCAGTAGTGATCTCTCAGTCAATCTGTGGCAGAAAATATTTTCCGTAGTTGGGGGCCAACCTTACTGTGACCTCTTTGCATATCCCCACAGCAACAAGTGCAGCAGGTATTTTGCTCTTATCCCCCCTCAGGGGGTGTCACCGAGAAATGGTGTAGTCAAAATCAACCCCCCCCCCCCGGTTTTTATGCTTATCCCCCTCTTCCTTTGATTCATGAATTTTTGCAGAAAGCAAGATGGCTGAAGAACTCAGTCAACCTCATTGCCCCTTCTGGCCACAACAGGTATGGTTCCCCTTTCTGTGGTCTCATCTTCGGTATCCCGTAATGGATACTGGAGCCATCTCCCATCCCAATATCCAGGCCTTCAAACTAACTGCATGATTTCTCCACTTCCAGTTATGTTTAGACAGCCCAGGCTTTCCTCCTCAATACGTACCATTATTTTGGCATCACAAAAAGACTCTACTAAGAAAGTTTACAACAGCAAGTGGAAAAGATTCTCCTTCTGGACTTTGAATAATGAATTTGATCCCTTCTCTGCTCTAGCTTCTGCAATATTTGAATGTTTAACAATCTTTTTAAAGAAGGATCTAGTTTCTCTGCATTTAGGCTACAAATAACATCTATCTCTTAATTTTCACACAGGAGACAGAAAGTGTTTCTTGGCTTTGTCCAAATTATGCAAAGCATTTCCAAAGGGCATTTTTCTTCTCGGACTACCACTAAAGGATCTTTCATCTCCCTGGGATCTGACAATTGTGTTACAAGGTCTAGCTCAGAAGTCTTTTGAATCTTCAGCTAAAACTTGACTTAAAATTCCTTTCATGGAAAACGTTTTTCTTAGTAGCCATTACTTTTACAAAAAGGATATCTGAACTCCAGACTCTTTCCTCAAAGCCCCCTTATATCATTTTCCATAAAGATAGGGTTACCTTACATGCAAACCTGTACTTTCTACCCAAAGTAGCTTCTGAAAATAACATTAATCAGTTTATTCATTTAACAGTCTTCGTCCCTCATTTTTTGAATAAAGGAGAGTACATGATTCATCTCCTTGATGTACACAGATACTCTTTTATCTTCACAGGACAAAACAGATCAGGAAATCAGATCAACTGTATTTTTTTCATCAAAAAGACAGGGTTGCCTGGTTTCTAAAGTCACTTTAGCAATATGGATTACAGACTGTATTTTTTGGATCTGTTCTCAACAAGGCAAAACCTTACCCAAACCACCTAAGGCTCATACAACCAGTTCTGTGGCCGCTTCATCTGCTTTTTGGTGATGAACATCTATTGATAGTTGCACTGCAGCCACATGGTCCCATGCTCATACCTTTGTTACCCATTGCAAACTGGACATTATTTCTAGAAACAGAGCTGATTTTGGTTCGGTGGTACTCCAGAATATCCTTCCATAAGGACCACCCAAGATCAACATAGCTGAGGACTCTATCCCATGGGTTGAGGAAGAATGAAAAGAACATCATCAAATTTAAATGTTATGTACTCACCATAACTAGGCATCTGTGTTGTCTATTTTCATTCTTCCTCGACTTCCGTCCCATCCATCCCCCATCCTTCAGTTTCTGGAGAGACCTCTTGGACTATGTTTTGGAACCTGCAGCTCTGGGTTTGAGCCCTTCCTTTCTCTGTCAGCCTCTCCTGCCTCTGTCTAGCTATTTGGGACTAATGGCAACAAACTCAATCTGAGGTAATGGGGATGGACTAAGGCATTATGGATACAGGGAGGAGCTTGAGAGTTGGATCCAAAGTCTGGAGTATGCAACCGAGTGGATCTGAACCCACGGGTTGAGGAAGAATGAAAATGGACAGCACAGATTCCTAGTTATGATTAGAACATAACTTTTAATTTTAGGTTGATTGACTGACCCCAAAAGATATTGGATCAGTTGAACAGGAAAAAAAAATGCTTCATGCTTATGAATGATTTGCAAAAATCAATGTACACCAAGATGATTATATATTCCTCGTGCAGAAGGAGCTATGGGCCTCCGCGAAAGTGATTACATGTATAGATCTGCAATCATAAGACTGCATACTTATCTGCCGACATCACCATATCCAAACATAGTGAACGTTTTAAATATCATGAGGAGAATAAGTCAATGATGACTTCACTGCATAGTTTAGCAGAAGCATATCAGTGTCAAGCAGGAATGGAAATCATACCAGAAGTAGGCAAAAAGCAGCAGCTGAATGTGCCAAAAACAAACGAAAGAATATAAGGAGAAGGATCAGATGAGAAGGCAAGAAATATGGAAAAAGCATAAATGTAGTTTCAAGTACAGAAAACTCCTGGAACAACCTAATGTCAGTCAGGATCTGCTGCAGGAATGATTAAGTACAGGTGAATTTAAACTAAAAGATGAAAGGTTAATATTGCCAACCCAGGATAGTGGACTAAGTACATGTTGGTTTACAAAGTCCATCGAACATGCCACAGAAACACACAAATGTAAGTTTTGTAAAACAGCACTGGAAACAGTCTCACATTTTGTTGCTGGGTGTGATACATTAATGGGAGAGGGCCTGTATACTGAAAGAAGTAATAATGTGGCAAGACTGTTGTATTGGGGATTGTGCGAACATTACAATACTGAAGTAGCTGAGAAGCATTGGTAATAAGCCATAAAGCATTATAGAGCATGATGAAGTTTGTCACATTGGATCATCAATTACCAACAGTTCAAAAATAGATGCGAGAAAACCAGATATAGTAGTCCATGAAAAAAAGGCAAAAGTAGCATTGATCACTGAAATTGCTACACCCAGTGATTATAGTGTCTTACATACAGAGACACACAAAGTCATAAAATACCAGGCTTTACAGGCAGAAACAAGGGCAATGTGGAAGGATAACCACACAGTTCCAATAGTAGTAGGAGCAATGGGTCTCATAAAAAACAATTTTTAGTCATATTTAGGTATGCTACCAATTCATGTAACTCTGTATGAATTACAGGAGCAGTCAATTTTGGGCACATCGCAGGTGCTACAAAGAACACTTTTGGCTAACATCAAAGATTGGAACAGTACTAATTTCACAAACTTTAATCATACTTTGCATCTGTTTACTGAAAAACAAACAAGTATGCATGCTTAGCTAACATCTGGTCCTGTGCTTATGAAGGGCCCAGTACTCTCTGTTATAGAGTAGATATTACAGAGGAAGAGGTAATCTGACATAATGAAAGCTTTAGATTCACTAACAGTAGTAAAGGATGACTGCTGATTCTTGTAAGTAAAGAATAGTGCAAGTAGTAATTGTAAAACTGACTTGATGTCCACACCACAAAGTTGTGCTCTAATGAGATGAAGTTTTTTTTTTTTTTATACTTATTATAGTCTCACTAGGCAGTGCCTTCTGTGGAAGGTTGGGCACCGGACTGGCAACTCAACACCATAAAACTCCACTGCCAATCATGAGCGGACAGGTGATCCGTTGTGGCGACCCCTAACCGGGACAAAGCCGAAAAAAGAAGAAGATAGTCTCACCAGGCAATCATGGGTGATGCAGACCTTTGCATCCACTGTTTTGCACTATTGCTTTTCTTTGCCTTCACATTGAGAGGCACAGTTCCTTATTCAGAAATTAATTCCAGAATATTATGAGGTAGTGGAATAAAGAACATCATCTGGCTTTGCTTCTATAAAGCCTTGAATGATATTGCCAGTTTAGTCCAGGTTTGCGGTTCTGCAGAAATAAAGTAAACAATATTAAGTTTAGATTAATGCAACAGCTGCACATTACAGTCTTGTATCTAAAAATTCTAATTGCCATTCAACATCTGCTTATCATACACAACAAATTCTAATATCACAAACATCAAATATGTAGTCAGAATGGTGAAGTCATTTGTATTTTAAAAACTGCAATGAAATAATTATTTTATTTTCAGAAATATTATACTAACAGCATGAAAAATAATAAAAAAAACAGTCAGAAAATAAAGATGCTCCGCATAAGTGGAGTACAATTACAGGTTTAATTGTTTACTGCAATCAGTGTTGCTCTTATATACTCTTGTAAGTTCCATGTGAAGTTAAATTGTAAAATTAATTAAGTTAAATAACTAAAGTAAACCAAATTCCATACTGAAATGTAACCATGTTCAGGCTCTCTTTTCAAATCACAAAAGAGCATCATGATACATTAATGTATGCCCGACCAGTAAATGCAGATTTCACAAACTAGGCATGCATTTACCCTTTGTCAGATTATGTGAGACATGTAAAACACCTTCTGTTGTTAGATCACTTGTTATGGGCTACTTCATGTATGGTTTTGAAAGTTGTTACTGGTGTTAGTTGTATTATCAGTTGTAAATTCTGGATAATCATATTTGTTGTTCAGTAGCAGTTTTCTGTTTAATATTTTGTAGACATGGCCAGAAGATGCTTTGCAAGCTGTAGCATCTCGTTTCCTTGAAGATATTGAAATGTCTGAACAAATACGCAGTGGCTGTATTGAAATGTGTAAGAGCTTCCACACTTCCACTATTCGTTTATCTGAAAAATTTCACACTGAATTGCAGAGGCACAACTACGTAACACCTACCTCTTATCTGGAACTGATATCCACATTCAAAACCTTGCTAGAAAAAAAACAGTCGTAAGTATTTTTACTTCAAAACTGTTAATATCTGCAACTGTAAAAATAGGGCTTTGTACTTTAAACATCTTTTGTAAGAAAAAAATGTGCAGCAAATGAAAGTGATGACTTTTTGTGCCTGACTGTTGTTTAATTGATGACGAAGGATTTATTGATTTTGGAAACTACATCCAGCCACAGTAATCAGCTAACCTAAGAAGTTATGTCCTTACCAGCTCATTCTAAAAAAGTTAGTTATGTTTTGCAAAATGTTATATACAGTTTTCATACCACCACATCACTGGGTTCTGCTTTGAGAAGAAACTAACTAGATGCAGATAGGTGGTGGTGGTATTGCTCCAGATAGTAAGTAGTATCATAAATATTTCTATTTCTTGATGTATATTCATAGTGCAGAAAGGAGAAGCCCTGACAATCCCCTAGAGGAACCACCGCTCAGCTCAGTATATATAGGTTTGTGTACTTTTCCTGTTGTGTGATGCACTAGCACATGCGGCATATCCTGCTTGATTCTGAGATGCAGTGCACTGTGAAATAACATTTTTAGTTATTGTGGGATGCATGCAAGGTTGCATGTAGCTTGTCTTTAGACTGTGTTCTGCACTTCTGTGTATGCTTCAGTGGAGTGTGCACCTGCTTGCATATTTGCTGTGCTGTTCATCTATATAGATCAGAATGCAGCTACCTGTTTGAAATTGCTGCACATGCCTTGCACAGGAGTTCTGTGTATCTCTATGAGTATCTATCAGGGAGACTGACAATATGGGAAGGGATAGAATATCATATTTAATAAGAATACTTTGCATCCTGATGTGAGGAAATAATACAGAATAATTTGGTAGTGAACGTCTGTGTAGATTGAGCAGTGACCTAAGTTTAAGATTTTTAAACTGAGGGTACATGGAAAAAAAGGCAAAGCAGGCATGTATAGGCAGACAAGTTGGCCTGGTGCATATTCTAGGAGTACATATCATAAAACAACATATAAAAAAACGTTACTAAACTCACTAAAATATACACAGAACTAGAGACCGTGGAACTTAACACTCTTTTATTGTTAAACAAGTTAAGCGCTTTTACCCAGGAATCTCCCGAGCTTCATCAGAACAAGTAAAAAAGTAAATTACATTCCATTATAAATGTTCAAATTCACTTTCCAACCAATCAAATGTTACACTTCACTAAAAAAGAACACCCATTTAACTCTTCGAGTTGGGTCTCCCATGGTCCTCCCCTTAAATCTTGTGCAACCTATTCTATTATATAAAATTTAAATTTACTGTCCTTACATTCCCTTTGGTGTCTGTATAAAGCACTAGTGTCTTTTTGCTGTGAAATATCATGTAAATGTTCATAAATGCATCTTCTTATAGGTCTCTCTGTCTTGCCTATATAAAAACTGGTGCATTTTTCACAAGTGGAATATACACCACTCCCTTGCTGTTACAGTTATAATACCCTTTGGCCACTATTTTGTACCTCCTTGTTGTAAGAAACAAGTTTTCTTGATCTAACATATTAGTACGCTGGTAACAAAATCCACACACATATATATATATATATATATATATATATATATATATATATATATATATATATGTGTGTGTGCCCAATTTTTTTCCGATTAATATCTGTCCTTGGTTTAAATATTTCTTGTCTCTCAAACATCTATTTTATATTCATATCTCTTTTCCCACTGAATGTTGGGTGTGAATGAATAAATATCAGTATTGATAGTTAAAATCTTCTAGTATTTCTTGATAATGTTGTCTACTTCTTCGGATGGGGTGTAAATGCATGTATAAAGGGAGGTTTGTAAGAATCATCCAGTTCTTTTGTATTACTCAATATATTAGTACCCTTGCCTAAAATAGGTTGAAAATTCCCTTCTCTCCCTTTCTTCACTTCCATTGTTAACTAATCAATCAAGTACGTTGGATAACCCCTTTTAATAATTTCTTTCATAAACATCACTTCTTCCATAAATATTTTTTTATCACTACACATTCTAGAAGCTCTAATAAGCTACCCTTTAATAATACCTTTTTTCTGGTAATCAGGGTGTTCACTATCATAATGTAAGTAAGAATTCGAAAATGTCTCCTTACGAAATAATCTAGTTTGATAGTTCCTGATTTCAAAATCTTTATAAATACTCACATCAAGATAGTTATTTTTTTCTTTGGACGCCATGTAAGTGAATCTCAAGAAGGTAGTGCTGTTGTTAATATAGTTAAAAAAATCTTTCAAGTTGTGTATTCAAACTCTTCCAGAATCAACAAACATCATCAAGAAATCTTGTATAAAGGACTATATTGTCATGCCATTCTGTTTGAAAAATGTAATGTTTCTCCTAGTAGTATAGTACTAAGTTGGTGTACAAGGGGGCACATGTGGCCCCCATTGCCACATCCTTTGTTTGTTTGTAATATTCTCCATTGAAGTCCAAAGAAAATTATTTTTTAATATTATTTCCATGATTAAGTTCTTCTGTTCGTTGACTAGATAATCACATTCTATTAAGACCTCTTGGAGCCACTCCAAGCCTATATCATGTGGAATGCTTGGAAATAGGCCTGTTATATCAATGGTTACTAAAATCAGATCTTCTTCACATTTATCCTCGGTAACTTTTGTTAAAAAGTCCAAGGAAGCCTTTGAATTATGTTTCAAAGATGTTACAAACTTCTTCAAGTTGTAATCTGTGTATATGGCAAGTGGTTCTATCTTAGAGCCAGCCCCAGCAACTATAGGCCTAAATGGTGTTTTTTCTATACTTTTATGTATTTTAGGAATCCCAAAAACTACAGGGACCATAGGCTTAGTAACTGTTAAAAAATCCAAAAGTTTCTTAATCACTGGTACCTTGTAGAAAATGGTCATTAATAAAAAATCTATTTTAGAATAAGAAATAAAAATCTCATTCCTAGATATCACGCAGTGTTTGTTTTCGTCACTCAAAATGTTAGACATATTGGTATTATAAACAGTGGTGTCCATTATAACTACCCCCCCCCCATTAGGTTTCATTATCTGTCAACCTCTTCATTGCAACATATTAACTAATTATCTATCCTGTTTTGTAAAGTTACAATTTTTGATCTTGTTCATATTTAATTTCCTAATTTCACTTTCCATTAGTTCTTCAAAAATTTTAAATGTCGGGTTCAGGGGAGGGTTAAAGACTTTTTTCCTACATAAACCAGTATTTAATAAGTTGGTACCTTTAAAGAAACAATTTAGATTCATTTTCCGCAAAAAAAGTTTTAAATCCACCAATGTATTAACGATTCTCAAAGGTCTAGCTGGTACATATTGAAGGCCTTTTTTGAAAAGCTTAAAATAATCACTGTTAATTTTCAAATCTGTGTAGTTGGATATATGATAATTTTCTTTACTGTTCAAAATGCCTGAGTGTGATACTTTTACACTGTCTTCCATCTATGTTGAACTAATGTCTATTTTCATTGATTCTCCCTGTAAAACGATGTTCTCGTTTAATTCCCTCTCCTCTCTCCTTCCCTCCCTCTGCCTTTGTTGTAAAAATTCCTGTGTTCCCAATTGTTCATTCTCTGTTTCTGGCTATCCTTTCGCTTCTCTTGGGGGGGGTTAATGGAGGGTCTAAAGGGACTTCAGGGTATTCTGCATCTGCGTGGTCTAATTCTAAATTCACATTCTCCAAATGTAATTGATTATCTTGTGTGTTAACCTTATCTAATCTCCTAGGGGGTGGATATGCTCTTCCCTCTCTATATTCAATGAGATCTGTGTTCATTTTTTTCAGTTTCCTATTAAATACATTATTACAGTGCATGTCAATTTCTTTAAAAATATTAATGTATTTTGCCTTCTCTATTTTGAACATAAGATCTGACAACAACCTGGTATGCAAATTGTTAACTTCATTTAAGTTTAGTTCTGTGTATCTATATTTTATAAAACAACATATTGTAACCTGCACAGGGAGCTAGAGTGCTAAAGCCCTGACTAGGGACCAGGAAGCCTGAGTTCATTTACCAACTAAGGCATTTAATAGTTCAGGCAGGGAGAATGGACATACATATCCTAGGTGGGGAACATGCCGTTGCAGTAGATCTCTCATCAGCCCTGTTGGAGGCCAGGACTAGAGGAATGATGGCCTAGAAGGAGTGGGATGGCTGAGGAGGCATATCTACCCTAGGGCTTAGAGTGGAGAAATCTTCAAAAGCATGCCTTATTGCCCATTCAGTCATCTAAGAATATACTAGCACATGGAGGAATAGTGCTAGGGAAAAGTCCCAGCTTGGTAGAGTGTGACAGTATTATGCTTTTGTTCCGCTTTCCAGTCAAGGGGAAAAACAGGCTGATGTAGCCTCCAAATCTCTGGAAGATCAGCAATACAGAAGGGACCTATTGTGGTACCATTCAATTGTGGTGACTCCACATAGGGAGTAAAGGGGGAATCCAAGAACCAAAATCAATGGTGAGAAGGGGCAAAAAAAGCAGTTTATTTTAATTCATGAAATCATAAGTTTATCTGTACTTGTGTGACCAAGACAGAGAGTGATAAAGAGAACAGGAGTAGACTGTATTCTGGGATGTATATGAGGGCCTCCTTCCCTATACCAAAGCAACCTTCAGATGTCAGGAAGTTATTAGCTCTGTAATGGTCTAGTAGATGTGTCCAACCTGCGGCCCGTGGGCCGCATGCGGCCCTCAGAGCTCTGCCATGCGGCCCTCTACCTCTAACTCCAACATTGATGTACGCATGCCCCAAAACACTTTTTTGTTGTGTTTTTCACGGCCGTGGCCTGTAATTCTAACATCGGTGTGTGCATGCACCAAAGCATCCTTCTAGTTTTGATTTTTTTGCGCCAAAGAAGGGTCTGTGTGTTTGCGCCATTATTTCGTGCCAAAGAATCAATGTGTGTGTTCTTGCTGAAGAGGGACTCATCTATGGATTTGCTGCCATTGCCTTTTAACCTGTGTTAATAGGTAAGTATGGTGTGAGTGAGTGCATGCATGAAAGCAGAATGTTTGTGTGCATGAAAGTAGAAGTGTGTGTGTGTTTGTGTGCATGACAGAGAGACAGAGAGAGACACATGCACAAAGAGGCTAACATACAAAAAAGTTAGCTCACAAATGCATCCTTCATTAAAAGTACACTTTCATTAAATTGCAGCTTTTCTGACAGGGAGAGTGTTGTATTGAATATGAAATCATACCTCCCAACTGTATGGATTTTCGAAGAATGTCTGGAATTTTGCCTCATCTTCCAATTTGTGTCTTTTGCTTAGGAAATAAAAGTAGTCATCCATGGTAATGCAGTCCCAGGGATTAAGGAGGAGACAGCAGCCTAGGGTTAATGGGTCAGTAATGGATTGACTAATGTGGGACTGTAGCATATAAAGTTTTTTTTTTTGACAAACAAAAAAATCACCCAGTACTGTCTTGGTGGGTTCTAAGCAGTGGTAGATTGGACAACAGTAAGCATATCTTTGGTGGATCATCAATACTGGCAAATTAAGTGGGCACAATGTCATTTTTTAAATGTTGGGGGTTTTAGTGTGTATGTGTGTGTTTGTGTTGGGAGTACTGCAATAGTAGATGATTATTAAAGACAGAGACTTACAAACTGTGGAGAATATGTTTCTTTGTTTCAAAACCTGATACTTGGGTACTAGGAATGCCAAAAATAGATTTTTTAAGACATAGCTTCTTGCCATTTACAGTGGATGGATATTTACATTTAATGGACAATGTTAGCAGTATGAGTGTGGTTCTGTAGGGATCTGGAGGATGCTAAGTCTACCACTGCCAATGTCTTGTAAAGTGACCTGGAAATGGATATTGGGATGTTACTGAAAAAATACAGCAAGTGGGCTTTGAAATGTAGTTTAATTAAACAAAGTGCACTTGCAATTTACAGGCCATAATTTAATTTATTTCAGGTAGTCCAGATCCTGATAGATTGTATACCATTAGACTTAATTAGGGAGAGGTGTCATTCTGTGGAAATAAGCAGACCTAGTTTTAGTGAAAGCTCCGTGGTTGTTTGCAGGTAAGAAGTTGCAGGATGCGGAGCCAATGTGTTTTATTATTTTTAATGGATTTGTAATTTCAAAGTATAGTTTTCTTTGTTGCAAAAGAAGGCAGGATCGAATGAGCCATATAATGTTTAACTGACAATAATGGGATAGAAACATTATACGTGATGTATAATGTTTGCAGCTGCACTTGTTTCAATGGTGTCTGTGATGCATAACTATTTTTGGGCCTGTGTCCCAAATGTATTTGTCCAGAATTCTTGCTCTAAGGTTGAGAGGTATGGTTCCATGCTAAATCAGAAGGTTGTATTTACCTTGGAAGACTTTTCAGCATAATTATGAGAAACAGAGCGTTTTTAATATCTCCACTTATTTTCAATATAAACTGCCATGTAACCTTGCAAATAACTTTCTTATTACACTACTTTAATTCTTTTGGAATTGACAGGTATGCTTCATTGGTTCGGACGTAAGCATAGTGTGCTGTGACTGATTTCTTGCAGCAGTCTGTGGCTTACTTATCACAATAACTTTTCTGTGTTTCTGGGTGTGTGATCAATTTAACAGTTTTAAAGATTTTTTTCCAAAATTAAATAAATACATAATAAGTAAAAAAAAGTAATCCTTTCTTCACTTTGAGCTATTGACAAAGTGTGGGAATTTGTTTTTTTTCAAAAGCGATGGTCAGCATTACAGCTTAGTAAACGGTCAGTCTGTGAATAACTTCTGCACAAATTAAAATGTCTGAATGTCAAATGGCTTTAGATTGGATGGAAGCTATATGTTTACTCCAGTATGTAGTATGATCATAGAGAGTTTATAGATTTCTTATTGATTTAATTTTTGCTGAGCAGTTATTTGTTGATTTATTGATGGTCCTTTTGGTGGTGGGAAATTGCATGGAGGAATCCATTTCTATTATGATTTTTTTTCATATATTTTGACTTCCAGACTATTTCAATCAGTGAGACTGTGTTATGTGATTACTAAGGTTGCCTTTTTTACAAGTAAGGGCTCCTTTTCTCTCTCTCTCTGTGTGTGTGTGTGTGTGTGTGTGTGTGTGTGTGTGTGTGTGTGTGTGTGTGTGTGTGTGTGTGTATATAAGAGAGAGAGATTTAATATGTATACTGAATATATTTTTGCAAATGGAATTCTTAGTTAAATAGGCCCCTCTTCTTAGACAGTATAGCCATCCAGCTGGGAAAGTTTAGTATGTGGATTTTCCTTCTGGTTTGATGAAGGCTATGCTACTTACTTAAGGAGTGCATTCATGGCTATCCATCCAGTTGTAGTGTTGTTGAACTACATTGTTTGATAATGAGAGGAGCTTTTTACAGAAGTTGAAAGTTTTTGTGTCAAGAACCTGTCCATACAAAGTGACTTGTTTATGTTGCAGTGAAGGCTGTGGTCTTTGTAGTGAGTGATGTTAAGTTGTCTATCTCGCCTTCATTCTTGCTGGATAGGTTCGGAGCTGACCTCGGCTCCGACTCGGCCACTCTAAAAGCTCGAGAGTTGGTTCCACCGGCTCGAGGCTCCCCTTATATCCCACAATGCTAGGCGAGAGTTACCTCAGATCTCGTTTGCCGCTACAGCTTCGAGGTTGGTTTTCTACCGGTTCTTGGTAAGTGACTTTTTCTTGTGTAATTTAGTCTATCAAAACCCCTTTAATTTTAATATTTTTACTTATTTCCCTTAGTTTAGAGAAATTTTTATCCCCTTCTAAAAAATTCCCGTTTTTTTTTTTTTCCTTCAAGAACTTTAGGTTCTTCCCTTGGGCCTACAGGCCTTTTCTCTTCCCTAGTGGAGTGTGTGTGTATTATTTTAAAATCCTAGTTAGTGGTTTTTATTATAATTTAACTTGACAGGGTGTAATTAGTGTGTTTGTGTGTGTGTTTGTTTACACCTGTTTTAAAATGTCTAAAGAAGCAAAGGTCTCCGGATTCAAGAAGTGTGATGCGTGCTGTCAGAAAATGTCTCTGACAGACGCTCACACTTCTTGTGTCTACTGTCTGGGGCCTTTGCACCTGCAGGACTCCTGTGCTGTGTGCCATGGCTTCAGCCCCAGGGTCCTGCAGGAAAGAAAAAAATAAATTGATATTAAGAGGCTTACTCAAGCCAGAGGATTCCCTATCTGTTTCAACAGGGAAGCCCTCTAGGCATCTAGGTCTTCGGCTCCGACAACTGAGCCGAGACCTAAGGTTTCTCAACCTCTGCCTTCATCGGCTCCGGCTGGAGCCGATAAGTCTCAGTCCACAGTTTCTGTGGCTCCCTGGCTCCGGCCGGAGCCGAGGTAGTAGAAGTTCCCGTGTCGGCTCCGACCAGACCTTCGGAGCCGACAACTAGGAAGAGGTCCAGGTCACCATCTCTTGGCTCCGTTCATTCGGCTCCAGGATCTCCCCTGCTGTCTGAACGGAGCCAAAGATCTCACTCCTCTAGGTCATCGAGGCTGTCGGATCATGACCTTCAGAGGGTAGTGAGTCGACTTCTTAAGTCCGAGGCACTGGCCCAGATGCTTCAGAGCCCGACTCATCAGTCGATGCCTGCCCGGTCCATCAACATATTCCTCCTTCGACTCTCTTAAGCTCGAGCCGGGTCGCCGGAACCGAGACTGTGATAGCGTCGGAGCCGATACAATTGTCTTCGCTCCGTCGTCCGCTCCGCTTTGTTGCTTGGAAGAATCTCGGCCGGACTTCCCTCGTCGGCTCGAGGGGTGAGTGGCATCGGACCCTTGTCCGACCCCCTCTCCCTCTCGGTGCTTGGCTGGTGAGTTCGGCTCCGACATCGACCTCGAGCCATCACTGTTGGTGCCGAGGGGGTTCTTAGCTTCGAGCGGGGACCTCTGGCTCTGCCTGACAGGGGTGCATTCGAGGTCATGCGGAGTGTGTTAGAGCCTGGCTCTACTCCACAGTCGGCTCCGTCCGCCCTCCTCTCGGTGCCTCAGGTTAAGTCGACTCACTCCCTCATCCCGGACCGCAGAGAGCCAGCTCCTCAGGAACCCCTGTGGGGATTTCATCCTCTTCCGAGGCCTCTCCTGATTTGGCAGAAGAGCCCCTCGGAAGAGGAAGTGTAAGAGGAAACACATTGACTCACCTGAGTCCATCACGCCAGACACAGATTTGGATTATTCTGAGGGTTCCCCGTTCCCCTTCTGAAGATGTCTCATTTGCAGACATTCTGGAGATCCTGAAACAGAGGGAAATTGGCCAGCCCTCAACCCTTCGGAGGACGAATCTGTGTATCTTGAGGCGTCTGGCTCTCGTCCTTCCACCTCCTGGGTGTCCCCCTTTGACCCCTCATGCAGGTGGTTGCTAAGAAGGCATGGACGGCTCCTGATTCAGTGGACCCCACTCCCAGGAGACCCTCCAAGTTCATAACAGCACCAGCAGACAAACAGTTCTTAACAAAAGGAGTTTCTGTGGATGCTATGGTGGTAGCTGCTGCCACTAAGAAGGAGCTAGCTGATCCTTCAGTACCTGTCCATCCACCTAACAAGGAATCTAGGTCCATGGACAGGTATGGGAAGTGGATGTTCTCATCAGCGACATTTACCATGCGTTCGCTGAACTACCTGTGCCATTTTACTCGTCTTCAAAGGGACTTGATCAAGGAAGCGAGTGAAATGTTAAAGGACCCTACAGCTGCGGGTTTCCAAGATAAGATGAACACGCAGCTGGCTACCCTTAACTCCATAACCAACTCCTCCATGCGCCTTCTTTCTTACGCGGCTGATGGAGCGAGCAGAGCCGCAGGGACAGGTGTGGCCTTACGTAGGCATGCCTGGATGCGGCTATGCAATTTTGCGGACCTTTCAAGGCGTCTTTCACTAACTCCCCGCTTGATGGATCATCCCTCTTTGGTCCTCAAGTGAAAGAAACCTTGACTAGGTGCGAAACTGATGGCAAGACCCTTTCTGCCGTCGGAGTCCGTTTTTCTACTCCTTCTAGGCCTTACCCCAAAGGCCAGAAAGGTGGAAAGATGTGGTTCCGTAAACAATCTCAGGGGACTTCGCCTGACGCACAGAGTCGTTTCCCCGCCAGAGGCAGAGGCAGGAATAACAATGGTAGATGTCGCCCTAGGGGCAGGGGGTCCAGAACCAGGGCAATCGGGAAGCCTTCCCTGACAAGCCTTTTCAGCATCCCTGAGGTGTTGCCCGACTGCCCATCTTCGGAGGCAGTCGGGGGAAGATTGTCACTGTACCCAGAAGCCTGGCTATCCCTGACTCAAGACAAATGGGTACAGTCCATCATTTCCGAAGGCTATTCTATCCCCTTTCTTCGCATTCCAAATCAGTCAAAAATCCTTCCAGATGTTCCACCCGCTCAAAGGGATCTAGCGGTTTTGGAGATTTCAAAACTGCTTGCAAAAGAGCAATTCAGCCAGTTCCAGCAGACCAGCAAGGATCCGGAATCTACTCAAGGTTCTTTTAGTTCCAAAGAAAACAGGACTGGAGACCAATTTTGGATCTCAGTGTCTTGAACAGATCAGTCAAGAAAACAAGATTTCGGATGGTCACGCTGCAATCCATCCTTCCCCTTTTGGGCAAAGGAAACTGGATGTGCTCTATAGACCTTCGGGATGCATACTATCACATAAAATGAACAGACGCCCAGAAGATTCCTCCGCTTCAGGCTGGGAACCAGTCATTTTCAGTTCAGGGCCCTGCCCTTTGGTCTCACCACTGCCCCGGTGTTTACCAAATGCATGGCAGTGGTAGCTTCTCACCTGAGACGACAAGGATTCCAGGTGTTTCCATATTTGGACGACTGGCTCCTCACAGCTCCCACCAAGCATCTCCTTCTGATGGCCAGAGATTACACTTTTCGTTTGTCAAAAGCTGGGTATTTCAATAAATTGCGAAAAGTCTGTTTTGTCGCCTTGTCGTACTATTACCTACATAGGCGCAAATCTAGATACAGTAAACATGTCTGCAAGACTAACACATCAGAGAATAACAGACATTCACAAACTGGTATCACTCCTTTTCAACAACAACAGAATCAAAGCCAGGTTAGTTCTGAAAGTGTTGGGAATTATGGCAGCGCCATACCTCTGCTTCCATTAGCCAGATTCCACATGCGGATCCTTCAATGGATGCTCTTTACTCAATGGTCATACCAGCAACTTCCAATGTCTTACACCATTATGATCACATGGCGTGCAAAATCATCTCATGTGGTGGATGTCTTCCCCTCAGCTCTTGTTGGGAAGACCCTTTGTTCCACCTCCTCCGGTTGCTACTCTGACAACGGATGCCTCCTGATCGGGTGGGGGCATTATCAGGGCAGGACGGTCCAGGGCACATGGCAACCAAACGAATGCCACTTGCACATAAATGTTCTGGAGATGAGAGCAGTGCTTTTAGCGTTGCAAGCCCTTCAAGACTCTCTTCCCTTGGGAACGATTGCAATCCAAACAGACAATATGTCTGTAGTGTGGTACATCAACAAACAAGGCGGAACCAGGTCATACCCCTGTGTCGAGAAGCACTCAGACTGTGGCAATGGGCGATTTCTTCTCAGCGGTTTCTGATAGCAACGCACATCCCCCGAAAGTCCAATCAAATTGCGGACAAGTTGAGCAGAGCCATACTCATGCCTCACGAGTGGTCTCTGAAAGACTCTGTAGTGAGAGAAATTTTTCTCAAGTGGGGTCAGCCTTGCTGCGATCTTTTTGCTACTCCCCAAAACAGCAAGTGCACAGAATATTTCACTCTATTCCCTTTACCAGGCCAACCCAGCAGAGACGCGCTAGTCCAACTTTGGCCCGGGGACTTCTGTATGCATTTCCTCCCTTCCCACTGATCTCTCAAGTGATACAGAAAGCTATCGCTCAGAAGGCCTCATTGATCCTCATTGCTCCTTACTGGCCTCGACAAGTGTGGTTCCCTTTCTACATCGTTTCTCTTGAGCGACCGTGGAATCTGGACCTAGTTCCAGATCTTTTGATCCATCAGTCGGGTCAGTTTCATCGCTCCCTCCCTCTCTGAACCTCACTGCTTGGTTCCTCCAGTTCCAACCTTAGCCAGGCTTCCTCAATTATCTCACTCTGTTAGAGATATTCTGATAGCTTCCCATAAATCTTCCACTCGGAAGATTTATTTGAGTAAGTGGAAACGCTTCACATATTGGGCTCAAGGAAAGGACATAGATCCTTTCACTGCTTCCATCCAATTAGTCCTTGATTTTCTAGCTGAACTCTTCCATGCAGGTTCATCTCCTCTCTGCACTTAAAGTTCAATTGGCAGCTATTTCTAACTTTCATGTGGGTATTTCTGAATCTGCCTTAATGTCCCACAAGCTTTGCAAAGCCTTTTTGAAAGGAGTTTTTCTTCTCAGACCTCCTATAAGAAATCCTCCTTCTCCTTGGGACCTAAATTTAGTTCTTGCTTCTTTGATTCTTCCCCTTCGAACCTGCAGTCTCCTGTTCTTTAAAATTATTATCATGGAAGACTCTTTTTCTGGTAGCTATTACATCAGCTAGAAGAGTTTCAGAGCTTCAAGCACTCAGCTGTCGTCCTCCTTATCTTTTGTTTCATAAGGACAGAGTATCCTCACGAACTAATCCGTCCTTTTGCCTAAGGTGGTCTCGTCAAATCTAAATCAAAGCATTGATCTACCTGTCTTTTTCCAGAATACTCCAATAGGTCTGAACAAAATTACAGTTTTTTCAAAAGCGATGGTCAGCATTACAGCTTAGTAAACGGTCAGTCTGTGAATAACTTCTGCACAAATTAAAATGTCTGAATGTCAAATGGCTTTAGATTGGATGGAAGCTATATGTTTACTCCAGTATGTAGTATGATCATAGAGAGTTTATAGATTTCTTATTGATTTAATTTTTGCTGAGCAGTTATTTGTTGATTTATTGATGGTCCTTTTGGTGGTGGGAAATTGCATGGAGGAATCCATTTCTATTATGATTTTTTCATATATTTTGACTTCCAGACAATTTCAATCAGTGAGACTGTGTTATGTGATTACTAAGGTTGCCTTTTTTACAAGTAGGGGCTCCTTTTCTCTCTGTGTGTGTGTGTGTGTGTGTGTGTGTGTGTGTGTGAGTGTGTATAAGAGAGATTTAATATGTATACTGAATATATTTTTGCAAATGGAATTCTTAGTTAAATAGGCCCCTCTTCTTAGACAGTATAGCCATCCAGCTGGGAAAGTTTAGTATGTGGATTTTCCTTCTGGTTTGATGAAGGCTATGCTACTTACTTAAGGAGTGCATTCATGGCTATCCATCCAGTTGTAGTGTTGTTGAACTACATTGTTTGATAATGAGAGGAGCTTTTTACAGAAGTTGAAATTTTTTGTGTCAAGAACCTGTCCATACAAAGTGACTTGTTTATGTTGCAGTGAAGGCTGTGGTCTTTGTAGTGAGTGTTTTAAATATAACCAGTATTTCTGAGGTGGAGAAAGTCTCTTAAGGCAGGATCTTTCTTAGCCTGGAAAGCAAGCCAGAAATTTATAGTGGCCAGTGAGAGACAGAGGAAAGCAAGAAGCTTTTTAGTCTGTTTGGATAACTAAGTGAACTCAGTCCTTTGACCTTTTTTTGTCAGAAATGGTTGTAGTCTTCTTTTGGCATGGTGTTTTGCTGAGGCACGTGCCAAAAGGGGTGTTGCACTCAATAATTGCTCTTGTAAAGCAAGAATACAGGGATGTTATGACCTCTTTGTCCCTGGATGAGATACCGTTACTAATGAGGTGGGCCATGTAAAAAGCTTTCCGTACAATGGAGAAAACGTGGTGGTCAAAAGTCAGGTTTCTATCAACTTGGGTGCCCAAGCACCTCACGACTGATTGCGTGCTTACAGCATTGTTACTAATGTGATAACTTGTGGGGACATCACTCTCCTCAAAGGGGATGATTGTGCATTTTTTGGCAATTAGCTTGAGGCCATGTTTCTGGCACCAGTCATTTGTTTGGGTGAGACCCTCTTGTAGCTTATTCAGAATTGTTTTATTAAGTCAGTAATGTGAATTCTTTACTTTATTGCAAATTTGTTGGCTTATTTTTGTGGATTATAGTATTGTAGGACTGCTAATGTTGACACTGTATGTAGATGGACTGCTGGAGTGGTTTTCCCAGTGAGAAATGCAAGTGCTGTAGTGAATATCTGTTTGTTAAAAAAATCTATATATTAACTAAGATGTTAGAGTTAACTGTTAGATTAGAGAATTAAAATCAGAATGAGAATTAGAATTTTAAGGCAAATATTAGGCATTTATTAAATTTATTAATTGTTCGAATGCACCTACAGTACAGCCAGGAGGTTGACTTTGGTCTCCTGTGGCAGCGAAAGAGTTTAACTATATGATATATTTTATATGCGGCCCCAAGACAATTTCTGTTCACTCAATGCGGCCCCAGCAAGCCAAAAGGTTGGACACCCCTAGAGCATGGTGCAAACTATTTTTCCAACATCCATTTGTTACAACAATAATAATGAATAATAAACAATCATACCCAAGTACTTAAGTGAGAGGACTGTTTCCAGGTTAGAGTAAGCTGAAGAGCAGACTGGTCATTCCAGTGAAATAAAGCTTCTTCATTTGTTATTTTTAAAGGTAATGGCTTTGGTTGCATCCAGGTCAATAGTGAACTGTTTAGTGGCAAGTCAAGGCAAAAAATGTCAGTCTACATTTTCTGTGCTAATAGTTGTAGAAGGACCAAACCTAGTTAAGCCCATGTTATGAGTGTAACTGACAATGTTCTGCAGTATGTTTTGGATGGAACTACAGTTTAAAAACATTTATTTATTTATATCTGTTTGTTTACTGTAACAGTCCATCTAGGCTATACAAACCCCTCTTTCAGTGGAGTCCTGGGAAGAAAATCTCCAGACTAAGAACAGAAGAGAACAAAGGATGGACCTCTGATAGATAGACTTAAAATTATCAAAACATTTGGAGAAAATTCCATTCAGCAGAAACTTACCTGTATAATTACTGAGATAGCTCTGTAATCAGTTTAATGAAGGTGGTGGAATGTAGGTAGTGAAATTTTAATTCAAGTGGAAGAAGTGTAATAAAGTCACACATTTTGTGAAGTCAACAAAGATAAGCCTAGTAAGATGCCAGCTGTATTGTCTAGAGGAATGTATCTTGACTTTAACTATTGGCCTGGGTGAACCAGCTAGTGGATGGGATGGGGTGGGGTGGGAATGAGATTCTGCTGTTGGCTCATCAATGTTAATTTAAGAGAATTATTGAAAGTCCCACTACAGGAGCACCCAAAAGTTAGAATCAGTACTGTTCTCGTAAGTATAGTGACTGTGGCATAAGGCTGCTCAAAAATGCATTGCAAGTATATGGAAGAGAACATTTGCAGCAACTCATCTAGAACCAGGCATTTCACACTGCCTGCTGTCCAAGATGGGGAGAGCTATTAGAAGCATCAAAAAATCTCCTGACTTCATGTTGGTTGAAGGTTGCAGGCTTCATCTCTCATATTTCCCTCCTGGAATTTTCTAATGCCAGAAGCAGGGTGGGAAGAGTAGACCAGTAAGGGGCAAGGCTTGACAGCCAAAGAGCATTTGGAGTCCAAAAAACAAATCATAAAAAGTAATATAAGCAAAATCACGGAACAATTTTTCATGCTGTTAAATGTGGTGCTGGGGCAGAAGATGGGGTCTGCATGGCCCTCCCTAAAGCCATAAAGTAACTGATAAGATGAATTTAGATGTTCTGCAACATATTGCTATTGTTTTTATTTTTTTATGCTTTTATATAGTATAAGATCTGATGATGTCCTTTTCATTCTTCCTCAACTTATGGGTATTGGAGGACATCGGATCTAACTTGGCTACATGCAGTAGACTTCAGCTTCAACTCTCAAGCTTCTCCCTCTACCCATAATGCCCCAGTCATGCAGCAGTACCTTAGAACTCATTTGCTGCCATCTCGCTCTGATGTGGATCCTCTCTGAGCATTATATTGGATAATTATTTCAGCCTTTTTTTGTAAGTGATTATCTGTTTACTATTTTTTATACTTGTATTTCCTTCCTCTCCTATTTTTTTCTCCAACACACTAGTTCTGTTTCAGTTGTGAGCTTTAATTATAACATTATAACTTCCTGACTTTTTCATAATGTTTGGTAGCTTCTAATGTTCCATAGCCAGTGCTTATACCTTTCTATCTTTAATCTTTTCTACCCTTTAGAGGGCATTATTTTTACCATTGTAGTAGCCTGCTTTCCTTAAAAAAAACTCCTTTTTTTTTATTTCTACCCCTTTTTCCTCTAAATCCTGCTTTTTTCATTATGGCAGAAAAAATAGGATTTAAAAAGTGCACTTCCTGTGGTCATAAGATTCCCAATTCTGATGCCCGCAGGGAGTTCATTTACTGCCTCAGAGTGGTGCTTCTTAACACTAACTGGACCATTTGTGCTGGATTTAATTCAAGAGCTCTGTGTGACAGGTGTAATAAACTGGTACTTAAGGGTTTGCTTCCTCCTTCTTTCTCAGGGGCTCAAACCCCTGGCAAATCTGTGAAATTGTCTTCAGAGCCCAGGGAATCTTGCAAAAGATTCCCCACCCATTCTCTAAAGGCTGCTACTTTGGTTCCATTATCATTGGAGCCACCACAAAAACATCTAGAAAACTTCAGATCCAACTTCACTGGCTCATAAGAAAAAATACTTGGAGGCAGTGACTTTAGATCTGATTGTCATTCCATCTAAATCTCCTGAAACATGCTCACCTGGGTCCACAGTCAAATCAATGTCTCCTTGGATGCACTCCCCTTTCCTTCACAGGATGCCAAGGAGATAGTCTAGAGTGCAGTCAACCACCTCTTTCATTAAGTCCTCCAGATGTCTGTCAGAAGCTGACTTGGATAGGATGATGAGGAAATTCATTAGAGCTCAGATTCACATCTGGGTTATTCTGGCTGTGTCTCCCATTGGATCTGTGAGTCTCCTGACCACTTCTCACATTGTGATATCTCCTTCTCTGAATCAGCCCCTGGATTTGGAGCACTTAGATTTGGAAGTCACAAGAGTGTTGGTAATGGATCCAAAGGCAACTAGGTCTTTGACAGCCTTCCTGACCAGTTCTGCTTCCATTCGCTTGGATTGGGATGAGTCTTGGAGCCAAAGCATCAGCACCAGATCTTGAGGGGGGGGGGGGATCCATTCTAATGTAATCAGAGCCATCTTTCCCCCTCATAGCCTTGGTATTGGACAACTCAGGTCTGGCTCCTTCCTTGAGGCACAGATCTGGGCAGGGCCAGGGCTTAGCAGCTGTAGTGTTTTGGGGTCTAGTGCTGCCATCCACAGCTTTTCCTGGTCTGTTGGCCTTTGATATAATGGAAAGAGCCTTTTCTGGACCAAGGGATTTGACTACTATTTCATTCTTGGGTCCTATTTTCATTTTCCCTTTGGATCCAAGCTCTGAGCCTATCAGGCTTACTCCACAGGGACAGCCGGTACCATCTAGCATTCAAACCATTCTCACTGAGTAAATTCCCCTCTCTTTGGATACCTCTCCAAATCATCCCACTGAAGAGGTCCTCTGAAAGAGAACTTGCAAAAGGAGAGACACAGATTCCCCTATGGAATCTCTCACTGTGGATACTGATTCCAACAAAGGGGAAGGGTACTCCAGATCTCCACCGGATGACATCTCATTCAGAAACATCCTGGAAATTCTTAAAGAGAAAGGTGGATAGTTTTCAGATACTCCTTCAATGGAGGAGTCAGTTTTTTGGGAAGCTTTTGGTTCTGGCCCATCTACATCTTGGTTGACTCCCCCAGTGGATGAGCTTGTCAATTTAATCTCCCACCGGGCATGGAGGGAACCTGACTCTGTTGAACCAATTCCCTGACACCCAGACAAAATTCTGGCACCACCAAAGGACATATTGGAGCAAAAGAGTCCCTGTTGATGCTATGGTTGTGGCAGCAGCCACGAAGAACTAGCAGAACACAGGTCCTTTGTCCATCCCCCTAATAGAGGGTCCTGGACAGGTTTGGAAAGTGCCTATTTTCTTCAGTGAGATTTGCCTTGAGGTCCCTGAATTACTTAGTTTACTTCACAAGATTACAGAAGGATTTGATCAAAGAACTATCCAAATCCCTCTCACATTCCATGTCTGTAGAGGACTACAAGAGATCCTCTTCACAGTTGGCCACTCTTGTGTCCATTTCCAGTAAATCCATGCGTTTAATATCCCATGCTGCAGAGGGTACCTCAGGGGCAGCCAGTTTAGGCATAGCCATTAGGAGACATGCCTGGATGCAGTTATGCTACTTTGCAAAGCCTTTCAAGACTCCTTTCATCAGTGCTGTCTTTGATGGAATGTCTTTCTTTGGCCCTTCTGTAAAAGAAATGCTTTCCCAGAGTGAACAGGATAGAAAGATCCTGTCTGCTATAGGGGTACGCTTTTCTATCCCCTCAATGATCCTTTTCCCAGAATCAAAGAGGAGGTAAGAAAATGTGGTTCTCTAAATCCCTGGGACCTTACCAGGATTCATGTGGGGTCAACTCCTCCAAAAGCGGAGAAGGGAGTTCAAATGGAAGACGTCATCATTGTATCAGCAGAGGCCCTGAAAACCAGGGTTTCTGAAACTCTTTTTCAGATAGACTCTTTCAGCGCTCCAAAAGGGTTGCCTGACTGCCCACCTCTGGAGGCAGTAAGGTGCACTTTGCTTTGCACCCAGATGCTTGGGCTTCTATAACAAAATATTCTTGGGTGTTGGATATAATATCCAGAAGTTATTTCATACCATTTTTCCAGATTCCATCAAACAAAAGCGAAAGCATCTGATGTTATCATTTTCCTTCATTTCTCAACTAATAGGTTCAGATCCAAGATGCAGATCTGACTCGGCTGCTTATTCCAGATCATTGGATCCTAGATCTCCTCCCTTTACTGATAATGCCCCACCAACCTAATGCACCTCGGATCTCATTTGCCGCCATTAGGTATCAAACGCGGATTCCTAACCTTCGAGTGATTTTGGTATAATCTTCAGATTTTTCCTCCTAATTGGTACTTGTTAGTTACTGAGATTTTGGTATTTTGTCTTTTTCCTTCCTCCCTACTGCAATTTATTTGTTTTATTTATTTTACATTTGTTTTGGTATTTTGCCTTTTTCCTCCCTCCCTACCGCAATTTATTTATTTTATTTATTTTACATTTGTTTACCGGGATAGTCTGACTGGATGCATGTCCATTTTCAGCAGTGGCCCGGGGAGAAAAGCTCCACATAGTCAAACATACAAAAGATTACACAAGTTAAAAACTATTAGAATATATAAAAAAGTGGTAATATACCTTATGTACATTGGTTTAGAAGTGTTCCCTAGTAGGGACTCACAGTTCTCATGGATAGACATACAAAGGTTACACAAGAAGTTAGAAAACAATTAAAATACATAAAAACAGAGTGGTAATCTATCTTATGTACACTGGTTTAGTAATTTTCCCTGCTAGGGACTCTCAGTTCTCATGGACAGAGACATTTACAAGTAAGATTGTAACCCACAGTTAGTCCCTAGTAGGGACTAGAATTTACTGTTTTTAGCTTCCTTCCTTCTCTTTTTTAGTGCTAAGTTACCATTTTGGTGCTTATTTAATTAACATTGCTGGTATTCTTTTGTACTCCTTCGAGTACTTTGTCTACCATTGTTGGTAGTTTCTCCTTTCTATCCCTTTCTATCTTTCCCTTTATATAAACATTTGTTTGCCTGTTGATATAGATAAGTGGTATTTTATTGCTTCTTAGCCTTTCAATTAAGAACTTGTTGCATCTGCCTTTTGTTGGTAGTGCTTATAAGATGTTGGAGAAACCCTCTGTGTAAAAAAGTGTACTCTGTGTGGATATAAGATCCAAAATTCTGATATCCACAGGGAATGTGTTTATTGTTTGGGTCCAGCCCACTTTGATATAGACTGTGATATTTTTTTCTGGTTTTAAGTCTAGGGCCTTGATTGACCATAAGAACAAGTTAATTCTACAAGGTCTCTTGCCCTCTAGATATTCTTTCTCAATGGCTGGGGCTCAAACCACCCCTTGTAAGACATCAGAAAAGGCAAAAGTTGATTCTCAAACTAAGGACAAGGAGTCCCAGAAAAGGTCTTCTGATTACCTCTCAACTTTGATTTCTGCTCACTCAATGGAGCTCCCTGCCAAGATCCTAAAAAGTCAGCTC
Organism: Protopterus annectens; assembly: GCF_019279795.1. NCBI lineage: Eukaryota > Metazoa > Chordata > Ceratodontiformes > Protopteridae > Protopterus > Protopterus annectens. The sequence continues at coordinate 1,626,672,149 of NC_056737.1, forward strand.
CATCGGACTCAGATCTGACCGGTCGACATTAAAGATCTCCATGAATCCATACCCCTCAGCTTCCATTGGATCCTATTTCATCCAGGCTCTCCTTTCAATTCCTAGAGGAGTCGCCTCAAATACATTCTAGGCCTCCTTCCACTACCTCCTCTCTTTGGTCCTCCAGAAGCCTTTCAGAAGCAGATGTGGACAGAATGATGAGAAAATTCCTCAGAGCACAGCTACAGATGATGGTTCACCCGGCTCCAACCTCTTCCAGGCCTTAGAGCTGATGACTGGACACTTCCCTTTGGCATCTCTTTCTCCAATCCTTTCTTCCATTTCAGAGCCATTGGTCTGAAATCCCTGGGTGTATCTACTTTGGATCAGAAGAATGTTTGTTCTTCATCTCTGATGGTTTCCCTGATCTGGCCAGCACCAAGTGTTTTGTAAATACAGGACTCTTGGAACCGAAGCATTGGCGCTGGAAATGTGAGCTTGGAGTCAACTCCAAAGCTTTTGGAGCCACCTCTTCCCCTCGGAGCCTTGACACTGAATAGCTCGGGTCTGACTCCCACCATGGGTGGAGTGCTGATGGGGTTGCATGAGCTGACAATCCAAGACATTTCAGACTTTGATCCATCAACTTCTGTTTCACCTAGTCATTCCAATTTTGAGGTTGTAGAGAGGGTTTTCTCTATGCCTAGAGAGCAGACATCTGTGCCCCAACAAATCAGAAAACCCTACCTCATACTGTCATGTGTCCTAAGCGTCGATCATCTCTTCCACTGAGACAGCCAACCTGAGCAAGCCTCCATCCAGCCCATCAGGGCATTGTTTTCTATTCCAATACTTCCCCAAAACACCCTATTAAGGAATACCCTTGCAAGAGGGTGTGCAAAAGGAGGCACTTAGATTCTCCACAGGAATCTCTCTCAGAGGACACTGATTTTGATGAGGTGTTCCCCAGATCACCAACTGATGATTCCTTTTTTGGAGACATCCTGGAGGTAAAGACCTGTAAACAAAGAGGTGGTTTGTCTTCTGATATCCCCTTCCAAGAGGAATCTGTTTTCTTGGAGGCTTTTGGATCTAGCCCATCTCCTTATTGGATGACCTTCCCCCAGCTGATGAACTTGTTGACTTATTCTCTTGATAGGTGTGGAAGGAGCTGGACACTGTTGAGATAATACATAAGAGATTGGATAATGTTCTTCCCCCATCTCATATAGGTCCGATCAGTGCTCCTGAAATGAGGCCCGACTGTCCCTGTCTGGAGACAGTTTAGGATCGTTTATTCCTGCACCAGAGAGCCTGGCTAGTTATCATAGAAGATTCATGGGTGCAGAGGATTATATCTAAAGGTTATACCATACCATTTCCCCTAGCCCCTCCCACATATCTGAAGAAATCCCTGATGTTTCACCAGTCAAAGAGAAGCATGCATTTGAACACAGTCAGTCAGATAGCCTTTCTTCCCTCTACTCAAATAGACACTCTACAGACCCAAGTAAAGAAAGTGATCAAAAATTCATCTCTTCCAGCCCGTCTGGTCCTACAGGCTTTGAGTTCCGTGGCAGCAGCTATCACTCATGTTCCGTTGGCCAGGTTCCATATGAGGATCCTTCAATGGACTCTGTGAACTCAATGGCCCATTCTCCAACATCCATTATTCATGCCAATCGAGATCACTTAAACATGCAAAATATATCTTCTATGATGGAGTCATTCAAACCAGCTCTGCAAAAGCCATCCTTTTGTTCTTCCCCTTCCCAAGACAATGGTAACCGCAGATGCTCCCCAGCTCGGGTGGGGGGATTCTCGTGAAGGACAACCCAAAGCATGTGTGGTCCCCTGAAGAGGCCAAGATGCATATCAATGTCTTGTAGATGAGGGCAGTCCTCCTATCATTGCAGGACTTTCAAGATGCTCCACCTTTCAGGTCATTTGGGATTAAAATGGACAATATGTCAGTAGACTGGTACATCAACAAACAAGGGGGAACCCTGTTTGTCGAGAAGCTATGAAAGTTTAACAAAGGGCAATCTATTCCAATCACTTTCTAATAGCAAAGCACATCACAGGGAAATCCAACATGATTGCAGACAAGCATAGCAGGTCCATTCTGATGTCTCACAAATGGTCTCACAATGTCAATGTCAAGGTGCAGTCTATCTGCCTCTCCCTTCAACAACAAGTGCATCATGTTCTTTGCCCTGATCCCTACATCAGAGGAGTCACTGAGAGATGGTCTAGTTCATGACTGGCCCTCCGGACTCTTGTATGCCTTCCCACCCTTACCACTAATTCCCAAATTTCTTCAGAAAGCAGTTCAGTTGAAGAGCACAGTTAACCTCATTGCTTCCTTTTGGCCTTGTCAGATTTGGTTCCTTTTCCTCTGGCCTCATCTTCTACATCCACCATGGATTCTAGATACAACTGCAGAATTTCTGTCTCCATTGATAGGCATGATTCATCCAGACTTAACAGGCCTCAAACTGACTGCTTGTTTTTTTCCAGTTCTGCTAATTGCTAGACAGCACAGGCTGTCTTCCCCAGTCCATAATATTTTGCTGTCTTTCCATAAGACATCTGCTAGAAAGACTTACAAGAATAAATGGAAAAAAAATGTCTTCTGAGCCCTTAGCAGAGACCTGGACCGTTTTTAGTGCCTGTACCAGTGATCCTCAAAATTTTAGTTTCAGTGTTGAATGAAGGATCTAGTATTTCAACTATTAGAGTTCAGTTGGCTGCCATTTCTAATTTCCACATGGGTGAAAATAACTCTGCATTAACCTGTTCTAAGTTTTGCAAGGCTTTTCTCAAGGGAGCTTTTTTGTTTAGCTCCCCATTAAAAGATCCTACTCCACATTGGGATTTAAATATAATGCTTCAGGTCTTAACTCAACCTCCCTTTGAACCTTCAGTTAAAACTGACCTAAAATTTCTGTCTTGGAAAACCATTTTTCTGGTGGCTATTACATCAGCTAAAAGAATATCTGAACTCCAGGCTATGTCTTCAAAATTTCCTTATCTGATTTTTTATAAAGGTAGAGTGTCACTGTGAACTAATCCGTCCTTTCTACCTAAGGTAACTTCAGAGTGAAATATTAATTAGGTGATTAATCTCCCAGTTTTCTTTCCCGTTTTTTCTAACAAAGGAGAGTGCATGTCTATGCACATCCAACAGATGTAAAAACTTCACTTCTACCTTCACAAAACCAAAGACTTTAAGAAATCTGGCCAGTTCGCTCCCTTTTCTCCTACTAAACTAGGCAACCCAGCATCTAAGGTTACACTGGCCGAATGGTTGACTGATTGTATAACCTTTGTCTATGGTAAATTGGGTTTATCTCTACCAAAGCCTCCTGGTGCCCATTTCATGAGATCTGTGGTGGTTTCTTCAGCTTTTTGATCCAGAGTATCTTTAGATGATATTTTTGCAGCTGCAACTTGGGCTAATCCATGCACTTTCATTGCCCATTACAAGTTGGATTTGATTTCTAGGAACCGAGCAGCATTTGGTTCAGCAGTGCTCTGAAATATCCTTCCTTAAGGGCCTCCCACGCTTGTAGTAGTTAGGAACTCTGTTCCATTAGTTAAGGAATTAATGAAAATGACATCAGATTAAAAAGTTGTGTACTTTCTATAACGTTCCATCTGTGTTGATCATTCTCATTCTTCCTCAACTTCACACCCACCTAGCCCATCCTTTTGTGCTTCTGGAAAGATCTAAGAGTTGTATAGGAACCTCTGTTCCTTGTTTGAGCTCTAGCTTCCCTATTTTTCTGTTCTGCCACTGCTTTTTTCTGTTATTGGTTGCCCTTTTACATCTAGGGGCAGCAAACTCGATCTGAGGTACATTAGGTTGGTGAGGCATTATGGATAAATGGAGGAGCTCAAGAGTTATAGGATCCGATGATCTGGAAGAAGTGGCCAGGTCAGACCCGAGTCTTATATCTGAACTCATCAGCCGAGGAAGTATGAAAATGGACAGCACAGATGGAACATTATGGTGAGTACATAACTTTTATTCCCGACATCCCACCCAGTCAGAGAGAAGCTGCAGCTCAGGAGAGTCAAAAGCTGCTAGACAAAAGGGTTGTCCAGGAAGTTCAACCAGACCAAAAAGGATTCAGGACATACTCAAGGCTGTTTTTATTGCCAAAAAAAAAGACAGGGGACCTGAGACCAATTTCTGATCTAAGCAACCTGAACCATTTTGTCATGAATTCAAAGTTCTGAAGGCTTATGGTTCAGTCCATTCTGTAATTTTTATGCAAGGACGATTGAATGTGCTCTATCAGTCTTCAGGAAGTGTACTATTACATCAAGATTAGATGATCCTGATGATTTCTGCACTTTCATCTGGGACCTAGTCACTATCAATTCACAGCCCAGCTGTTTGGTCTCGCCACAGCCCCCAGGATGTTTACCAAGTGTATGGTAGTGGTAAGAGCTCACCTGAAACTCCAGGGATTCCAAGTGTTTACATATGTAGACAACTAGCTCCTCACCACTTCAACCAGGCATCTCTTAAAACAGTCCAGAGACTGTTTGCTCCATTTTTGTCAAAGACTTGGCATTTCAGTCAACATCTCCTAATCTCGTCTGTGATCTGTACAGAGTCTGGAGTTCATAGGGGCTCAGTTGATCACAGTAGGTCAGATAGTGTCCCTTCCTGCACATCATGTAGATGCAATCAAGATTCAGGTAAAGCAAAGTTTTGGAACAGTCTCTGAACAATGGTAAAGAGCAAAAAAATATTAAAACCCACTGCTAAGCCAGAAGACAAGCCTTAAAACAACTCTTCAGCATCAGTATAACTTTAATTCATGCTTTTTCCAATAGCAATAGACTTCTTCAGTGTATTGCTATTGACTGAAGCCTTCTCTTGCATCCCTCTGGGATGAGGCATCCCAGCATTCCATGCCTTAAACTAACCCCATGGTTTCTCCAATTCCATTGAAAGCTAGACTGCCCAGGCTTTCCTCACCAGTCTGACAAATACTTCTATCTTCCCAGAAAGCTTCTACAGGGAAAATCTACAGGACTAAATGGAAAAGATTTTCAATTTGGGCTCTTCAGAAGGAAATTTAACCTTTCATTGATCTATACCTTCAGTATTGGAATTATCATATTATTTCAGGGAGCTACTAGTTTTTTTACAAAGTGCAATTAGCAGCTATATCTAACTTCCACTCAAGAGAAAAAGCTTCCACTTTAGCTTCTTCCAAAGCATGCAAGACCTTTCTAATACCTTCTTACTGGGACCTCCAGTGAAAGATCTGTCACCTTCTTGGGATGTAACAGTTATACTTCAGAGGTTAACCCAACAATCTTTTGAACCATCAGCCAAATCTGATTTAACATTTTGTCTCAGAAAACAGCATTCCTAGTAGCTATTATATCTGCAAGGCAGACTTCTAAACTCCAGGCTGTATCTTTCAAATTCCCTTACATTGTTGTTCACAAAGAGAAAGTTACTTTATGAACCAAACCATCCTTCTTACCAAAAGTAGCATCTGAACTGAATATCAATCAAACAATTCATTTGTCTGTTTTCGTCTCTAATTTTTCAAGTAAGGGAGAGTACATGCTGCACCTTTTAGATGTACATAGACAACTTTGTTTTTATCTATACAGGACAAAAGTTTTCTGGAAATTGGAACAGTTGTTTTTCTTTCTCACAGAACGGACTGTGATCACCAGCTTCAAAAGTTATCCTGGCCAAATGGATTATGGATTGCATCTTTTGTATATAATCAACAAGGTCTCTCCCTATCAAAACCTCCTAAAGCACATTCCACTAGGTCCATGGCAACTTCTTCCACCTTCTGGTCTAGAGCTTCCATTGATGACATTTGTGCAGCAGCTGCTTGGTCTAATACTTACACCTTTATTGCTTATTACAAACCAGATTTGACCTTTAGAAGCAGAGCTGCTTTTGGTTCATCAGTTCTCTGGAATATCATTCCATGAGGGCCACCCAAGAGTCATGTAGCTGGGGACTCTATCCCATACATTGAGGAAGAATGAAAAGGACAACACAGATGCATAGTTATGGTAGGTACATAACTTTTATTTCTCGAGTTCAGTGTTTAGCCAGGGTGCCTTCTGTGTGGAGTCTGCATGTCCTCCCTGTGTCTGTGAATATTTCCTAGATGCTCCAGTATCCTCCTACTTCCACATCCTAAAGCTGTGCCATATATGAATTGACAATTCCTTAACCTACCTGTAGGTGTGCATGCAGTCTGAGTGAATGTGTGTGTGTGCTTACACACTCTAACAGATTACTGCCGCTTCTGAGCATAAGTTTCCTGCTTTGTGCACACTGAGTGTCAGGATAGGCTTTGGCTTCCCCATGACTACAAATTGTATTTAGTGAGTAATCAAAAAATGAATGAGTAAATGACAATGGGATAGTATGATTAGAATTGCCCAACAGAAAATAAATCTAATTTCTTTTGCTGTGTGTGTGTGTGTGTGATATTAAAATTTATATTTTCTTGCATAATTTGACATATATACAACTTGCTTTACTGATTACCCAGTAAGAGTCTGTAAAGGATTACCATAATTGTCCAGGTCTATACAATCTATTTAGACACTGCTGAGCAGGTAATGGTCAAATAAAACACTTTTTACACATTTGACAATATCTAACATTGCTTCCTTGAAGGTTAATGTAGCACTTTGGGGTATCTTTGTTATTCCCGTCTAGCAATATGTGATGTTAAGACTGATGACTGTGACTTAAAGTAAATTTTAAGCTATACAGTCACGTAAATCTAGAGTGAATGTGGTCTGAAAAAATAATGTATTAATGAACTTTTCACAACTGTAAATATCAGAACAACAGTATACAGAAAATGCATGAAATATAAGCTGAATTTCACAGTATTACATTTTTTTGAGTTTTAAAGTTTTCTTTAAAGTGTTAGTAGATATTTTCTGGCCTGTGGTTTGAGGCTACAGTTATTACCAGCTGCTCACAACACCAGTCATGTATGGTTTGAAGAAGGCAGAGATGAGAAAGGAGGGTAGCATTTACCACAGAACAGTTTCCTGGCACTATAAATGAATGTGCTAGTGGAATAACTCTGGAAGACACAAGCTGTTGTTTTGCTGGGCACAGTGAAGGGCTTACTTGCTATCATGTCACCAGTATTTTTGAAGCAAGAAGAGAACACATTGCCTGACGCATAAAAAGAAAGAAAGACAGGCCTAGTTGGGAATCACACTCACTATCACCACACAATCCATTTTGTATGTGTTTGGGAGAGAGGGAGAGTAATTTCATAGCAAGCTGAAGATTTTTAGAAATGGTGAATGCTACATCCATAAGTAAAAAGCTGAAGTGTTAAACTGATGACTGTCTCTTTGTGTTTCAGTGAAGTTATGAAGATGAAAAGGAGATATGAAGTTGGTTTGGAAAAGCTGGAATCTGCTGCTTCACAAGTAGCTACCATGCAGGTTGAGTTGGAAGCCTTGCAGCCCCAACTTAAGGTTGCTAGTAAAGAAGTAGATGACATGATGGTCATTATTGAGAAGGAATCAATTGAGGTTACCAAAACAGAGAAGATTGTTAAAGCTGATGAGGCTGTTGCCAATGAACAAGCTATGGCTGCAAAAGCTATTAAAGATGAATGTGATGCAGACTTGGCAGAAGCCTTACCAATTTTAGAATCTGCTTTAGCTGCTTTGGACACCCTCACAACACAGGTATGTATCCATTCCAACAAATTTTGATTACAGAAATACTGCTTGCCAAGTCAGAAACTTTAACCAGAGGGGCTTGCACACAAGATAAATAATTGATAGCTACATTTCTTGTTTTTGTCATATCCCAAACTACATAATAACACCTTCTGGATACATTTGCTAGTGATTTGTACCAAGACACTGATCATCTTATTTCATCTTAGAAATCATGTCCAACTTGCCTGTTGTTTATTATTGATGTCATATGCATTGAAACAAAATATGTGTTAAGACATTTCTCTCTCCTGCTGTCATCGTACATGAGCTCATAATACACTGTCCATGAAATCACAGTTACTGCCTGGATGTGATGCTGGATATCACAAGAGAGGATTATAAATTCAAGTAGGCACTCAGCTTATATACATGTTAAGGAAAAAAATGCACTATGTTTATGCAGCTTTACAACAAAGTCCTGGGAAGATGAATTATATAGGTAATGTACATAATGCAGCCTGAATTAGGTCTAATTATGTTTTTCTGAATTTTTTCTGTTCTTTGAGTTGGTTAATATTCAATTTGTCTTAATATAAAACATGGACTTATAAATAGCTCAAAAGAAATCACTTCCAACCCACAATCCATAATATATGGTCTTCTAACAACTTGCCTTTGCTACTGGCATATTGGCTTCTGACAGTGGCACTGAATCCCCTTGAGGAATACGTTTTTCAGCAAATATAACATCTAGAGATGCTGAGCAGAGAATATTCAGTTTCTCCACAGTATTTGTTTGTGTAGACTGAAAGATCTGATTTAGGAGAAAATATTTACAGTATACATCTTGGAGATGAGCTTGAGACATAAAACACACACACAAATATATATATATATATATATATATATATATATATATATATGCATGTGTGTGTGTATGTTGTGGAAGGAGGGTGCCTTTCAGTAAACTTGGTTGATTTCAAAAATTTCAGTAGTCATATTAACAAACAAAATTGAGATATGGATTAATCAAAAAAGGGAACATTGCCACTAACTTAAATATATCAATTTCAAAATCACACAGTACTGGAGAAGAGGGAAAATTCCCTCATCCCTGGTATTCTGCAGTATTGCAGAAACTATACCCATTCCATTCATTCTTTTTGAACTACATTTTCTTTAACGAAATTGATTTGAATTAATGCATTCAAAAATAATACCATTTGAACACCTATGTACATCCCATATAAAATTGATAGATAGATAGATAGATAGATAGATAGATAGATAGATAGATAGATAGATAGATAGATACTGTAGGTTTCTCCCTACTGAAATATCAGCATTTGAAATAAGTGCTGACAAGCCAAAAAAAAAAAGACTGAAAACACAGGAGAAGAGCGAAGCTTGAAAATCACTCGTCTCTTTTAAACTTCTTTTCAGGGGGGGCACCCTGCACCCCTCACACCCCTGAACTTATAGATAACAACTCCAAGATCATCATACCTTGGAGAAAAAGAAATATTCCAGGAAATGGCATCTCAGACGTGGTATATGCAAGTCCATTTATTTGTCCATTCAGTCTCTGTATTTTGGGACTCGCTGTAGTGGGTCCTGAAATTTCGAATGGTTACCTAGACAGATAGGCAGATAATTCCTAATAACAGTAAAAAACAAAGCAGGAGGTAGCAGCCACGGCTATGTAGAATAACAGCTTTATTAGTAAAAGAGGTGAGTGCTTTCGTGGCACCAGCCACTTCATCAGACAATCAAAGAACAGTAAAACACAGCATTTATACCAAGCTCATCATTACCATCGACTACCCAATTAATCCTTAAAACCATATACCTAGTATAAAAATATTTATACCTAGTGTAAAAAATTTAAAAGCTTAAAATTAAAAACAACTTGACAATCGAAACAGCATATCACATCATACAACTTAATACATACAATATAAAAGTATCAAAAAGTATAAAGGTGGAAGGAGGGGTACTACCCACTATTTCTTTAAATCTCTATTTAGAAGAATGGGTTTAATATTAATTTTGTCATTCAGGCCTACCCCAATGTTAGCTCATAGCCTTATAATCATAGATAGAACTTAGGTTCATAGATAGATTAGTACTAGGCTAACTGCCCTTGTAAGCCATTTTAAGCCTAGCCAATTATCCCCTGTGAGATTCAAACCCTGTACCTTGTGTTCGTAAGGCAAACACCTTAACCATTAGGCCACCCTCCCAACCTACTTGAAGTATCCTGACATCCAGATAATCCATTCTAGCTCCCTAGTTTCTACTCTATTCCTAACATCTCCACCTCTGTTGTCGGTATAGACCTTATCTGCTACTAAAAATAAAAAGTTGTGTGTCTCATCATGGTCCCTCACATGCCTGGCTAAGGCATTTGTCTCTGTTTCTCTGGTGATATCATATATATGCTCCCTCATTTGGTCTCTCAGCCTTTGCATTGTCATTCCAACGTAGAAGTCAGGACAGACAATCAAAACTGGAGTATATAATATTCATACTGTCAGTCATGAACTGATATTAGAGAATAATATCTTTTTGTTTGAAGGAAATTTATATAGACAAAAGGATGGCGTGGCCATGGGCACTTCATGTGCAAATGGCTACGCTAATATTGTTATGGCTGTGTGGGAGAAAGAATTCCTACTGATTGAGATGAGAAGGCATCTGAAGTTCTACAGGAGATTTGTGGATGATCTCTTTATTTTATGGGGAGGTGATGTAGCCTCATTTCTATCATTCTTCCACAAAATAGATAATAGTACCAGCTTCCTTAAGTTTTCAATGAAGCATTCTTATGATGTTATAGATTATCTGGATGTCAGGATACTTCAAAAAGATAGAGGTATTCTGGAAACTGAAATCTATAGGAAAGAATGTTTCCATCTCCATAGACAGAGCATGCACCCGAGACATATATTTAAGAACACTGTAAGAGGCCAAGCTCACAGCTAATCAAAATAAGTATGAGGAAGAGATCAAGAACATGACGGAAAGGTTCATACATAGAGGGTACAGTGAAAAAGAGATACAACAGTCATTAGTGGTTCTATCTGAGGCAAGGGAAGGAACAGGTAAGCCATATTTTTCAGATATGGATACTATGATAGATGGAGGAACTGTCAGAAACCTATGAGAGTATCCTACTCGAGTAACATTAGATTTCTACCGGAAGTATATCAAAAAACTAGAATATACTATGTGCTGCTGATGATGTTAAAAGGCTGATAGGTGAGACCCCGAGGTTTGCTTTTAAGAATAAAAAATCTATAAAAAGATTATTGTGTGGACCACAACCCATGGAAACGAGAATAGAAAATGCAGTCAGATATGGAACCTTCCCCTGCAATAAATGTAATTACTGCACCTTCGTTGACACTGGAAGTAGATTTCTACATTCAGATCTAAAGAAGGAGTTTACCTTCAGAATATTAGCCAACTGTGACAGTATGAATATTATATACTTGGCACACTGCACAGTCTGTCCTGCCTTCTACGTTGGAATGACAACGCGAAGGCTGAGAGACCGGATGAGGGAGCATATATATGATATCACCAGAGGAATAGAGACAAATGCCTTAGCCAGGCATGTGTGGGACCATGATGAGACACACAAATTTTTGTTTTTAGTAATAGATAAAGTCTATACCGACAATAGATGTGGAGATGTTAGGAATAGAGTAGAAACTAGGGAACTAGAATGGATTATAAGGCTACTAGCTAACATTGGGGTAGGCCTGAATGACAAAATTAATATTAAACCCATTTTTCTAAATATAGATTTAAAGAAATAGTAGGTAGTAACCCCTCCCCCCTCGGCCTTTTATACTTTTATATATTTTTATACTTTTATATTGTATGCATTAAGTTGTATGATGTGATATGCTGTTTCTATTGACAAGCTGTTTTTAATTTTAAGCTTTTAAAATTTTTCACACTAGGTATAAAACTTTTTATACTAGGTATATGGTTTTAAGGATTAATTGGGTAGTCGATGGTAATGATGAGCTTGGTATAAATGCTGTGTTTTACTGTTCTTTGATTGTCTGATGAAGTGGCTGGTGCCACGAAAGCGGTCACCTCTTTTACTAATAAAGCTGTTATTCTACATAGCCGTGGCTGCTAACTCCTGCTTTGTTTTTTACTGTTCATTTAATTGTTGTTGGAGGTTACTCTTGCCAGCACCATTTGGTTTTTACTGCGAATTCCTAGAAACACTTAAATGAGTGTATATAAAATATGCAGTGAAGAACTCCTGTATGTATGCAAATAGTGTTTTAGCAAGAGCATAAAAAATTCATATATATAGATATAGATATATATAGTATTTACACAGTGCCATTTCTACTTTGATTTTGGCATATTGCCTGTAAGATATAAATTAAGCAAATCAAGAATGGTTATCCAGTGTGCATACTGTACTTTGCACAGATATAAGTTTATGATATTGATATGTCTAATAAATTGTAAGTATGACAAGAAATGTGGGTGTTTCACTTGGTAAATGCAAGCAAATTGGAAATATTTGAATCATAAGGACAAATGGGATAGGATACTGGAATAGTAAGCAACAGTTATAAGTATAGTGAATTTGACTGCTAGAAGGAGTCTGATATAACAAAAGAAAATCTGAAAAACCACAAGCGAAATAATTTAATATTCAGTAAACTTTAAAGAGGGAACAAGAGGTGATGCTGCATAACAGCAGTAACTATTTATTTCTTCCTGACCAACCTTAAATTTCTTCTATTTGTGACTGAATGTATACATATGGAACATATTTACTTTATTTATTTAAATTTGTTGCCCGGGAGTGTCTGACTGGGCGTAGGTCCATTTTCAGCGGAGGCCCGGGGAGAAAAGCTCCACAGTAAAATAAACAGACAGTAGTTACATTGGATTACATAGCGATTAACAATTTAACATAGCAATTACTTACAACATATTTACAGATGAAGAACATAGTACATCAGTAGACAACTAGAATCTTTATCTGTAAAGTACATAACAGACATTAGCAAATGTTACAATGAGAAGTTCCTGCTGTATAATAAATACTAGGTTTATGAGCATCTGAGCTTGCTATAATCAAGGTAGTTAGTGGAGTGGAAAGAAAGGTAGTGGTTGGATGGGGTGGATGATATTAGAGTGGGAGTTGCAAGAGCATAGCCAGCACTGTTTTTTTCTTGTCATCAGTGTCAGCCCAAACCTTCCTAGACTGTTTTTTGCAAGTTAATTGATTCACAATAAAATATAATCTGTTGGCCTTGATAACTCTTTTCTCTCCCTACATTTTGCCTAGTTACCCTAAGTTTAAAGAGTGAGTCATGAATTCTGGCAGTCTGAGATGGCAGTGGTTATCTGTCTTGAACACCCTAGGTTAGAATTTATATGCTATTCGTTTGCTGCAGACGCAGAGTAAGACTGCATTTTTCATAGTTAAGTTTTATCATTGTTTTATACACTGAGGTACCTTGCATTGGTGTTGTCACTCTTCTATTTTATTCATTCAGCCTGGCATTCCTAAGGTTCCTCAGTGCTCATTAGTACCACTGCATGGCTGCATTGTTTCATATATCAGGTTCCTTTTTGTCCCAAACTGAGTGTGAACTTCTAACCACCAGTCTAGAGACAATGAATCGTGTTGCTGTGTTTACTTCTGCATTTCCTTCATCGGCTTCATGCTTTGGTAATTTTTTGGTGGACATCATGACACCATGGAGTACTTTTCTTTTCATCTGTCCCAAAGATAATATTGGATTTGACTATTTGATGTACTACTTTTGTGATAATTTTGTCCTGACAGTGGCTCTTGATGGCATCTGCTGTTGAAGTTTGGGAGACTGGGAACATCAAGGTATGCCACGTTACTTTTTGAGTTTGTTTCACGACTGTATATGACAATGTTTAGCAAAATCAGACTTTGGCATTGCTGTGCTAATTCTTTTGCCTTGGAACCCTGTTTCATCTGCAGTTTATCTGGAATTGTTTAAAGTCATTGTCTGAACATTTTAGGATTTTGTAATTTGGCTATGCATTTTGAGAACATCTGGATAACTTTGTCACTTTTGCTTTTATATGCATGATTTCTTTGTTGATGCATCATTTTCTGAATCTGATATATCAGCTTTTATACTGGAGTACTTTGCTTTGAATAATGTTGCATAGTTTGTGGTATTCTTTTTTCATATATTATTGTATTCCATATGCTTGCCTTCACTTGACTTTTTAAAGTGCTTAGGCAGTAATTCATGAAATAAAATTTAATTTTAAATCAGACAGTGCCTTAAAAGATGAGGATCAAGCTGGTGAGTAAACTCAAGATTAACCATACTTCAGGCAGCTGCACTTGAAATAATAAGATCCCATAATAATAATAATAATAATAATAATAATAATGTAGATATTTTCAATTTAATTGTGATTTTAACATTATCTAAGATATGTATACCCTCAATTTCCCTACCTGAGGAAATGTTATAAAAAGGATTCTTTATAAATCTTGGGGATTGGGTAGCAAAGAACATTATGCTGGCCTGTTATAGCAATTGACATACCATCCATAACTTACTTTGTCAGTATCTGATGATGTTCTTCATGTTTCACTGTTGCAGTCATAACTGTAGGGTGTTCCTGCCGGCAGGCAGCCCGAGGTCAGCCAGAATTCCAAAGTCTGGGTCCGGCGTCGGCTGTTCCAGCAAGTACCCTGACGTCAGAGCGCAGAGGTACAAAGCTGATAGCTGACGCCATCTTCTCCAGTCTTTCTTGCCGTGCGGTGGAAAGCTGCTCGCAAGTCGTTGGTTGGCGCATTCAGAGCAACGTGCTTTGATTGACTTCGGTCCGAAGTTTTCAACTTCTCCTCTCAAGCTAAGTACCCCATTGGGGAAACCTTTTTCTTGCTCCTCCGATGTCAGAAAAAGTTAATAATTGTATATCGTGTGGGAAACAAATACCTCATAAAGATTTCCACTCTTACTGTCTACCTTGCTTAGGCCCTGACCACGACGTTTCTTGCTGTCGGTTCTGTGCCAGGTTTAATTCTCGCACTATCAAGCGTAGGTACGATTGGGCCTTGAACTATTTCGGTAGACGATTTAATTATAGGATGTCATCGGATACTTTACCGACAACCGGAATTCAAAAGAAACGCAAGGACAAGGATAGGCCTCCAAGGTCCAAACAGGATTCCTCGCAGCCGGAGCCAGCATCAGGTTCGGCGGTTGTCAGTGAGGTGCTTTTGCAGCCCCTGTCGTCTGCCACTTCTGAACCGATGGCCGACACGGACTCCCATGGGGAGCCATCTAGACCTAATATTTTATCTGCTGCAGGACCTTCGGACGTCACTCCTTCTGATGGGTCCATAACCGCTGTGCAGGTATCGGCTTCTGAGGGAGTTTTCAGGCCTCCACATATAACTATCTCAACAAAGGCAAAGGCAAAGACAAAAACTCCTGTAAAACCAAGGGTTTCCTCTCAAGCTGCTTCGGATTCAGCTCCCAAGTCCCAGAAGCAATTACTACGGATGGCTGAGGATTTACTTACAATGATTAGGGGTTCTAACCCTCCGCCTGAAAAAAGGCCTAGACAGGATTTACCTTATGATTCCTCTGATCAGGCTTCTGTGTCTTCTGTCTCTTCCTCTGACCAGGATTACTCTTTTCCTCCTTATGAGGATTCGGATGCAGAGGACTCTATTCCCACTGCTTCTCCCCCTGAAGATTTCTCTTTTGGGGAAACCTTACATGAGATGAGAGAGCATTTTCATTGGGAAGGTCAGGATTATTCTGCTCCAAGAAGAGGCTCAGAGAATTTCTCCTTCTCCCTCAACACAGACCTTTGGCTATTCCTCCTGTACTTGATATTGTGGATGATGCTTTCTCTGAAGCTAACCTGAATCCTGATTCCTTGCCGCCTGCTCCTTCTAAGCCTGATAGATTTTACAGAGTCCCTGATTCCCATCAATTTTTATTTAAGAACCCTTCTGCAGATCCTGAAACTATTTCTCAGGGTTCTAAAGCTTCTAACGCCGCTTCATCTAAAAATCCTATGCCCTCTGAAAAGGATTCTCATGCCTTGGATAGGTGGGGCAAAAAGGTTTATACTTCTGCTACTCTTTCTATTAGAGCTTTAACTTGCCAGTTTCATATGTTTAAGTATCAGCAATTTTTTTGTCTGTTTTAAAGCAAAGGCTTTCTACCTTTCCTGCATGTGCAGAGGACAAGGAATTACAGGATGTTTTGCATGCAACTGAACAAGTTAGCAAACATAGTTTACATTGTGGTTTTGATGCCTTGGAAGCTTCTTGCAGGGCCGCAGCCTCTGGTACTGTTATCAGGAGACATGCTTGGCTTCGGGAGCAGAATTTACCTGAGCAGGTTAAGGCGAAACTGTTAGATGCCCCTGTTCAACATGATGTTTTATTTGGATCCAAGGCTGAGGAAGTTATTAAAAAGATGGAGGAAAAAGCAAAATCTATGCAGACTGTCAAAGATTTTTTACAAGTTCAGCCTCCTAGATTTTCTAGAAATTGGCCCTCCAAAAATTGGTCCTTTCCCACTTCTGACAGGCCTCAAAGGGGAAGATATAGACGGTCTAGAGGCCGGACGCAGACACAGGCCTCTTATAGGTCCAGACAGTGGACTGCTTCTTCACCTAGAAGAGGAGAAGACAGACCTCAATCACAAAGGAAGCAGACCCAATGACTCCCTCTGTTGGGCTACAGGTCCTTCTTGCCTGGAAGCTCCTCTCGGAGGAAAACTGTCTCTTTTTTACCAGAACTGGATGCATATAACCCAGGACAAATGGGTTTTGGATGTGATTTTAAAAGGCTACAAATTCCACTTTCATACTCTGCCAAGGTCTTACGGTTGGCCAGATCTGCCAAAACATCAATGGTTAGAGGCCTTAAAACAGGTGGACACTTTATTGGCCATGAGAGCCATAGAACCTGTTCCACACCCAGAGATGGGAAAGGGTTTTTATTCAAGACTGTTCCTGGTCCCAAGAAAACAGAACACATGGAGACCTATTCTGGACCTCTCAGTATTAAATACTTTTCTGGAAATTCCAAAATTCAAGATGCTTACCCTGCAACAACTTCTACCCATGCTCTCCCAGGATGCTTGGATGGTGACATTGGACCTGAAGGAGGCCTACTTACACATTCCCATCAGACAGGAACACAGAAAATGCCTCAGATTCAAGGCTGGCTCGAGACACTTTCAATTCTCTGCACTGCCCTTTGGCTTATCTACTGCGCCCAGAGTCTTTACCAAGTGCCTGGCTCCAGTAGTTGCTTATTGCAGACTCCAAGGGATTCACATTTATCCCTATCTGGACGACTGCCTTATCCAGGCGGACAGCAAGGATCTTTTACTTCAACATCTACAGTTTGTTCAGTGTCTCCTCCTACTACTGGGATTTTCAGTGAACACAAAAAAGTCACATTTGATCCCCTCTCAACAAATGATCTTTTTGGGTACTCTTCTAAACACAAGCTTGCAAAAGGTCTTCCTGACCCCAGAAAAGCAAGTACATCTGGCATCAATTTTCAAAACCTTGGCTACTTTGACTCAGCTCACTGCAAGGAAATTCCTGCAGGCTTTGGGCTACATGGCTTCTTGCATCCTGTTGATTCCAAATGCAAGGCTTCATATGAGAAAACTTCAATGGTACCTAAAGAGTGTATGGTCTCAGCATTACCACAGCCTGGATACAATGATACCTCTGATTCCCTGCCTCCAAAAAGAGTTCCTTTGGTGGTCCAGGACTTGTGCTTTAAACGAAAGAAACCCCTTTCGTCTGCCTCAGCCTTTTCAGATCATGACCACAGACGCTTTGGATTACGCTTGGGGAGCTCATTTTCTAAACAACTGCCAGCAAGGCTCTTGGTCAAAGAAACATCTTCACTGGCACATCAACCTGAAGGAAATGTTGGCAGTCCAACATGCTCTGCTAGCCTTCCAGAAACTTTTGCAACCAGGACATCTTCTGATTCGTACAGACAATACCACAGTCATGTAGTACATAAGCAAGCAGGGGGGCTCCCACTCTTACCCCCTTTGCAGACTAGCCATGAGTCTATGGGACACAGCTCTATCTCTGAATCTGCATCTTCAAGCTCAGTTCATTCCAGGAAAACAAAATCTCTTAGCAGACAGCCTAAGCAGAAATCTTTTGGATCCCCACGAATGGATGCTGGATCCCAACTTATTCAACAGGATTACAACAGTTTGGGGTTGTCCACAGATAGATCTGTTTGCATCCCATCTCAGTCATCAGTTGCCTCTATTTTGCACCAGGTCCTTCCACAAAACAGCATGGAAAGTGGATGCCCTGTCTTTCAGTTGGAGGAATCTTTTGGGATATGCCTTCCCTTCTCTTCCTCTTCTGCCTCGGGTGCTACTGAAAATAAAACAAGACAGACCCAAGATTATCATCCTGATGGCTCCAAATTGGCCTCGACAGTTTTGGTATCCAACCTTAAGACACCTGTTCTTGGAACCTCCTTGGATTCTGCCTCTGTCTCCTTCCCTTCTGTCCCAGCATCAGGGTCAGATGCTACACTCTCAAATCAAGACTCTTTGCCAAGCAGCCTGGCTCTACAAAGGCCTTTGATTCCTTCTGCTCTTCCCAAACAAGTTTTGGATGTTCTCTTGGAAGCTAGGTGTCCTAGCACTAGAAAATCTTATGCTTCCAAGTGGAAAAGATTTTGTATTTGGATGTGGGATCGAGGTTCTGATCCTCTTCTACCTGACATTTCATCCATTTTACTTTACCTCTCTGAACTTTTGCTTAAAGGCCTCTCCTTCTCTTCCATCAAAATTCATGCTTCTGCTATATCGGCTCATTTCAATACAGATCCCCCCATTTTTTCTCATCAGCTGGTGAGACAATTCTTGAGAGGGGCTAAGAATTTAAGACCTCCCAGAACACCTCCTGTTCCTGCGTGGGATCTTAATTATGTTTTGGAGAAGCTTATTTTACCTCCCTTTGAGCCTGCTGCTGCTTCAGATATCAAGTTCTTATCCTGGAAAACAGCTATTTTATTAGCTTTGACTTCTGCCAGAAGGGTGTCAGAGTTGCAAGCTCTCATGGCTGTGGAACCATACCTTATTTTCCACCAAGACAGAGTGGCCTTAAGGACCAATCCTACATTTATGCCTAAGGTGATTTCTAAGGTGTCTTTAAATCAGACTATTCACCTTCCTACTTTCTTTCCAAATCCTCAAAACAAAGGGGAAAGGATTTTACATTCATTGGACGTACACAGACAACTACGATTTTACCTGGACAAAACTAAAGATTTCAGAAAATCTGATCAGTTGCTTATCTCTTATGCCTCCAGTTCTCTAGGCAAGGCTATTTCAAAACAAACTATTTCCAAATGGATTGCTCATGGAATATGGTTTTGTTACTCTCATTCTGGGAAACAGATTCCAGGCACTGTTAGAAGTCATTCTACTAGAGCAGCAGCCACTTCAGCAGCTTTTCTCAGAGGAGTTCCTACCAAGGACATTTTGGAAGCTGCCACTTGGAGTTCAGTGCATACTTTTTCAAAGCACTACAATCTCCCTTTGTATTCTAAGTCTAGGGCAGGTTTTGCCTCTGCTGTCTTGCAGGGTCTTCTGGCTGCCCCTTCTTCTGCATAACCTCCATCCTCCTTCACAGCTTTGGGATTCCACCCTACAGTTATGACTGCAACAGTGAAACACGAAGAACATAGTACAGTTGTGTACACCTACCATTTTCTGTTTGTCTATCTCCTCTTCCTTTGTGGTGTATTTGTGTTTCCTTTGGGACACCTACTGGATTTTTTGGGGAGCTTCTGACATCTGGGACAAGAAAGGCTGGAGAAGATGGCGTCGGCTATCAGCTTTGTACCTCTGCGCTCTGACGTCAGGGTACTTGCTGGAACAGCCGACGCCGGACCCAGACTTTGGAATTCTGGCCGACCTTGGGCTGCCTGCCGGCAGGAACACCCTACAGTTATGACTGCAACAGTGAAGACACTCAAACATCTACATTTATGGTAGGTGTACACAACTGTACTTTCTTTGTATTGATCACTGCTGCAGTAGCCTTAGCTATCTGGGTTATATCATGCCAAGGTTATAACAGCCTGCCAGCTTCCAAACCTTCATGACACCTTCCACACACCCAGACAGCCAAACAGCTCAAACTGAGCTGATTAAAAGACAATTTTGGGCATAAAGCCCTTCAGAGCTTTACTGATGCCAAAGAGTTCTCTCCTGTGAAACTTTTGAGGATCGATGGATGGGTTGTACTTTACTTTGCTGGGCAGAGAAGTTTCTTTTGGAAAAAAAAAACTTCCGTTTTCTTAATTTTATTCTTAAATTTTATTGATGTTTTATTACTTTACTCTTCAGGAAAGTTATTTTAAAGGTAACAGTACTGTTATTTAATAGACTGTCTTAAGACTGTAACATTATTTTATACATAGCATTCATTTCTTTCTGTCAGTTTAAAAGTAGTGTAAACTAACTGAAAACATATTTTCTTTGGAGAAATTGTTTATTTTTCAATTGTGGGACTGCCATAGCATTTTAAAGTGTTTTTGTCTCTGTCAAAAAAGTAACCTTTGTGGACTGGTGGTTTTACTGGCATTTGCTCCTTGTCTTCCACAGGAAACAGGCACCATTTTCGGCTTGACCACGGAACAGACTACCATTCCCAGATAGGGTTGCCAGCTGTCCATAATTCTTCTGGACTGTCCATAATTAAGGGACACTGTCCAGAAAATGGAGACTGCCTTTTCTGGACAGCATATTGTCTGGAAAAAATCAAATGAACTCATTGTTAGTCAGAATGTAACGGTTTTAAACAGCCAAGATCTGTATAGGCAGCAAGTAACAACAATTACAGCTTCGACATTTTAGAAAAAAATAAAGACTAGAACAAATCAATTTGTCCTATGAGATAAATCAGCAGTGATTCATATTTAAAAACCTTCCTATTTTATAAGGTTATTTGTACTTTATTCTTGACATGACATTGTCAAGTGAGGAACCTGGTTGTTGATTGTCATATTTGTGCTCTACTTTTAAGAAACTCATGTTTAGGAAAGTGATCAAAAAATGTTGGAGAAAAAGCAACCTGTAGATTTGGGTCTTTTAGAAGAAGATGAGTTTGAAGAGTTTCCAGCCAAAGGTAGTGTTCTTGATTAGTTTCTTAGGTATCTAATTTTGTTTACTTATGATTATCTGTTAAGTTAGTATACCTAGTACCTGATGTGTGCAGCATTAGTCAGGATTTAATGGCTTCCTGTAAGTATTGAGGCATCTGTTGCATATCATTTGAGTATGCATTTTTAGTAAACTAAAGTATAAAATTAAAGTAGAGTGGCAGAAATAAATACTGTTTCTCCCTGAATGGGGTGACGAGAGTTAAATTCCTAGGGTACTTGTAAATATATCTGCCTCGTGAGTCCTGAGTTGTATCTGTTCTTAAGCATTAGGGTTTTTTTTACAGCAGAAAGAAAGTTGACACTTCTGTTATTTGGCACTTGGGAGAGAAGAAAAAAAATAATGATGTATGCCATAGCTCTCAACCATACATAACATTACCGGTCATAATGTGGAACAAATAGGCAAAATATGCATCTAGAATGGCTTACTGATAACTTCAACTAGGAAACTCACGGGATGGTTAATGTTATTTTATACTTATAACTTTAACTAGGGAACTCACTGGATGGTTAATGTTATTTTATACTTATAAAGTAATATTTTGATGAATTAATATGGTTCAGTAGTACTTATTAACAACCAAGATTTTAGAAGTGCTAGAAGACAACGGTCTGCAAGATGAAAACTTAGTTAGCTACTGTGCTGATAATGCATCTGTCAACTATGGCAACCACTATTCCATTTTTACTAATTTAAAGAATAATCATTTGATTATCTCTGTTCAATCTAAACATTATTAAGCAAAATTTTGCATGTCGGATTACACGCATTTTGCTTTCATGTACATGTCCGGAAGTTTTGACATGAAAAGTTGGCAACCCTATTCTCAGGGTCAGTCCTTTTTCCTGCCGCAAAAAGAAAAAGTTAATCAAACAGCCTTTGCACCACAGCAGGCTAGCAATTTGCCTCAGTCACAAGTAGGTGACTCTGCTATGGCCATTTGTTGTATCTCAGACCACTTATCTTTTACCCCAGATCCTTCTGGTGTAGCGCCTGCAGCCGCTATGGACTGGGGGTTAGATACGTCTTCTGTGGCTGCTGGAGTCCCCTCGGTGGGCAAGGGAGAGACATTTTAATAAGTCCTGGGAGAGGGAACAGAGAAGGTTTCCATCTTATGTCAGAATGCTGTGCCCATTACTGGGGAAGCAACTGCTGCAGTAACATGATTGGCCCCATTTTCCATGTAAAAAGAAACAGAAAACCAATCATGTATCTATTCTTCCTCATGTTTTTTTTAAATAGGAGTAGTTTACTAGGACTGGCTCGCGGTTTATTTCAGGCTATTGATCTTTCCTGTAAAGTCATTTATGGTAAAAGAAAGAAAGAGGAATTATTTTTTTTTTCCTGAAGAGATTCAAGATTCGGATACTGAACGGGAAGATGCAAAGATGGATTTAAGGTTTTATCCTCCAATTTCTGATCCAGACTGAAGAGGAGAGCTCAGTTTCTGATTTTTTCTGGGGGGGGGGTCTCTGAGACTATTGCTAGAATGTCCCAGTATTTTCACTGGGAAAACACTGAGGTTTTTCAGTCCCTCAGAAAATACTATGAGTTGTTACAGAAGGGTTTACCAGAACCTAAACCCATTCCTCCTTTCCTGTCTTCTTTAGAGGATGTGTGTATTACTGCTTCAGTTTTCCAGATAGACAGCCAGCTGTCCCCAAAACGACAGACAGGATATATAAAGTTCCCCAGTCTTTTAATTTTTTATACACTATTCCCAAACCTGACCCAGCAGTTATAGCTTTAGTTGATTCCACTGCTGCTAAACACTTAGTTAATTCCAACCCTACTCTTTCTAATAAGGATGGGAAATTATTGGTAGGCATGGGGAAAAGTGTACACACTTGCAGTCTCAACAATATTCAGGTAAACAAATGTTCAAGAAGAAATGGCAGAAGGGTTCCAAAAATAAGTTTCAAACCTCCCACAACTAAGGACAGTCCCACAAGTCTGAATGACTGTTCAGGAGACCTTGTGACCCCCTGCCATCATGGCCTATTTTCTCTTTCAGAAAGTCTGAATCTCCATTTTTCTGTTTGGCAATAGACTGTTTCAGATAAGTATGTTCTGAAGATCATTCATCAAGGTTACAGGTGGCAGTGGGAGGAAGTTCCTTATTTCCCAGAGGTCATTCTCATCCTGCAGATTAAATTCATTTGCTTCCACCTGTTTTTCATCACATGCTATCCCAAGGAGTGATAGAACCAGTTTTATTCAAGGATGTTCCTAGTACCAAAGAAATTAAATGCTTGGAGTCTACTTCTGGACCTTTCTTTAATAAACCTGTTTGTGATATTACCCAAATTCAAAATATTGTCACTTCACAACCTGTTACCTCTCCTTCTCTTTCAAGTTTCCTGGTAACACTAGACTTAAAAGATGCTTATCATCACATCCCTATTCATCCAGACTTCAGACATTTCTTAAGGCTTTCTGTGTCTGGATCACATTATCAGTTGTCTGTCTTAACATTTGGACTATCCACTGCACTAAGTGTGTTCACAAAGTGTCTAGCTCCAATTATAGCTCATTGCAGGCTACAGGGTATCCACTTTTTTCCATATTTAAATGACTTGCTTACCTTTACAGAGTCTTTTTCAAGGGGTCAGGAATCTCTCTTATGGGTGCAAGATCTTTTGCACAAACTGAGATTTCAAGGAGACATTCAAAAGTCTTTCTTGACTCTCTCACACAGGATTGTGTCTCTAGGGTGTTGAGTAGATTTGTCAATTTAAAGAACTTTTCTTCTGCAGGAAAAAATAGATCTTTTTTAGATCTGTTTCCAAGGTTGTCCAATCAGACTTCAGTCACTATGATGAAATACCTCAGGATTTTGGGTCTTGTGGCATCTGTGATTCTCATGATACCCCTGGCAAGACTCCACATGTGAATGATATAGTGGTATCTGAAATCTCTTTGGTCCCAGCATCAACACCCGTTATCTTTTCAGATCCCAGTGCTGGGGTTTGTCAGAAGAGAAATCATTTAGTGGAGACAACAGATATCCTTTATTCCAAGTTTCCCCTTCTCCCTCCCTGCTCCAAAGCAGTCAGTCACCCAGACACTTCTTATTCTATTGGGGAAACAGTTTCAGGGGGATAAAAGTGCAGGTAGTGTGTGCCACCAAGGACAGATGCAAGCACATAAATGCCAAAAAGATGCTGTGATCAAGGCACTGAACTCTCTGAACCATCTTTGGTCCCCGGGAACTCTTTATGTGGTTACATATAATACCCCAGTCCTGTGGTACATCAACAAGTAAAGGGGGAACCAGGTTATATACCCCCCCCATTGTGGACTAGCCATGTTAGCTTGAGATACAGCTTCACAGCACAATCCCACTCTACAGGCATCCTACATTCAGTCAGAAATAAATTATTTGGCAGACACGCTGAGTAGGACCAGGGCAGACCTTCTAGATTGGAGGGTCTTCCAATATTTGATCCATCTGTGGGGAATTCCTCAAGTAGAAAGTCTTTGCTTTCTCTCTGAGCAATCAACTAGTAAAATTATGTTCGAAAACTCCATGCAAGCTGGCCTGGAAGACAGATGAAGTTTCTTTTGTTTGTATAGGAATGTTCCTGTGCGTCTTTCCACTATTTCCACTAATATCTAAGGTACTTCTGAAGATTCATAAGGAATCCCTAAAGATCATTGTGGTGACTCCCTTCTAACCCACGGTTTTACCTTCTTTTGGAAATGGCCAGAGGCAATTAACCACAAGCTTCGTTGTAGACTGGTCACTCAAGACCAGGGTTTTTTTAACGCACCCCAACATCAAGCATCTTCAATTAACTGTCTGGGATGATACAGTCTTAATTCCTTTTTGGTGTCTATTTTCAGAGTACATGCAGCTGGTGCTAATTGAAATAGAAATGGAAAAGGTTTTATAGTTGGTGCCAACAACATAACCATCACCCCTCCAGGGCTAGTTGCTCTCTGGTTTTACAATATTTCTGTGAGTTTACTTATCCTTTGGCCTTTCTTATTCCTCTATCATGGTTCATTTAATGAAATTTTTCAGCATGTCTGCCCATGGATTCTCCTCTTTCAATGCAGTCTCATGTCAAAATGCTCTTGAAAGAGGGTTTTGCATAAAAGAACTCCTAGAAAACTGGTGGCCCCTCCTTGGTCTTCCACAGACAACTCAGATGCTATCATGACAAAACTAAATCTTACAGATCTACGAGTCAATTGTTCATTTATTGTGAATGGTAAAAAGGAGGGACAACCTGTACCAAAACCAACTATTTCCAATTGGTTGTCTAAAGTTATAACCTTTTTTTAAAATCCTTTATTAAATTATCACTTAGACATAGGCAAACATACAGTAACAGAAAAGAAACAAACTATTTTAAAATTTTTGCATTTAAATACAATATACATCACATATATTTTTTGCTACTATTATCAGTCCAACATTACAAAAAAATGCTAAATTCCTGCCTTCCTTTAAACCTCACTCCTTCTCCTGAACATTATTATGCAGGTATTTTCCCGCAATTTCCATTTACTTATTTGTAATTTGATCCTTCTGTTTTCTAAAGATCCCTGTTCCAGCTCTTTTATAATATTCATTACCTCAAATACAGTTGGTGTAGACTTTGATTTCCATTTTCTAGTAATTGCTTATTTGGCAGCCAACTGAATTAAATGTAATAAGGCCTTACTATGTCTAGGCAATTCAGATCATGTATCCCAGCTCAAGACTGTTACCTTTTGTTGCACTCACCATAACAAATCTATTCCAGGCAGGGTCAGGGCCTCATTCTGTCTTGGACTTGGCTCCATCCATGGCTTTTTGGTAAGGGTTGAATTCTAGAAGTATTGAAGAAGCTGCTACTTGGTCACATGTGCATACTTTTACAAAACACTATAAGCGTGATTCCGTTTCTAGGTCTAGATCAAGTTTTGCTAGGACCATTCTTCAGGATCACCTGGATCCTTCTTCTTCCACCTCCCAAATATAGTTAGCTATGGTAATCTACCCATATAGCTAAAGCTATGCCAACAGTGATCAGTGCAAAGAGCATAGTACAGTTGTGTAAGTTGAACTTACCGTACATGTTCGAATGATCACTGCTGCAGAAACCCATCCCTCCCCTCACCCCCCTTACATTTTGGTGTGTGTGTGTGTTTCTTTTCCTTTTTTTTCATGCCAGGATGTGGATGTGATGGCCTCTGTGCCCAGGACCAGTAATTAAGGAGC
Organism: Protopterus annectens; assembly: GCF_019279795.1. NCBI lineage: Eukaryota > Metazoa > Chordata > Ceratodontiformes > Protopteridae > Protopterus > Protopterus annectens. The sequence goes on from NC_056737.1 coordinate 1,626,698,279, forward strand.
CTCAATCACCACCATTCACACCGTGAGAGATGTCACTATAAACAGGAATGGATTTACACAGTATTTTCAGATGCACCCCTCTGCATCAAGCAGAATTTCCCCAAGAGCACACAGAAACCAAGCTTCTGACCTGGGACTGGGCTGTGTCCTTTCAGATCTCAAACATGATTCACTTTGGAGCCCTGTGCCCCAGTTCCAAGTAGCTGACACACCCACACCTGGGTATTTGACTTTCACACACCACACTCCTGGGAAAGGCTGGCACAGATTTACTAGCTGTACTCCTTCTGCTCAGACTATAAGGTAATTACACTGCCACCAGTCAGCCACTTTAAGGCTGTTACAAGGATATCCAATTATACTGAGTAAAATCAATACTAATATAAATCATAGAGTGTAACCAAAGCAGCAAGGCTTATGCCAGACTAGGGTCAAGCTCAACAGGGTCTTCTTTCCCTGCTGATTCTGCCAAGCCTGTTCCCTTGACTGTGGTTTCACTAGATAGTAGGTAGGGACAGTGGGAAATCTCATTCATGCATTCATGCGTGTCACTAATTAGATGATGAGGCATCTGGTTACCTTAAGAGAGTCATAGTTACTCCCGCCATTTACCTGCACTTCATTGAATTTCTTCACTTTGACTTTCAGAGCACTGGGCAGAAATCACATAGCACCAACACCCATCTCGGGCATTCACAATGCTTTGCTTTAATTAAAGAGTCGGATTCCCCCAGTCCGTACCAGTTCTAAGTCAGCTGCTAGCTGCTGGACAGTGTGGGACGCCGGTCGGGACCAGCATTCACCACAGCTGGGGCGATCCACAGGAAGAGCCCAGCGTGTGTCTAGAGACAAAATGCCACTGACCCCACTCCCCCACCCGGGAGGAGGGAGTGTGGTGAGAGGAGCAATGCCTCGTCCAGCTGCAGTGCGCACCCAACCCAACTTCACTCCCAAGCCCGACCAACCCAGCCCTTGAAGTCGATCCTTATCCTGAAGTTATGGATTTGGCTTGCCGACCTCCCTTACCTACATTGTTCTAACATGCCAGAGGATGTTCACCTTGGAGTTGGCTCAGTGATACACAGTAGCTCCCTCCCTGAAATATCCAGACCACATCACCAGCCCCAGCTTCAGGTCTGGGGTCTTTCTGCATCTCCCCCAGGCTACCAGACCTACATGCCTGTCTCCAAGCCTGACTGCATGTAATTGCATGCACACAAGGTAATGCATTATCAAAATCATTCTCTCTCAAGACATCTACAGGAATATCCTCAAACACAGCAACCTGTTTGCATCCTTTTTCACCCCCACAGTCAAGGTGATCCCTGGCAAAAGGTATTTGGAATGGGATCCCTCCTAAAACTGTGATTGGTGTAGACTGCCCAAGCAAGTACTGCTCCACTACATGCTTTGCAATGGTTATGTCAGAGACTGTGTTTGTCTTAGCAGTGGCCTGTCTTCCATCCACTAAGGTAGCATACAAACTCCAGTGACAGTTCAGTACCCCTGTTGTCTTCAGACAATGTACTACTGGCACTTTGTTATTTACACTTGCTGGCTCCCTAACCTTTTGTTCCCCATGTTTATTCCGTGGACATTTGTATGCGACATAGCCCCTCTGGTTACATTTAAAACATCTAACTCCTGATTCTGGCTATGTACCTAAACTAGTGGCTTCCCCTGTTACTGGTAGACTCTGTTGGGGTGATTTAGACTGCCCACTATGGTCTCCCTTGTATCCATGTGCAGCACTGGGTATCCCTTTCTTGTGCAGTGATGCCCTGTTTACTAAATAGAGATAGAGATTCCCCTTTTCCTCCCATATCCTCTGCAGAGTTACACTCCCACTTTGCCAACCAGAGTCTCTTGTCCTCAGGCAAAGTACTAAGGGATTGTTTCCTTACCAAAAGGTCTGCCAGTCTTTCAAAAGTGGTGACCTGACACCCACTCACCCACCTATGAAAATAAACTTAGCAATATAATCACATACACATTCATCTGCCTTCTGTCTGTGCTCAGAAAACTTTTTTTTTCAGTAAGCTTCAGGTGTTAACTTATAACAGTTCAATAAACATTGTTTTACTCTATCATAGTTTAAACAGTCACTATCAGATAATTTAAAAACAGCAGTTACAGCTTTACCATGGAGTAAAGGGGTCAGGAACCATACCCAGAGCTCTTGGTCAGCATTATACTGTTTGTATACTCTTTCAAAAATATGAATAAAACTATGAAAATCATCCCCCTCTGCAAATTGTGGAAGAAATTTATTGACCTTTATTGCTTCTGGGGTCCAGTTATTCCCTTCCCCATTATCTCAATGACCCTGATGAGGGGTCATCATTCTCTCTCTTTCATGTTGTCACTGCTTCTCTCTTTCTTCAGCCTCCAATCACCAGTCTCTCATTTTCTTCGAACTCCAAATGCTGCAGTCTCTCTTCAGTCTCCAAACATTGCAGTTCATGCTGATGCTGCTTCTCCTTTTCTTCAGCCTCCAAACATTGCAGTTCATGCTGATGCTGCTTCTCCTTTTCTTCAGCCTCCAAGTGTTTGACATCCAGTTCATACTGATGCTGCTTCTTTGTTTCTTTAGCCTCCAGTTTGAGTCTCTTTAACTCCAGAAGGATTTTTATGTCCTCTGAGGAAAAGGTGAACAGTACTGTTTCTGAAGACTGCACATCCCCAACACCAGACAGGTTGTCCTCATGACTACTGGTCCATGCTGGAGCTGTGATTAAATAATTTCCTCTTTAACCTGGTTAGTATACACCAGTCCTTTGGATTCACATACCTTGACCAACTGGTTCTTTGTCAGCTTACCATAATCCTCTGTTGACATCTTTACCTTCTTTCCCTGGCTAAACTAAACTAACAAAAATAAATAAAACTGTTTTCAAAATGAAACTCTGAATGTTTACCTTGTGGCTGTTGAGAGCATACACACCTTCAGTGACAACTGCACACAGGCTACTGAGGCTCAATTAATATCCCATGGTTGCCACCAATATGGTACAGAGTCTCTACTCTGGGCCAGAAATCAAAGAACCTCAATCCTCACCACTGACACCAGTGAGGGGCGGTCACTAAAAAAACAGGAAAGGATTTTACACAATATTGTAAGATGCAGCTGTCTGCTTTAAACATAATATCCCCAAGAGCACACAGGGAACATGCTCCTGACCTGGGAATGGACTCTGTCCCTCCAGATCCCAAACAAGACTCACTTTGGAGCACTGTGTCCCAGTTCCAAGTAGCTGAGACACCCACACTTGGGTATCTGATTTTCACACACACACACACACAGACACACACACACACACACACACACACACACACACACACACACACACACTCACTCACTCCTGAAAAAGGCTGGCACAGAGCTGTATCCCTTATACCCACACTATATGATAACCACTCTGCCACCAATCAGCCACCTTAAGCCTCTTACAAGGGTATCCGATTATACTGAGTAAAATCAATACTGATAGATGGTAGAGTGTAACCAAATTCGCAAGGCATTTCAGACTGGCCAAGGCATCACTAAAATAAGTACAAGTAATCTCAAGATGTTAGAAGTATTCCACAATGAAAGCTAGAAAAATATTTAATAATACATAGTAAAATAGAAAACATGAGAACACTATCTAAGTGCAATAAACACCAGAGTTTCAGACACAGGAAAAATAAAAATAACACAGTTGGACAGATTCAAACAGATGCAGAATAATACTACTTAACTAATTTCACTTATTTTCCTGACTGTCTAAAGAATAACTGTTCCCTATCTAACTTAATTAATACAACAAGGCAAGATTAGATGCTGAGATGCTTACTTCCACAAGGCAAGGTAATGTGCTTCCAACTAACTTAACTGAACTCATCTAACTGACTGCGATAACTGTCATAGATCTTTTTATGTCAGATTCCAAACAAAACAAATGGCTGAGTTCCATCCTCTCAGTGCTGGTTAGAGAATGACATCACATTTGATCACCTGACTCTGATGCAATACACACTCAGAGCTTTGCCAACATTTGTTACAGTATCTGAAAGTTATAGAACAATTTCAAAAATTTCTACTCTTCCCTCCCAGAATTCTTTGTTTAAACAAACATTTAATCATTTATAACAACACTGTTGAAACTTTAACACAAGCATCTGTACAAGTTAGTGTGACAGTCAAATGACTCAAAACTATCCACAAAACCCCAGCCAACTATGCTGGCATATGCTACACATGCACTGCCTCACTCACCCCGGCACAGATGGCAACACCCCACATCGCCATAGTGAACATATATTTTTAGTTGTTCCTAGCATTGTTTTACTAGGGCTCAGCCTTTCTGTCTTTGCTGGCAGGAAAACTCTGAAAGGCTTTGCATCCAAACATGTCCTTTAGTTATCTCAGCTCAAGCTGAGTAACAGTTTGGGCTCGTGGAAGGTGCCCTGAAGCTTTGGAAGCTAACCAGCTGTCAGGATATAACCCTTATAGCTAGGCTACTAGAACATTGATCATTTGAATATCTACTGTAATGGCAAGTTCAACTTCCACAGCTGTACTTTCCCACCTTTGTTAAGAAAGTGAAAATCATGATAGATACTGATGCAAGATGCAAATTTACCTTACAATATGTTACACAGTTATATTGGCAGAAAACAACTGTTGTTTGCCTACTGTGCTCTATTTTTGTACCTAGTATCTGTCAGATGCCCATCCTGTTCCTCTTTCCTAAGCTCACTACCCTACCCAGAGCTTCTTGAAGGATTCTGTGTTCTTAGTCTACTAGCTGTTCAAGTAATCTGTTCCATTTATCTTTTGCCCTTTCTATGAAAAAGTATTTTCTAATATCTGGTTTGGAATCTGTACTGTTAATCATGTCTTGAGTTGTATTCCATCATATTGTCTTCTAGGTGCCTTGTGAGTCAGTATTACGCCACCTTTATTGCCTATCCTTAAATGATAACAGATTCAGATCATGTAATGGCTCCTCTTACTCCTTGAACTCAACTCCCTTTATTACATTGACAGCCATTTGTGTACCTTCTTGACTAGATTGTTGTACTTATAACCTTATTTTTATTAATTATTTATTATTTGTATTTGAAATTTGTAATTCAGGTAGCCCCTTTGAGCCAACAGTCAATTTTCAGGTGAGACCAGGGGTTGGTTTAAAGTCTCCACAAAGAGCAAGTACAAATGTAAAAACATACATACTAGCTGAACAGTTTTCAGTGTCATTAGGACATAAAGAACCAGTTACACAGATAACAGCTTAAAGACATATATTTAGCACAAAGATGCTGGATTTTGTAGGTGTCTGCTATACTCTTTGACAAGGTGCACACCAGTGTGAATGAGAAGAGGGATTGTAAATATGCTTTAAAGATACAGATAGAACTAACTTTTCTGATTTGTCTGAGCAACAAATTCTGGAAGATGGATATGACACTTGAGAGTCTACAGTCCCTAGCTGTGCAGGTAGTAGGACGTGCAAAGAAGAAATATGTTGGAAGTACATAAGGTCTGAGGGAAGGTGTATCAGATGAGGTCAGATTACATAGGGGAAGCATCTGGCCGGAAAAACGCATGTGCACTGGAGAGCTGGATATAGATCAGTTTATCAGTTAATTTTAGTCCCCCAAGCTGCTATAAACTGGTATAGTGCTGGGCTGCTCCCAAGACGAGTTTTGAATATTATAATATACAGAACTGAGTTTAGTGATGTCTACCTGGCTAAAATTAGGTAGGGTTCAACTGCCACATAGTAGCAATTGGTGAAAAATTGCATTAACAGTTGTATTTTTACAAGTTGGAGTGAGGGAACCTTTTGTATGATACTGTAGTTAGTACTTTCATTGATTTTTTTTTCAGTGCAATGGATATTTCCATCTAATAGAAAGCCTAGCCATTTGAAAGACTTAACCTGTTGAATGTGACCATCAGACAATGACTCGATAGCCACTATGTGTACATCATGGCTGAAAACCTTTTTGCTACCACATTGAATTTTGAGTCATGACTCATGTTACAGAGAGCTGTCTGAGATCCTTTTTTTTGTAATTTGTGAAAAGAGGTCTGTAGTGCATCTGCTACTCTAATAAGGGAGAGACCAGATTGTAGCAGAGCAGCATTGTTTGCATATTGAACAATGGAAAGTCCCTTGTAGAGTAATTGCATCTTGGTGGACATTGAGGCTAAGACTCTGAGACATACTTAATATGTCTAAGTGACATATCCCAGATTTATAATGCCATAAGATTTTTACTATGCTAATCTTTTTCAACTGCATAGTTATACTGATCTGACATCCTGACTCCATGTACAAAATGGGAAAAAGCAGGATTTATGCTGATTCTGATATGTATATATATATATATATGTACATACATGTATAGATGTGTGTGTGTGTGTGTGTGTGTGTGTGTATGTGTTTAAAGAGAGAGAAAGTAAGGTGCACAATGACAGCAAGCATGATTCCAGCAATGTCGAGATGTCATAACACCGAAAGACAATACCGAACTCCTGGACTTGCCTACGACCCCTGCAGGACCTATTTTTGCACTTGTTCCTGGGTCTAGAGCACAAGGGTAATCAAATATCTGATAGTAATCCTATATATGTGTGTAAATGTGTATATATTTCTAGTCTGTATCATTTAAGTGGATACCTTTTCATCGAACCCTTTTAATGGAAAGTCCTATTTGTTGAAGACTTTAATTATCAAACGAAATTAGACTGAAATATTTTAGTTGGCCACCTAACAAACTTCATCTGTGATGTCACTGAACAACTCGGAAAATGGGAATACTTATAAAGTTTTAACATTATTTTAATATTTAAACTTTAATATTGTTTAAAAAATTTCTTAAAAATAAAAAGAAACACTACTACTACTTTTAATTGTAATATTTTCTGCAGATTGTATTACTATACAACTTGGCAGATTAGACAGCTCAGAAGTGGGCGTAGCTCCGGTAGTTATCTTAAAAATTGAAAAAAACTTTTTCTCCTGCACTTTTGCAAGGGGGCACCCCCCACACCCCCCCGCAAATTAAATATACCAACTCCAAAATCGCACTACGTTGATGAAAAGAGTAAATTAGGAATAGACTATGAATATTCATGCCAGCATCTGTGTGAATATTAACTAACTACTAATGATTGTTGGATGGTGGGCGGGTTTAGGCAGAACTTACTGCTGCGGATATTGTTAGCTAAAAAAAATAATTCCATAAAATCGACTTCAATAATTACAGTCTTCGGCAAATAGGACATTTGATTAAAAGGTTATGATGGAAAGGTATTCACTTAAATGATAGTTCAGTTAAATTATATAGACCCTGTATTTCTATATGTACCTAGCTATATGTGTATATATCTATATCTATCTATATCTCTCTACACACACACACACTCTCACACACACACACACATATATATATATATATATATATATATATATATATATATATATATATGTGTGTGTGTGTGTGTGTGTTTGTGTGTGTATGGGTCCCCTTCAGATGGCCGAACTTTAAGAAGCTCGACTTTCGTATGGCCAAGAACATATGATCAAACTTTTAAAAGTTTGAACGGTCTGAATGGGGATCTCCACAGAGCGTGGAACAGGAAGATTTCCCTTTACCACAATGTAGTGCGATCTTGGAGTTGGCATATATAAGTAGCTGGGGGATGTGGGTGGTGCAGGGGGGCTTGCCCCCTTGCTAGCACCATTTAGTTTTTATTTTTGGTTTGTTTCTTTAATTTTTTTTCACAATGTCGAACATTCAAATGTTCGATCATATGGTCTCGGCCATATGAAAGTTGAACATTTGGATGTTCGATTATGTAGAGCTTAAGTAGACCCATATATATATATATATATATATATATATATATATATATATATATATATATATATACACCATGAGTGTGTGTGTGTGTATATATATATATATATATATATATATATATATATATATATATATACAGGAATGTGTGTGTGTGTGTGTGTATATATATATATATATATATGTACATATATATACACACACACATCTAGATATATGTGTATATATCTATCTATATATACATACATATATGTAAAGCTATGAACTCACCATAGTGTTCCATCTATATTGTCCATTTTCATTCTTCCTCAACTCTTGGGTTCGGATTCAATCCTTGGATCTGACTCTTCTACTTCTAATAGCTCATGGATCACAGAAAGCTTATGAGCTACTACCATTCCCATAATGCCCTAGTCCCTAACATGCTTTAGATCTTGTTTGCTGCCCTTTATATCGATAAGCATAGCAAAGAAGTAAAAATATTAAGATAACCAGCAAAAACTGAGACTCAAAGAAAGAAACAAGGTTCCTTCAGTCCTTCAGCACCTTCTTGTCTTCTAAAAGAATGACTAGGAGAGGGTTGGAGGGAGGGTAGTTGAAAAGAATGAAAGTAGACAACATAAATGGAACATTATTGTGAGTACATAACTTTTTTATCTGATGATGTCAATTTTCATTCATTCCTCAACTCTTGGAACAGAGTCCCCAGCTACCTAAACCCCTGGAGAACTCTAAGGAAGGATTTTCCTGAGTACCTCTGAACCAAAATCAGCTCTGCCCATATAGACCAGATCTAATTTGTTCTATCTATGTCTTTCGGCGTTTCCTGGTAAGGGGTCGCCACAGCAGAACTCCGGTCCGCTCATGATTGGCAGTGGATTTTATGGTGCTGAGTTGCCAGCCCGACGCCTAACCTTCAACAAAGGCACTCCCATTCACGCTCGCACCTACCTGCATGTCTTTAACTCACTCAACTGTGGGGAGGACATGCAGACCCCACAAGAAGGCGCTCCAGCCAAGAATCGAATGGGAGAACCTATTGCTGTGAGGCGACAATGCTAACTGCTGCACCACCGTGGCAGATAGACCAGATCTAGTTTGTAATGAACAATAAAAGTATGAGTATTGGCCAAACTTGCAGCTGCAGAAATATCATGCAGAGATGCTCTAGACAAAAAAGCTGAAGAAGTAGCCATAGATCTTGTGGACTGTGCTATAGATGGTTTGGGTAAGGATATGCCCAATTTATTATAAACAAAGGTAAAACAATCAATCAACCATTTAGCTAATGTTACTTTAGAGACTGATTTGTTCAATTTTGAATATGAAAAGGATATAAACTGTTGTTCTGTTTTCTAAAATCCTTCATTCTAGTTAAGTAAAAATGTAATTGTCTGTAAACATCCAAAAGGTGTAACATATATTCTGCTTTATTTGAAAAGTTTGGAAAGAAGACTGGTAAGTTGATAGTTTGATTCGTATTAGATTCTGACACCCACCTTAGGAAGAAAGGAAGGGTTGTTTTTTTAAGGATACTGTGTCTTTATGAAAAATTAAGTAAGGGGTTTTAGAAGACAAAGCCTGTAATTCTGAAAATCGTCTGCCAGAGGTAATAGCTACTAAAAAAATAGTTTTCCAAGTTAAATATTTTAGTTCTTTTGTAGCTGAAGGTTCAGATGGAGACTGGGTTAGAGCTTTCAGTACTACATTTAAATCCCAAGGGGGAGTAGGATCTTTAATAGGAGTTCTAAGGAGAAGTGTTCCTCTTAGAAAGGCTCGACAAAGTTTGGATGATGCTCGAGATGAATCATCTATTCCAACATGAAAGTGGGAGATGGCAACTAATTGCACTTTAACAGTAGAAAAGCTAGCTCATTCATTGATGACTGATGCTAGAAATTCCAGTACTTTAGAGACAGGAGGAGAAAAGGGATCTATTTGAATCTTTTGTGCCCAAAACACAAATCTTTTCCATTTACTCTTGTAAAGTTTTCTGGTGGAAGCTTTGTGAGATGATAAAAGAATATGATGGACTGGAGAGGAGACTCTGGGCTGTCTACCAATCAACAGAAGTGGAGAAACCATGCGGCCAAATTTAGGCTCGGAATGTCTCGATGAATCAAGTCTGTCGAGTGAGATAGAAGGTCTGGGCTTGGATCCAAGATCCAAGGGGGACAAAGAAGATTAAGCCAAAGAAAGGGAAACCATATCTGATGAGACCAATAAAAAGGCAATGAGGATTACTGTGCTCTTCAATCAAGATGCTTTCCAAAGAAATTTGGGGATGAGAGGTATCTGGAGATAAGCATAAAGGAGACCAGCAGGCCAGTCGTGAAGTAGAGCATCCCTTTGACTCCCCCAGTGGGGAGATGAGGGCAAAGACGCATTTGTTGTTGAGAGGGAATGCAAAAAGGTTGCAGCACAGTTGATCCCATCAATGGAAAATCCTCTATGCCACTTTAATGTTGAGAGACGACTCGTGAGGCATTAGAATAGACCTGCTCAACTTGTTTGCAATCACATTGGACTTCCCGGAATGTGCATTGCTATCAGAGATTGATTGGATGAGATCATTCATTGCCACACTCTTAAAGCTTCATAACACAGTGGGTAAGATTTGGTTCCTCCCTTGTTTGTTGATGTACCAGACCACTGACATGTCTGTTTAAATCTCAATGGGGAGAGAGAGTCTTGGAAAGCCTGCAGTGCTAAGAGGATGGCTCTCATCTGCAGGACTTTGAAATGCATATTGGCCTCTTCAGAGGACCATGTGCCTTGGTCTGTCTTTCCCAGGAAGTGCCCCCCCAACCAGTCTGGGAGGCCTCAGTGGTCACTATGACCTTGGGTTGGGGTAGAACAAATGAATGATCTTCTTGCACTTGATTGTATCCACCATAGGAGTTATTGTTTGCAAGCTTGAGTAATCTTTATCTGACTGGAAAGAGGTTGGTAAAGAATGGACCACTGAGTAGCTAATGTTTCATTAAAGTACTCTCATATAGTACTTTAACAATGGTACTAGGATGATTACCACTGATATAGACCCTAAAGCTTGAAGGATTAATTGAGCTGAGAGAGAAGAGTTGTGGATAATTTTCCTGACCCGGAACTGAATAGTTTGAATTCTTGCCAGAGGAAGAGATTCTGTTTGCGTGATTATGTTGAAAGAAGGACAGATGAATTTGAATGTCTGAGTTGGTTCCAGATGTGATTTGTTGTAATTGATGAAAATACCCAGATGGGAGCATACTTGAAGTACTTAATCTTGGCCCTGTAATCGGTTGATGTCTAGTCAGAGTGGTAATGAGCCACCCGTCTACATACGGAAACACTCTGAATCTGTGCAGCCTCAAGTGAGCTGTCACTACTGCCATACATTTGAACACTCTGGGGTCTGTAGTGAGACCAAAGGGCAGAGCTCTGAAATAAAAATGACTATCTCCCAGCCAGAAACATAATTATCTCCTGGAGTGTCTGTTCATTTTGATATGACAGTACTCATCCTGAAGATCTACTGAGCACATCCAATTGTCCTGATGCAGAAAGGGCAGGATGAACTGAACCATGATAATCCAGAACTCTGAGTATTGAACTGACTTTTTTTTCTTTGGCACTAAAAAAAAAACTTGAATAAGTTCTGGACTGTCCCTCTGGTCTGGGGGGGAGCGGGGCTCTTGGATGACTCAATTTTTTTAACAGCTTGTGTATTTCTATTGCTGCAGCCTCCATCTGACTGAGTAGAACATTGGGATTTTCTTTGAAACCAGAGGAGGTGGATGGGAAAATTGTATGATATAACCTTTGGGTATTATCCTGTGCACCCATGAATCTTTTGTAATTTTTAACCAGGCTCTCTGGTGCAGGAATAAACAACCCCTGACCTTCTCCAGAGATGGGCATTCGGGCCTCCTTTCAGGACTGCTGATAGGATCTGTTAGAGAATGAATCTCTCTATCCTTGGTTTTGCAGACCCCTCTGCCACAGTGGTGGTATCTTCTATTAAAGTTCCCTCCTCTGCCTCTGGGGAAACTATCTCCATGTGGATCTTGGAAGGGACCCTGAGATTTCTTGAACCACATCTTCCAACCTCCTCATTGATTCCCAGAAAAGGTTCATTGAGGGGTCAAAAAGGTATGCCCAAAGCAGACGGGTTTTACCTTCCTGCTCACCCCAGAGTGTGCGTCTTTCACTTTGGGACCAAATGAGGAACTTGTGTCAAAAGGAGCATTGAGGAAGGAAGCTCTGAAAGGTTATCCTAAGTTACACAAGTGCATCCAGGCATGTCATCTAATGGAAATACCTGAACCCACCACCTGTGAAATTCCTTCTGCATGAGAGATAAGCCTCATAGATGAATTGGAAATGGACTGAAGGGTAGCCATCTGTAAGGCAACCAAGCTTTCTGCCTTAGAGAATTATGGTCCCAGAGAGGGATTTGGTAAGTTCTTAAATCAAATCCATTTGGAGTCTTGTGAAGTGTGCCAGATAGTTCAGCTATCAAAACGCAAAGGTTGCTGAATCATGAACATGCTTCCCAAATCTGTACAATGCCATAGACTCCCATTTAGGAGGGTGGACAAAAGAACTTTGTTCTGCTAGTTCCTTCTTAGTGAGTGCAGTTACAACCATGGCATGAACTGGTACTCCTTAGCTGCAATGGATTCTGTCCTTAGGTGGTGCCATGATCTTGTCTGGTCTCTTGGGTAATGGTTCAACAATATCAGACTCCTTCCACTCTCACTGAGAGAACAAATCAATGAGCTCTTCAGCAGCCGGAGTCACCCAAGAGGGAGACGGCCAGCAGCAAAAGCTTCCAGGAATACCAACTCCACTTGAGAAGGGTTGTCAGAAGATCAGCCATCCCTTTGCTTTCAGAGTTCCAAAATGTCTCCAAATGAGACGTCGTCAGGTAGTGATCTTGAGGACCCTTCCTTAAAGTCGGTATCTTCAGTGACTTGCTCTTGAGGATAATCTAGGTGCCTCCTTTTGTACTTTCTCTTCCTGGGAACTTCTTTGATCGGATGTTCTGGAGAAGTGTTGGAAGAAATTAGTATACTCTGATACGTTGGTGGCTAACTTGGGCTGACTGTCCCTGTGATAAGGGTGTTTGAGGCTCAAGATGCAGAGACGAATGGGCTAGGGTGGAGTTGAAGAAGTTGGAGAAATTTGAGCTCTAGGGATAGAGAAAGCTCTCTCACTCCACTACCTCAAATGCTGAGTGCCTTGGAGAGCAGGGAACAGATGGCTTTGAAAGAACATGCCTACTGGCCATAAGCTCCTACCTCTCCAAAGGCAGAACACTGGAAGAGGGGAGTCTAAGCTGAGCTGTCTAACACTGAGGCTCCAGTGGTAAGAGATGGCTCTGACACTTTGGAGTGGACTGTAACACCTTGGATCCAGCATTGATGCTATGGCTCTGAGTGTCATCCGCAGTCCACTCAGAGAGACCACCAGAGTCGAAGATACCAATATTTTTGCATCCAATGTGAACGTCTCCAGAACCTTTGGTTCCAACGACTCTAGTACCTGAGGTCAGATTGGAGAATGAGCAAGCAATGTGGGAGTTGTACTAACTAAGGTCGCTGGATCTGATGGGATTGGAGCCAGAATAACCCCCTATTTGCATCTGGGTTGAGAGGAACTTCCTCATCATCCTATCCATGTCTGCTTCATTCAGAAATTTAGAAGAGCAAGTCAAGGATGCTGTAGAGGAGGACCTTGAATGCTGGTCTACACCTACTTTGGTTTTATATTGTCCAGTTTGTTTTTTTATTGTTTACTAAAACCAAAGTAGATGGGGGGCTTTGCCCCCCATCCCCCCAACTATATATTCTTACTCCAGGATCGTACTACTGTGGGGAAAAGGACATATACCTTTTATTTGCCTTTTTCTAATTGTCGGGCAAATGAACGGTCAGGCACATGAACGTTCAGGCAATTGGGCTGCTTGAAATTTCTCTCAGGCAAATGAAGGTGACCCATATATATATATATATATATATATATATATATATATATATATATATGTATGTATATGGTTTATATCATAAGATCGAAAGAGCAAAATATCGAATGTCAGAACATCGAACTCCTAACCTCGAAACCTGATAACTTTGAAAGCTGAAAACATCGAAAACAGAAACCCCAAATGCTCATAGTTGGCCTTCCTAAACACACATGCCCTGACATCACTGTGAAATGCTCCAGATGCATATTGTATGGTACAAACTATGGTTTAATAGCAGCATAACCAGTAAAATTGTACTATCATACAAAGAACTCGTACACATATTTAGGATGTGTTCTGATTAAACACCACAACAGTATTACTATGTGTTGTAAATAACACTATAAAATTAAGCCTTCCACACCCCCTCCCACAGTGCTTACCTGTGACTGAATAGCAACATAGCTACCACTGCTTATCCTACTGCTCCCGGAGTACTACAGACAAGATATGACTGTGAAGTGTCTCAGAACAGGTCAGAAACCTAACCCTAACGGCCAACCATTGCTATTTGGAGGTTCTGTTTCCGATGTGGCTGACCGTTGCTATTCACTTGTTCTGTTTTCAATGTTCTCAGCTTTCAATGTTATCGGGTTTTGATGTATGCAGTTTGATGTTCTGCCATTCGATATTTTGCTCTTTCGATCTTATGATATACACCCATAGAGATATATATATATAAAAATATGTATGTATGTATATATATATATATATATATATATATATATATATATATATATATATAACTGTAGGTATAATACACCTATAAGTCATAATAACATAAATAAATAAGCACAGCCTACCCTATGATGTATTTAAAAATATTTGCAATGTAAGATTATTGAAATGCCTGTTCATACATCAAGGAGCGTCACAAAAGTTATTGTCATCCAGTCTTCTCCTGTTACAAGTGAAATCAAGACATTTCAGCTGTTTGTTATAGGTAGACAAATCGTTCTACTTCATGCCCTTGCCCTTCTGCATGTATTTTCACAGTTGTTGGCAGACATGCTGGGCATGCTAAAATGCACTGTCATCATGTTCCTTGACGTATCAGAATTTATATAGAATATTTAGTCACATACTCAAGGATATCTTGAGTGCATTGTGAAAGTTGATAGCTGCTGACTAGATCTTTTTGCCTTCCCTAAGGAATAGGGATAATGTGGAATAATTTCCACAGATATGTGATAGTGTTTTCCTTTAAGGAGTGTTTTAGGATTAGCCATACTGGTGTTGCAATTTGATGGGCTACTCTCTTCAATAATATAGTTGGTAGGGCATGTGCTCCTTGACTTTTAAGGTTGGTAACAGTTTAAATACTCTACACAGGAAAGAGGATAGAAGAGAGAGTTATGTGCATTTTGCTACAATGTCCAGCTGGGATAATCTGGATGAGTGATGGCGTTTATTGGGGTCTGATAATATGTGGCATAGTCATCAGTAGAAATTGTGCAACTGTGCTCTACATTTTTACCTGACTCCCCTTTAGCAGTGTCATCATCATCATCATCAACCCCCTTTTTCCAATTTTCTACATGAGGTCAGTGTGTCATGTCAACTGTCAACGTTGTTTCTGTATGTAAGTCAGATGTTATATCTCTGGCTAAGAGTATTTTGCATCAGTTCTGGGTCTGTTTCCCTTTTCACAGTTCTAATGCAGTTATTGCCAGAGAACAGAACGTGTTTTCAGAGGATGAGAGTTCTGACAGACAGAGGCGATTCTCCTCAAAAATCCACTGCCCAGAACTCAAACATTGAAAAATGAAGTTAATTCTAGTCAGTTTTTTAGATTCAGGGATGTTTTTACTTCATATGATCATAGGAGGTTACTAGGCTATTGGTCCTGAGGCCCTTATAAGCCTAGCCAAAAATATAGCCCGTGTTCTTATAAGTCAGTACCCAATGCCCCTGTCCAGAAGGGACACGGGTGGAATCCCAGGGTGTATTTTCTCTTCCCCATCTAGGTATCTGGGTTGGACTTAAAAAGGGTTAATTGAGGTACTCTGCTTGATGTGGAGAGTTAGTCTATTTCACAGAAGCAGGAGTCTCTGGGACACAAATCTGTCCCACCAGCAAGTCCTATTGATGTCACAGACCAGGTTGAGGTCATGTGTGTGGGTTACTCAAGTGGAGCTTGACTTGCCGATATGCAGCAGTCCCGTCAAGGCGGAATCTGAAATTGCTTTGTAGGCCAGATAGAGGTCACCTCTGAGAAGACTGAGTGGAGGGACAGGGCTTTTAGCCTATCTGTGTAGGGTAGATGTCTGAGGCCCTGGATTCTCCTGATGAGGAATCTCTGTGGTCTCTCCAGCTGCTGCATGTGCTTTGTGAAGTACATGCCGAAAGGGGCACTGTACTCAATAATGGGTCTTACAAGGAAAGAATACAGGGATGTTATGACCTCCTCGTCCCTGGATGAGATACTGTTACTAATGAGGTGGGTCATGTAGCAAGGTGTCCATACAAAGGAGGCAATATGGTGGTTAAAAGTAAATTTTCTATCAACCTGGGTGCCCAATTCTCTCACGACTGATTGCGTGCTTAGGACCTTATTATTAGTGTATAATTTGTAGGGACATGACTCTCCCCAGAGAGGATGATGATGCATTTTTTGGCATTCAGTGTGAGGCCATGTTTCTGTCACCAGTCAATTGTTTGGGAGAGATCTTCTTGGAGGATGTCCACATCACTAGGGAAATTGATGACCGCTCCAAGTTTGCAGTCATCTGCAAACTTGGTCAGCCATAGCCTACTGGTTTTGGCCTGTTCCTCAGAAAAGTATATCCCAAACAACAAAGGCCCCAAGACCATTCCCTTGGGTACACCACTTGTTACAGGTCTGCTGCTTGAGGTGGCTTCCCTTATTTTGACTAGGTGTGTTCTTTTAGTGAGCCAGTTTGCTACCCGTCTGGTAACATACCTAGCTGAGTTTAGCTATTATACCTGAGTGGGAAATAGTAACGAAGGCTTTGGCCAGGGCAAGATAGGCAGCGTGCACAGTCTTCCCCTCATACATGGCTTTGATGACTGTCTCAAAGAAGTCAACCAAATTTAACAGCCATGACCTCCGCTTGATGAAACCAAACTGTGTGGGATTGAATGTTTGGAGGTTGCCAATGCCCATGTTAATGAGGTCCATGATAATCCATTCCATGGCCTTGCATATCAGGCTAGTTAGGCTGATGGGTCTATACTTTTCTGGATCGGTGGATGTTCCACCTTTGTGCAAAGGGATGACACTGGGTGTCCTCCACTTAGCTAGGATGAAGCCGGAACCAGTACTCATGCTTTGGTTGAATAGGGTGCCTAATGCTGCTGCAAGTTCCTGCCTGCGTTCATGTAGGATGCAACCTGCAATGTTATTGGGTCCCATGGAGGCTATATTTTTTGCCTTTGAGAGGGCAGTGATGACTTGCTCCCTAGAGAAAAGGGGAGGGGGGCAGGTGCTGGGGATGTCTTGATTTACTTATGGGGGGACAGAGGGGTGAAGTTTTCACTGAACCTGTCTGCCAGCAGATCAGCTATATCTGCAGTGTTTGTGTATGTGGTGTCCTTGACCACTAGGTCTTAGCAGATCTGAGTGCTTACTTTGTGATTGCAGACATATGTGAAGAAGGCCTTATGTTTGTCTTTAGTAGATGTGGCCAGTTTGGACTGGAAGTTTGCTTTGGAGGATTTCACTAGTGCTCTTATTTGCTTGTTCAGGCTAAGGAGAGATTGCTTCCAATTAGGCACCTGCTCCTTCTTGGTCATGGACATGATTTTTTTTTCCTTTTTTTTATCGAGCTTACTTATTGCAGATGTCACCAGACAGGTTTACTCTTCCTTGAGGAGGAGGATTTTGTCCTGTCTGGTATTCCTGATTCCATGCAGCTATATAAATGTTTGTATAGTACTTTAGTGTAGGTTTGGACATGTGTGTCAGTTCCTTTGAAGAGGGAGGGGGCTGTGAACTTGTTTATGCCTTCCCTCAAGAGGTTGCAATCAGCTTTGGAGAATTTTTTTTGTTTGACTCTAGCTGGGGCAGGGGTTGGTGGTGATGGTGACTTTGAAAGTGACCACTTTGTGGTCAGATCTTACCAGGAAGGATGATACTGTAGGCATGCTGCAGTGGTTATTCATGTTGGTTAATACCAAGTTCAAGATATTATCACCAATTGTGGGGGTGTAGACCAGCTGGTCCAAGGATTTGGATTGACAAAATCAAGGAATCTCTGGACATTTGTGTTTTGGCATGAATAGTTTTTTCAGTCTATGGTTGGATAGTTAAATTCACCCAGGATCAGAGTAAAGGGTTGAATCTTGATAGACTTGAAGAGGTCCAGATAGGTCAAGTGGGCATCATGAGTCTAAGTTGGGGGTCTCTAACTAGCTATGATTTGAATAGGGGTCTTGTCAATGGTTAACTGCACCTGGAGTGTCTCCTGTGCATCATACTGTTTGACCAGTGTGGAAGTGTGTATATCTTTAATATATATCACAACTCCTCCTCCTTTTGCTTTGCTGCTCACTGTTTGGGGTCTGAATGTAAGATAGGATGAGTAACTTGGTATGCCTGGAGTGCTGTCCACAGCTTTGATCCAGATTCCTCTGACTGCACAAATGTCAGCATCTTCCAGGTTTAAGAATGCTTGCAATGAGTGCAGTTTCATGTTTAAACTCCTAGTGTTTAGCAGCATGACCTTTAATTTGCATTTTGATAACATTTTCATGTTTGTAGTTTTGACCTCATGACATTGCCTAAAAAAGGCAGTATGGGAGTGGCAAGAGCCTTTGCCAGAAGTCTGAAATGCAAGGGAGACAGCTGCAGGCCATCTCTGGCAAATCAGAGATGTCTGTCAGGTACTGGATCCCCTTGGAATGACACCAGAAACTAAGACAGTTCTTAAAGTCAATAATTTTCTGTTTGTATTGAGGTATCATTGTGGGTGACAGTAAAATGCTGCTTAAGGCTAGGAGCATACCTGCCCAAGATGCATATTCAGTGAGCTCAATCATGTCTCTCTTCATATAGTCAAATAGTTGCTTTGTGCAGGTGTTGAGCCCTGCACCTTGTTTCTGTGGGGCCGAAGCACTAACCATTGTGCCACTTCTCAACATGAGATAAACCAGGGGCTTCCCAGAATTTGGCAGATTTTAGATCCATTAGAGGATGAGGTTCCTAATTCTGCACCAATTCTTCCCATTTTGCCAGCTCTTGAAGACACTTTTAAAGCTACTTGCAAGGCTCCTGACTGAATAGCTCCATTTCCATAGAAAAGCTGATAAGTGGTATAGGGTGTCCCCAGATTATAAATGTCTTTATCCTCAACTATCAGCTAACCCTGCTGCAATAATTCCAGCAGCAACAGCAAATGAGAAATCTTTGACTTCCTCTAATCCAGTCCCCTCAGATAAGAAGGGGAAGTAGTTAGATAAATAAAGTAAGATACCATTTGCTTCTACTATGGTAGCTTTTAGGCTCTAGAATTATTTGGACTATATATGGAAGTCTGGGTTAAAATGTGTTTGTAGTTTGAATTTGCTGCTTCATTGTCTCCAGAAGGCAAATCGTATTTGAATGAAATTGTTTCTAACTTGACTCATGTGTATGATTGTACTGACACTGTGTCAGGAGCTTCTGCTTTCTCTGTATTATTGAGAAGATTTGTTTGGTTGTGTAATGAGAATTTGTCTGATGATTTTAATCTGAAATTCTTAATTCTCTACTTAACCTGGAGATGGTATATGGGCCTGCTCCTTCACAGATCCTGGAATAGTGGGGTGGCAGAAGTAAAGTGATGCATGGAGTCTCTAATACTCAGTAGTATAGGCAGGGTAGCTGTCTTTTCATGGTGTGATTCTCTGTAAAGAAGTAATAAAAGAATAATTTTTACCAATATACACACACACACACACACACACACACACACACACACACACAGACACACACACACACATATATATATATATATATATATATATATATATATATATTTTTTTTTTTTCCTCTTTAATGGAAACACACTCATAGCAGGGTAGCTCCTTAGCAGATGTCCCAGACACTCCAGTGCCTCCTGCCCCCACTTATGTCATCTTGCTTCAGCACTGCCCCAAAGATCTGTGATTGGCTACACAGGTGGAGCGCGTGGTGCCAGTGTGTGCAATAAACTGAATTTCAGGGCTATATCTTTGGCATCCGCAGTGAGCTGAGAGATTTCTTGGTTTTATTTGGATAAATCACTCACTGTGGGTTTATACTTTATAAAAAAAAATAATAGACTGTCTTCATTCCTGGTTGACATAACCAGCTCATCGAGTCAGTGTCAGTCCATGTGACTCCTGAGTCCATTTTGCTTAAACTGTTGGCTGCTGAACCAACCAAAGATGCCTTGGAAAGGTAGCTTTTGAGTTTAGACTGCTGGACTGGAGAGGGCAAAAAAATGTAGTAAGTAAATACAATACTAGTGGCACTGCAAATGCTACAATTTAAATGTAGGTGTATGAATCACAGGGTATGTGAATAATCATATTTTTAGCTGCTTGCACTGATTTGAAAGCCCACTGTAACAGGAGGAGGTAGAAATAAGCTAGTTTGTGTGTGTGTATCTATGTGTGTGTATGTGTATATATATATATATATATATATATATATGTGTGCGTGTGTGTATATATATATATATATATATATATATATGTATATATATATTTATAGATTCATTTTATAATCTGAAAATACTGAAATCTCGAATTTCAGTATCCTGAGACTATAAAGCCGAACATTCACAATATCGAACCCCCAAAAGCACAAAATTCAAAATAGTAACTTTTAAATACACTCTCCACCACACAAACATACATAAATCTTCCTCCCCACACTACAACAAACCAACAAAACACACACAAACACAATAACACAAATATACACACCTGCCCCTGCAACTCCAACCCCGCTACTTACATATACTAACTCCAAGGTCGTACTAAAAAGACAAAGACACTAAACCCACCACGTACTCTATATTCCCCTTGCACAAACACACATCATATATGTACAAACACCACTACTCTCAACACTTTCACACTCACACTCTTACCTACCTACACCTAAAACTTCCCAACACACTCACATACACTCAAATCCCTACCCAAAACCCTTAAAAAACAGCACTTACCTGAATCTCCAGATATATCCACACAACGGCAGGCAAACCATATCCCACAGCGCACCACACCTTATAAACACAGCAAATCCCACGCAGAATGCCACCACAACCATGGATTCAACATTTCGAAATCGATCAAGTGCAGTTTTGCTCAACTGCACTTTTGACACTTTCATCACGAGATAAGTGCTGAAATATATATATATATATATATATATATATATATATATATATATATATATATATATATATATATATATATATATATATATATATATATATATATATATATATATATATATATACACATATATATATATATATATATATATATATATATATATATATATGTATGTATGTATAATCTGTTTAGAATCTGATACCTGGTGCTTAATGATCAAAGAAGCAGCACATATAATTTATGGTAGCTCATTTCCAGGTATTGTCAGACATCTATGAATTCCAGCCTACTCAGCAGCTTTGAAGTAAAGATAATTGGGCTGTGATCTGAGATCTGTGCTTTTTCCCTAGTAAACTTGAGTTTTCTAAGAAATGTTGGCTGAATCATACCTCTCAACTGTACAGATTTTTGCGTCATATTTTATATCCATTTGTTTCATAAAATTATGCTTTTTTTCTGGCAAATCAGTAACAAATCGTTAAAGGCTGAAGCCAGAAAATGACAGATGTTTGAGTTTCAGACTTTTTACCCTTCAGAAAAATTAATGCTAATGCAAAACTTATTCTATCAACTTTTTAAGTTTGTAAAAGCAATATTTAAAATTTGTCCCTATTTTTGGACATTTGACCCCCAATATTTATGGCTTTGTCCAGATTTCTTGATCTAAGAGGTTGAGAGGTATGTAGCTGATACCTTAGCATTGGCATACTTAAAGATTTTTTTGTAATTATTAGCTGTCTTAATAAAAGATTCTTCATATGCTTGTTTTTTAATGCTCAATTCCTTTTTTCATTGTTTTGGTTATACTATTTAAACTTTTTTTATTATGCATTGTACTATGAGTTATACAAGTTTTATGGCAGCACATTTTTCTTAAGTAGTCTAATTAAATGTCCCACAAATGTTTCTTACCATTCAGTCTTTTTATCACTTGTCAAACAAATATTTCTGAGTATTAGCCATCCACACTCCTCCCCAGGTTTTGACTTTTCCGATTTCAATCCACATTCATCATTTTATGTGAAAATTCACATTTATTTAAATTCTCCATATCATAAAAAAAATCTATTTCCTTACAGGTAGAGAATAATTGCTGATCATCTTAAAATAGATTGAGTTGTGCTCTGAATTTCTTAAAGGCGTCTGCACAATTTCTGAGACTAGATCATGTTTATTAACTAATATTAGATTCAGAATATTATGCCCCCTACTAGCTTCCACCACCAGCTGAGAAGTTATGTCTATATATGTATGTATGTATATATATATATATATATATATATATATATATATATATATATATAGGAAATAAAATTCCATTTGTGAAGTCGCACAAAATTATCTAAGAATGTCTTTAAAGTCTACATAAAAGTAATCTGTGCCATTAAATTAGTATTTGGTTTTCTATACACCAATACAATTTAATTTCTTTTTGTATGGTAACATTATGTAATACAATTCTCAAGATTTCCTTTTTTTTCATTTTTGTTGCCAACAAAACTATTTATAGATATGTAGATTAGTAACATTACTTCCTGTTGCAATATTTCATAATAACTTCATACTTATTAAAGTCTGAGTTAGGAATTGTTTTTAACTGATGTAATTTTATAATTAAATCAAGTTCTTCCTTTTCACACTGTATACACTTGTATAATAACTATCCATGCTATCTGCTTTCTTAAGAATTCCTAGTCTATTATCTTTCCAAGTATTGTAAACTCTAAATATTCCCTATATTCCTTATTAACAGTTGAGTCAAACGATTATTCCCTTTATTAATTAAATGCAGTATGTCTGAACCAAACATATCCATAGAGTAGGCTTTTTCTTCAGACATTGTTAACACATTTAAACCTTTTAAATAACATAGTCTCCTTAGCCATGTATTAAACATTGTAGCTACTGAATGCTCATAGTTGAAAATGCTGGACATGACAGAATTTCACAGAAAGATAACTACATTATTTTCATAACTTTGGTTATTTGATCCAGCTATCACTACACATTCATTATACATCTCCTTATTTAATATACGTAAGCCTCTCACACATTATAATTAATTTATGTAATTTGACTCCATATATACACTCACTGTATTTTTTTTCCTTCTAATTAACCAATATCTTAAAAAGCTGTCATAGACTTTGCTCTGCTACACTTTTATTTCGAACAATAAATGACACTGAGGGTGATGATAACATAATAATGGGAAGTATTCTGTTAGAATTTTCCTTACAGAGAAAGACTGCAGGGAGCTAAATTTCTGTCAGTGTTATCTGCTGATGTATGTGTGTGGATCTGAAATGCTTATTCTTGGCTCCATTTTATTCTTACAGGATTATAGGTTCATAGGTAAGTACTAGTGGGCTATTTTCAGCCTAGCCACATTCTCTTTTGGTGCTTGAATTAACCTATCCCACATGGAGTTATATTGGCCTTACCCATCCCAGAGTAGATAATTATATATAACCCCTAGTGAGAATATCTGGGATCATACCATAGATAATTGAGGGGACCCATGTGTGGGCCAAAGCATTTAGGATATGCCTCTGTCCATTAGTAGCACAAGGACTGTCTTTAGGTAAATGTTTCCCATCCAGAGAGCCAAGTTGCACAAGTTGCCCTGGAATAGGGATGAGATTTGTTTCACATGGTTGAGGAGCCTGTTCCAGGGCAGTGGTGTCCTCTCTGAGATATACCTATCCCTCCAAACCATTCTGCTGATAACTGCAGAAGAGTTTCAGATCCCTAGACCAAGTATTTCTGATGCCATTTAACTTGCTGTTGTGCAGTAAATACATCAGGTATGGGCTGGTCGATGCCTTATATGCCAGACACAGGTCACCTCTTAGCTGTCTGTAGGATACTGGATATAGTGACAGGGCTTTGAGTTGGTCAGTGTAGGACATGTTGTTTAGGCCTTGTATCCTTTTAGTAAGGTAACTCTCTGGGCATTCTAGTTGTTGCATGTGTCTGTACAGATACATACTAAAGTGGGCAATTATACTCATTGATTAGCCTAATGAGGGCTGAATAAAGCAATGACATTCCTAGATTTACACATAATCCCTTTGTTTATAAGCTGTGCAGTACATAAGGTCTTACGACAAGGGAGATATGTGGATCGCATATTAGGTCACTGTCCACATAAGTTGCCAAATCCAGAACAAAAGGGTCAGCTCTTGTCAGTGTGGGTAGTTCCCTGAGGTAGATGACTTCCCAAAGGATACAGTAATGCATTTTTTGGCATTAAGTTTCATTCCATGATTTTGGGAGATTATTTATTTGGATAAACCATTCTGCAGGATGGCTAACTTTGAGGATTCGATGACTGCTCCTGGTTTGCAGTCATCTGCAAATTTAATCAACCAGAGAATTTGGCATTCAGTTTTACTTCAGAGAAGTAAATGCCAAATAGGAGAGGTCCCAGCACAGAATGCTGCAGGACTCTATTTGTGATTGATCAGTTTATGGAGGTAACCTCCCCTATTTTGATTTCCTGTGTCCTAACTGTGAGCCAGTTGGCAATCCAGTGGGTGACATAATGATTTATTCTCAATCTATTTAGCTTTTCTAGTATGTCTGAGTGGGGGATTGGGTCAAAAGCTTTGGCAAGATCAAAATATGCAGTGTATACCAGTTTGCCTTCATCCATTTCTTTGGTTATCTTTTCTAAAAAGTCCACAAAGTTCAGTAAGCATAACCTGCCTTGGATGAATCCAAACTGCTATGGGTCCAGTGTTTGTTTCCCTCCTATAAGTCTTTCCATACCTCTGCATATGAGGCAGGTCAGACTTTTCACAGACATAGTTGAGTCTTCTAGCTTCTAGTGCCATTCCTTGATCTGATGTCCCTCAACTATAAGTTCAGAAACAAAAAAATAGGTTCATGATCTGACTGTTGCTCATAAACCTCAGGAGCTAACCAAATCCCATTTCTGCACACTGGCCCGCAATTCAACTGAGGAACAAACTAGCTGAAAATCCTCTAACTCATGAGCAAACTTGCTACAATTTCTCCACTCTGCCCATCTTTTCAGCTGAAGAGCAAAAATAAATAAATATTAGACTAACAACCCATCATCATCTGTTGATTGTGCCTCCTAACACCTTCACCCAGGCAGCTGCACCCTTTGCTTCATCCTATCCATGATACTGGCAATTGGCATGATCAGCTAGAAGGGGAGAAGTAGCTGTAGAAACCAGTAAATGTTTATATCAAATGATTCAAGCATCACAGTCGAGATTTAAAAATGGAAATAACGAGTTTCTAATTTCAAGCAATGGAGATTGCATGCCAGTATATATATATTTTTAATCATTTACTGTCCTATCTGTTTTTGGTAAATTTTCTTTTCTACTATTAAATTCCACTTCTTGCATTTCAGCAGGATAGTAGAATATTTATTTGCAGTGAGTTATTAGAGATAAAATGTAAACCACTGTGTTTTATTAGCTTACCCTTGACATTTGGCTGTTTACTCGAAATACTTTTACCGTCTTTGAGTTTTCTTTACTTGTTACAGTCCTTGAAAGCTACATAACATATTTATGTGCTGCTGTTTTTTAAATCATTGATTAAAACTTTTTTTTGGGGGGGGGCATAACTGTTTTGGGGACTATATTTGCCATTAATCAAGGTAGCTTTGAATTTAATATTTTTGCATTTTAAATACATTTCCCTTTTTACAGAGTTCTTAGCAAAAATACTAATGCTCTTAGTGCTGCTAGTTAATATGAAAGATAACTAGTTTTGAAACATGTGATGGCCAGTTTTATTTCATGTAAATGCAAACTTCATACCAAATGAACAACATATTCATTCTAACATAAATGCTCGGAGAGTTTTGGTGCTGCCTCTGTACCTTGGGAAAATTTTCAGTATAAGAAATTAAAACAAAACTATACTAACAAATCTGATGAGAATAGTGAAAAGACTCTCATTAATAAATGGAAGAAATGAGTAATTTCTTGTGAAGACGTGTTCTTTAGGCTGGTTCATTCTCTCCTAATTTGAATAATTTTACTTGAAGTTGGCAAAGATTACCGAAATGGGCAACTGTACTTCAAATTTGTACACATTTTTCTAGGGGAACATAGCCCCTAGACCTCATATAATTATGCTGGATTATGTGCATATCCAAAATTTCGTCAGTGCTTGCCCACCCTGTGTCTTATTTTATTACATTGCAAGATTGTCTGGAAGACATTCTTTGTCAGATGATCCAGAATCATTTCAGGCTTAACTGAACTAAAATGGAGGGCTGTGCGTGGTACCATATCACCATTTAATGCTCCTTGCTTGTCTCCCAATTTATTACAGTGGTACTTTGCAGCTTAGGAAATGGGTGAAGAAGCTGTCAGTGTACCTTGATTATATGCTGACTCTCAAGGAGCAAGTTTCAAGTGTAGTAAAGTCTGCATATATCCACCTTAAGTTACCCAGAATTCTATACCTTGTCCATCCCATAAGTTGGCAAAAGTGGTTAAGGCTGTGATCTCTTTTTGAGTGGATTGTTGCAGTGTCATTTTCCTTGGACTGTTTGTTAGAGACCTCCTGCAGCATTAATGGATTCAGAATTTTCAGGCCATGAAAATGACTGGTATGCCATACTATGATCACAGCAGTCTTGTAATGCAGAGTATGCATTAGCTGTCGGTTCCTATGAAGTCATGTTTAAAATTGTTGTATAAACATTTCATGGCCTACACAGTTTGGAAGCTATCTACTTAAAATGCATTACTGGTATCCTACTGTCCTGTCTGTCAGCTGTGTTCATCAGTGGAGAGGCTGATGCTGTTTCCCAAGATGCACCAAGAAAACCCTGGTAAGTGCTCTTTTGCCTGTCGTATGCATGTATAATGGAATGAATGCTGCTCAAGAACAGAACTTATGACACCAAGGCTTCACTATTTAAAGACCTGTCATTCTACAGGACTTTTTTTTTTCAAAAAATGTTATTACATAATTATTAAAATGAACAGATATGAAATTATAACATTTTTTCTTTAAAGTTAAAAAAAATAATAAAAAAAATGTCTATTGTATAAACCAGTGTAACTAAACTATGTACAAAGATGTTCATCATGCAAAAAAAAATTTCTTAATGTAGCTGTAGGATTAATAAAAATCATCTGTTTACATAAATTAATAAACTATTTTTCTAGAAGTTCATAGATGATATTTCATGAATTATATAATGTAGTATTCCTAGATGATCTAGATTTAATAGTTAACATTTCCAAATTACACGTTTCAAGAAGTATATTTTTAAATTCCAAAAATGTAGGTGCTGTACTAGATTTCCAATTCTTAGTGATGGTTTTTCTAGCTATAGATAGACCAAACCAAAGGGTACTTATTCTCTTTTACACAATCAGGAACAGGAGTATTAAATAAAACAAGTGATTTAGATATAAAGAAATTATCAGTAAAAATTGTTTGCAACAAATTATTGATATCATCCCAAAATTTTCTTAAATATATGTAATTATAAAACATATGAGACCAGCCAGCATTCAATTCAATATTACATCTCCAACATGTTATATTATTTTTAGAAAATATACTTATATTATGAGGAGTGATAAATGATCTATTTAAAAATCTCCATGTGAATAATTTCCATTTTAAAGAAGTAGTAGTCATACTTGCTGATTGTAAAATATTCAGTTTGTCTTTCTCAGAAGGGGGATTATTATTAATTAAAGAAAAATATTTCCAATAATTATCTGAATGTGTATCTAAATCACATTTAATTGCCCTATAAATGTTTGATAACTTGTTATTAGCAGGAGATTTATGCAAAACTGATAAAATCATATATTGTATTAGCTTGGGAATTTTTTTCCTAATCATAGGAGACATAGAATCCAATTTATTTAATACATATTGTCTAGCTTCTTGAAGCTCTAACCATTCTATAGGACTTTTGACTTAAACTAAACTTTAAAGTGCATTTTACTTATTACATACTTTCATGTAACTGAAACTTTACAGCTTTAGGTTTAGTTTACTTATTGCATGCATACATGCGACTGTTGTATTTGTAACATTTGTGGTGTGTTAAACATTTAAATGATTAGAGATTAAAAGTTAATAGTTAATTACCTAAATAACTGTCTGGGTATTATGACAGACACATTGTCAAGTTCCTAGAATCTGCGTGCCCCAGTTGCTTCTCCTCCTTTTTTCTGTATTATTTTTGCCACCACCCCATGCCTACATACCATTTAGCCTCATCCATCTGTCCAAACAGTCATCCTATATCACACCTCTTTTGGTTTTCAGATGGGAGCAGGGTAGGGAAGAATGCTATTTTCCCGGCTTACAGGATCTCCTCCTGGTAGTATGGCACCTTCTTCCTGCAGTGGTATACCATGGGGACCATTCATGCCTGCATATGTAGCCCTGTTGCTGCCTACAGTGCACTGCTTTGTTTTGTGGGCATGTACACCCTTGGAGTGTGTGTGTGCGTGTTTGTGTTTGTGTGTGTGTGTGTGTGTGTGTGTGTGTGTGTGTGTGTGTGTGTGTGTGTGTGTGTGTGTGTGTGTGTGTGTGTGTGTGTGTAAACCAAGCCTCTGCTTAGTGTTGGCAGTCCTGTGGGCCAAGTTGTCTTCCCCCCAAAGATGGGCAGTCCTTCCCCATCTACCAGATTCTGCAACACTTGAATCACTAATTGAAATCAGGTCACCTGGGACTTAGTCAAAGGTGCCATGGTACTGGCAAATACTCCATCTTTCATCATACTAGAACCCGCCTAAATCACTGCATGGTAGTACTTTAAATGTATCTCTTTTTACATTCTTTAAAAAAAAAAAAAAAAACATGCTTAGTAGTAATTATAAACTATGTGCAGCATTTTTATATAAACAATTTAGGCTCTTCCAGCAGAGTTCATACATACACACATGCACACACATATACATATATAAAATTTGTGTGTGTGTGCATGTGCGTGCTTGCATGCGTATATGAGTTGTAAATGCACACAAGCACACCAGTATTTAAAGCTCACTAAACATACCATCTAATTCTTTTTGCTGTATGTCATCATAGTAGATAACTGAATGGCAGTGTTTACAATATGCGATGATTTGCAAATCAGATTTTGAATCTTTTTGTCGTAAGCTCCTGTTTTCTGTAATGTCATATAGTAATGATATTTTAAATATTTATTACTAAATGTCTTAAAATGATTGTTTAACATTTAAGTTTTGTATAACACCCATTTGGCTTAAATGTAGTAGTCCATACATGTCAGAGTCTTGCTGACTGGTATAATTAATTCTGTTTAAGGATATCACAGTAGTGAAGTCTATGAAGAGTCCACCTGCTGGCGTCAAACTGGTCATGGAAGCAATATGTATTTTGAAAGGAATTAAACCTGATCGTATTCCAGATCCTTCTGGATCAGGCAGAAAAATTGAGGATTTCTGGGGTCCTGCCAAAAAACTGTTGGGTGATATGAAATTCCTGCAGTCACTTCATGAATATGATAAAGACAACATACCTGCAAGTTACATGGCTACTATAAGGAAACAGTATGTCACTAACCCAGAGTTTGTCCCAGAGAAGATTAGGAATGCTTCCACAGCAGCCGAGGGGTTATGTAAATGGGTAATAGCAATGGATTCCTATGACAAGTAAGCACATTTTAATTAATCATTTACACTGTTTGCTAGTTAAAAAGTGGTCATTTGTTTTTGGTATTCTTTGTATAGTCAAACAGTCTTACAAGCACTTACATTATTTATTGTGTATACACTGTTATATCAGATATAAGTTGGAGCTTGAGGCATGTTGGGAGAGAAAACTGTAGCACAGCATAAGCAATACAGAGGGCGTAATTACGGAACCATTCAAGGTTCAATCTGGAAAGCTTCAATGGTTCCATCTTTTCTTATCTTAATGAGAAAGTAGCTGGACTGTATAGGCTTTACTTTAAAGGATGATTTACTCATAGACGTAACAGTCAATTCAGTACTGAGGTGTAGGAGTTAATGGCATTGTAGAAAGTGTAAACAGATTGTATATGCTTGTAGCAGGTGATCACATTTCTGAGGCTTAACTTCAGAGAGATTTTTTCAAGGTCATATCTGATGGCATGACGTCTAAAGCTTTATTTTTCATACAAATAAAAATTAGATTGTATGAAATCCTAATTATACAAGACAAAAGCAATTATTCCGAGTTGTACTTCAAGTGCTTGTGAATTTAATAAAGTTTAATATCAGGCAGTCCCACCATGTTTTGACTTATTTTATTTTAACAAGTTAGTGGCTTCTAGTCATAGTCTGATCTGATACCAGTTTGAATACTTATTAGGGAACTTTTAAAGTCTTGTTTTTCATTAATAATGCAAATCATTAGTTTTAAACACCATCCATATAAAAATAAACGTAAATGTAAACTAAATGCACTTATGTTCTCCCTTTACTTCTAAAATGTGCTTCTTCCACACACTCAAAAATATGGAAAGGTTTTCTATATCCGTTCCACAGAGGCACAAAATGTGGCTGCTCAACTACTGCAGATGTACTGCCACATTCATGGGTGCCACGCTTGCAGAGAGTATATCTTAGAACCATCCCAGCTGACTCATGCCAGTATAAAGAAACAGAACACAGATGGCATTAGCAATGTACAGTGACATTATTTAAAAATGTTAAGCATGTCTTTTTTTAATGCAATGTTGTTGTAAAGCAGCAATACACAATGACAGAGAGTGGGTAATCCATATCTTTAGTCATGGTGGGAGATAGAGAAATCTAGTTTGATAAGACATGCCATACCTTCATGACTAGACAGTGTCTCCATCATAATTAAAATATAAATAATGTAATTACCTACTCCTGCCATGGTGTATTGCAAAATACAGCATCATCATCATTAGTCCCTGTTTTCTGATTGGGGTGTAGTGCCAACTGTAGAAACCTCTTTTAATTCAGAGCCCCTCTCTTTCCGTCTTCGACAATAATGCAAATTGTTTTCTCTGGGAGTTTATTTTCTCTCCCAGAATTTATAAATAAGCGTGCTTGTGGCAGGAAATAGCCCGGAAGACTAGCCCAGAAGACTTCATGCTCATTGACCTTTTGTCTAGGGCCAAGCCATGGCACAAAGAATTGTGAGCTCTGTTAAAAACTGAACAAAGCCAAAAGGTTAAAGACATAGAGATGCAGCTATGACGCAGTACTTGAATCTTCAAAAGCATCTGCATCTCGAGTGATCATAGGTGTAGGGAAATTCTCAAACAATACAAGATGGAGGAAAAACAGAGAATGATCAACAGAGAAACAAGTTGATAAAAATTCTTAATTAGGGGAAGCAAAAGTAACAAGTCCTCTGCCAGTTCATTGGAGGAAGGAGCTACCAATTTGATGGTGCCTGCCTCAAGGACTAATAAGCATGTTGCTAAGCTGCATAAAGGAACTAGCTTTCTTAAAAGTAAAACCAACAACTTTACTGGTGTCTTTAACAGAAGGTATGAGACTCAAAATCAGCACAGGGAGCCAGAATGAATACTGACAGATACTCCAAAGAAATTTCTTGGTCCTCTTCTGTCTAAAGTTTGTTCATCAGTGAAACTGTTGCATGCCCCCTCCACTGCTCAGGACATTCTACCATCAGTATTTGATTATAAACTCTTCACTAAAGATTATTTGAACATTGCCAGAGGAAATTGCTTCTTCACAGCAAACCCAAATTCTATAGTTTATTGTTACAGTGACCTGTCCTATAAGATCTGTTAAAGTATCTCACACAACTGCTGTTTCTACTGCAGCACTTCGGTCTATGACAAGTTGTTCCTACTTTACCATTCATTGTTTGCTTTATTATGTGGTTCTACTAATTATAACTAATATGAACTTTGGAAATGAAAATCATGAACTAAATATTCTGTAATCCAAACTAATTAAATCAGCAAATCACAAAATAAAAATTACATGAACATGTACTGTATGCAATAATACAAGCTTCACATATTTAAGATTAGAATAAAGTAAGGTCAATCACTATAAACTCATAATTTGCAGGGGATGTGTCCTCTTGTGTGCCTAAAGCAGGGGTGTCCCATGCCACCTACTTTAGTACTCTTCTTTTGATGTTCCACAATGTCAAATCTAGCTATGGGCTAGTATTTAGCATTTTTGGTAATAATTGGTGGTCCTTAGTATGAAAGGCCATGAAAAGGTCCAGGAAAATTGTACTAGTTTTGTTTTTGTTTTATTTTGTTTTTGAGGTCTTGGATAATTTATTCTGTGCCATTTGGGCAGTTTTTCCATCTCTTTCAACTTTCTGGTTTAAAAGCTTGCGTTTGCACTTGTTTCCCACCTTTCCTGTAATTAGTCTAGTCCAGATACAGATTTGTTGCATCCAGGACTGTTTGTAAGCTTCTGAGCAGTGCCAAAGTCTGCTCTTCAATTTCTCCCTTAGATCTGCTAGTTCTCTCCTCTCCTGAACTTTTACTAGCTTATAAGTCTAACACTTTACCAGACTACTTGTAGCAATTATTGTAGAACACAAAAGTGCTACCAGCACTAAACATTCTACAAGTAAACAGCTCCAGTACTTATTATTAATGCCCACACCTCCAGGCATGGCTAAAGGTCAGTTCCGTGTGCTTTCTCCTATTAACCTGGTGAACTTGGGCATCCTGAGGCAATGTAGCAACTGCCTCATGTACACCAACAACCCTCTCCTCTTACCTCCCAACACTCAGACATGTGAGAGATGCACTAATATATCCAAATTGGAAGCCACGCACCCACCAGCCAAGACTGGAATAGCTGGTCAAGAGGAGAAGGTCAACACTTGCACTACACCACATGGAACACATAGCCCTCCAGAACACACACCAACACTGCCTTCACGTAAAAACACAAACCACTCACCCACCTTCGCAGAGGTTCTCACTAAAATTGTACCCAAACAGAGGAGACCTCCAAGGCAGAAACGCACTCAACCACCACAACACAACACAACACTAATCACAAGGCACATAACTCTCCTAAATAGTGAGCCACTGAACCAAAGCCCCTAAGGCAAAACAGCATGCCCAACATACTAGTCATAGGTGACTCGATAGTGAGGCACACTGATGTTCCACCCACTAGGTTGGATAAGGAG
The DNA here is from genome assembly GCF_019279795.1 of Protopterus annectens. Lineage (NCBI taxonomy): Eukaryota > Metazoa > Chordata > Ceratodontiformes > Protopteridae > Protopterus > Protopterus annectens. The sequence continues at coordinate 1,626,731,601 of NC_056737.1, forward strand.
AAAGTAACAGTCAGTTGCCTGTCAGATGCCAGGATCCACCACATAACTCACACACTCAGATCCCTCAACAACAGGTATAAATATGACTCTGTCATTGTACATGTGGGTGTGAAAAACCTGAGATGTACCTCCCTGGACTACATGAAAAGAGACATGGAGGAGCTCTTGGATTATGTAGCTCAGGTGGGTATAACCGTAGCCCTGAGCAGCATCCTACCATCACCCAGAATGATACCACAGTACAAGTAGAAAATGATTGATTTCAACAATTGCCTAAGTTTCTGATGTCATTCTAAGGGGATCCAGTATCCGTCTGCCTGGGATGACATGATTGACAGACCTCAATGCTTTGCCAGAGATGGCCTGCATCCGTCACCCCTGGGCTTCCGGGTACTGCCCAAGGCTCTTGCCACCCCTGTAGTGTCTTTTTTAGGCAGTGTTCCAAAGACCAAATTACCACTGTAACAGCTACAAACAAATGCAATCTGAGAGTCATGCTGCTCAACGCCAGAAGTCTAAATCTCAAAATGCACTCACTCGAAACAGTCCTTAAAATGGAGAACATTGACATTTGTAGTGTAACAGAGACCTGGTTCAAGCCAGCAGAAAGCACCCCTGCACTACCAGGCTATAACTCATTCCACACCATTCAGCCCTAGAACTTGGACCGAAGCTCCAAAGGCGGTATTTTTTCCATATTCATAAAGGATGCACACACCTCCAGACTGGTAGTCCAACATAATGCATCCGAGATACTTCAGGTGCAGCTAACATTGGGTAAGAGAGCGATTCAGGTCATAGCCTATATAGGTCCCCAACAATGTCCCAAGACTCTCACTCCACGTTCCTAAGCACCCTGCAGAAAATTAGGGTCGAACCTAACACTTTCATACTGGGTGACTTCAATTACCCCTCCACTAACTGGGAAAACTATTCATGTTATATTCAACTGGACGTATAAGAGAATTTAAGTACCTTTATCTGCACTTTTTTTTAAAAAAATACAGTATTTAATTTGATTTAAACTGTGTTGAAGGAATATTTAACTGAACTGGCAGTTTTAACAATGCTCTTTGTTATTTGCTAGTAATTACAGGTGTGGGGGTAGCCACATTCTTTGATTTCCTGTCCTTGCCTATTTAAGTGGTACAGTGTGACATATTTTCTGCTTAAAAACCTCAGCTTTGGCCGGCTAAGAACTTGGTTATATTCAACTGGACGTATAAGAGAATTTAAGTACCTTTATCTGCACTTTTTAAAAAAAAAATACAGTATTTAATTTGATTTAAACTGTGTTGAAGGAATATTTAACTGAACTGGCAGTTTTAACTCTGCTCTTCAGTTCAATCTTAGTGGCCTTGAAACTGCCCGCCCCTCAGTCTGCCTCTGGGCCCATCTCATATGCTCACTCAACTGAGTGCAGTGAGATTATATTCTGATTTCAGGCACTCCTACTGTGTACAAAGAGAGCATCTAGGAAACAGACAAAAAAAAATTAAGCTTATTTCCTGCCTTTCCTGTTAAGTGGTATAGACTATTTGTAGGCTTCTGAGCCCCAAGCCCTTCCGTGTTTGAGGGAAGCCTTCTAGCTTGTTTTTTTCTTATAACTAGCCAGTTTTCTAGTTTCAGCACTCAGATCTGTTTCTTTGATCTCAGCACTTGTTCAGATTAAAAAAAAAAATTTTTTTCATCTGCTTTTACTGTACTTGTGTTTCTACCTACTTCATTTTACTTTTGCATCATCTTAAAAATACTCAGTTGTATTTATTACTGCTTGGTGTAACTCATTCTAAGCCTTTTGGTTTAAACACTTGGGCTTCGGACCAGTTGTTGTGCACTGAGAGGGTTTGTGGTCTGCACTGTTGTGGCAGAACAGGTAGCTTACATCCTTCTAGGTTGGGAACTGCTGATTGAGGGCTCAGTGTCTGTTATTCTAAAAGTGTATTAATTCTGGTTTAAGCACTTGGGCTTTCAGGCCAGTTATTTTACATTAAGAGGGTTCGTGGTCTGCACTCTTGTGGGAGGAGAGGCTGGACTCTGCCCTTCTGAGCTGGGAATTTCTGGTTAAAGTCTTATAGTGCATGCATATCTGAACTGCTTCTTACTGAAGTTGGTGCGCCTTGTTTGCTGTGGCATAGACTGGATTCGGGCCTGCTGGATCTAGCTTTGTTTGTGTAACTTGAGCACTAATCCAGACATTCTCTAAAGTATTCAATTGTATTTATTACTGCTTGGTTGTAACTTGATTAAAGTGTAGCTATCATTCTAAGTCTTTTGGATTAAGCACTTGGGCTTCAGACCAGTTGTTTTACATTAGGAAGGTTTGTGGCAAGCACTGTGGTGGCAGGACAGGTAGCTTTCATCCTTCTAAGTTGGGAACTGCTGATTGAGAGCCCAGTGTCCAAGTGTATTAGTTCTGGTTTAAGCACTTGGGCTTCAGGCCAGTTATTTTACATTAAGAAGGTTCGTGGTCTGCACTCTTGTGGGAGAAGAGGCTGGACTCTGCCCTTCTGAGCTGGGAATTTCTGGTTAAAGGTTTATAGTGCCTGAATATTTGAACTGTATCTTACTGAAATTGGTACACCTTGTTTGCTGTAGCATAGACTAGATCCAGGCCTGCTGAATCTAGCTTTGTTTATATGCTTGTTGTTTGTTTGCTTGTTATTTCCCTGGAACACTAATTCCACCTAATATGCGGCTTCTCAGCGCTTCTGTGGATCGCTAGTGATATCTGCATTGCTTACTGTACTTATTTCCTTGTTTCACTTGAAAGAAAGTTACTGTTTGTCGTTTTTGCATTTAGTTACTTGTAACACATTGCACTCAAGTTACCTGGCACTTGCTCACTAAAGCAATTATATAAGTCAGCACTAAAAATTAAAAGCACTACACCCTCACTCCCCACTGGCCCTTGTTTTCATTTATTAAGGCATTCCCAATATTATTCTAGCATGTCCAAAGGTCAGTTGTCAATCTCCTCTCCGGTCCAGCTGGTGAATCTGGGAATCTTGAGGCAATGTCATAACTGCCTCATGTACACAGACAACCCTCTCCTCCTCCCACATAACACATATACTTGTGAGAGATGCAGCTATATAGCCAAACTGGAGGCTGAGCTCTCTCAACTCAGGACTGGCAAGACCAGACAGGAGGAGAAGGCAACTACACACACCACAAAACCAGCCTTACATAATGCTACCACACCACTGAATCAAACACATAAACACACAAAGACATACACGGAGGCTCTGAGTAAAATTTTCCTAAACAGCAGAGGCCTCCAAAGCAGACACCCAAACAACTGCTACCTCAAGACACCCCACAAGCAACACATAAACCACAAAATCAGTGTGCAAAGCAGTCACAGCCCTTAAGGCCAAATACAACACCAAACATACTTGTCATAGGTGACTCCATAGTCAGACACACTGACGTCCCACTCACCAGGCTGAACAAGGAGAGGGTCACAGTAAGTTGCCTATCGGGCGCTAGAATCCGCCACATAACACAAGCACTCGGGTCACTCCACGGCAAGTACAAATATGACACAGTCATTGTCCATGCTGGTGTGAACGACCTGAGACGTACCTCCCTGGACTACATGAAAAGAGACATAGAGGAGCTCTCTGATTATGTAGCCCAGGCAGGTATGACCCTGACCCTGAGCAGTGTCCTTCCTTCACCAAGAATGATGCCACAATATAGAGACAAGATGATCAGCTTTAACAATTGGCTTAATGTCTGGTGTCATTCAAAGGGGATCCAGTGTCTGTCTGCCTGGGATGACATGCTTGACAAGCCACGCTGCTCGCAAGGGACAGCTTGCACCTGTCACCCTGGGATTCCGGATATTGGCTAAGGCTCTTGCCACCCCCGTAGTGCCTTTTTTAGGCAAGGCTCAAATTCTAAACCTACCACCCTAGAAAACAAAAATGGGAAGAAACTGAGGGTAATGCTGCTCAATGCCAGAAGTCTAAATCTCAAAATGCACGCACTCGAGGCCCTTCTCAGTATGGAGAACATCGATGTCTGTGCTGTAACTGAAACCTGGTTCAAGGCTCCTGAGAGCACCACGGCACTATTAGGTTTTACCTCATATCATGCGTTCCGGCCCCAAAATGCGGACCACACCACAAAAGGAGGGGGTGTATCCATATTCATAAAGGATACCCACACCTCCAGGTTGGTGGCAATGCACGAAGCTTCGGAAACCATTCAGGTGCAACTAACCATAGGCAAAACTGCTCTACAAATTGTAGCATGCTACAGGCCACCCTCTCAAACTCAGGAACCCCACACAGCCTTCCTGAAGACACTGGAGGGTATAAATGTATCTCCAAACACCATCATATTGGGTGACTTCAACTACCCGAATATAGACTGGGAACATTACTCAAGCCCTAACTTTCTAGCCCAACGGTTCCTGGAGTTCATAAATTCAAATGCCATGGAACAGCTAGTCACTGTTCCCATGAGAGGAGAAAATATACTAGATTTCATTATCACAAACATGGGGACAAAATGCTCCACACCAGAAGTACATCCCTCATTGGTGAGATCTGATCATAAACTAATCTCACTGGAAATCCACAAACCCGGCCCTACCCCAAACAAAAGTCCACAGTGAAGAACTTCTCTAAAGCAAACTTCACACTACTCAAGACTGGTGTGGTATCCTTCAAGGCCCCTGAGCCAGTGGAAACCACAACCCAAGCTGCGGAAGCCCTTACAAATGCCTTCTATGAACACCTCCAGGACTGCATGGATCAGGCAATCCCAAATAAAACCAAGACTCTTTCCACAAAGGGCAAACATCCAGTCTGGTGGACCCCAGCCATTAACAAACTTTACAATAAGAGGAGAAAGCTATTACATGATAGAACAAAATCCATAAAAGGGAAGTCACCCATGATCATTATTAGTAAAAAATACGAGCACTCATAAAATCAACTAAGGCCAATTTTGAGAGAAAAATTGCCATGGATTCAAAGGACAATCATAAGGCCTTTTCAGCTATGTTAGGAACCTGGGTGGAAACTCCCAGATATGCTCAGAATTAGTCCAAAATGATACAAAAATCACTGAACCCACAGACATTGCCAACATACTGGCAGACAGGTTCAGTGCAAACTTCACCCTCTCCCCTAAAGGAGAGATAACTATCCCAGCGGAGTGTAGCCTCCAAGACATCTCAAATGCGCAGGTGAAAGCTGCTCTCTCTAAAGCTAAAAACACAGCATCAATGGGACCGGATGGTGTCCTCGGCTGTGTGCTACACAAGCTAAATGAGGAATTAAACCCGCACATAAGGCAGCTGTTTAATCTCAGCCTTACCACAGGATACGTGCCCAAGGAGTGGTGTACGGCAACTGTGGTCCCACTCCACAAAGGCGGTGCCTCTACGGACCCTGGTAATTACCGCCCCATAAGCTTAACAAGTCTAGTCTGCAAAGCTATGGAGAGGATCATAATGGAGCTCATAAACAAAGATATAGGGGACTTGCAGACATTGGACCCGACCCAGTTTGGCTTCGTCAAGGGCAGATCATGCCTTTTGAACTTGGTCAACTTCTTGAAACAGTCACCAAGGCCATTGATGAGGAAAGGCAGTCCATACAGCCTACCTTGACCTTGCAAAGGCTTTCGACACAATACCCCACTCGGGTATTGTAGAAACACTTACCAGCTTAAATGTAAACCCATATGTCACAAGATGGGTTGCAAACTGGCTTAAGGACAGAACCCACAGGGTTAGAGTTGCTGGCGCTATGTCAGACTCCAAGCCGGTCACAAGTGGTGTCCCACAGGGCTCGGTCCTTGGCCCCCTATTGTTCGGCATCTACTCAGAAGTACAGGCCAACATGGGAGGACTTTGGCTGACAAAGTTTGCAGATGACTGCAACCTGGGCGCCATAGTGGAAAGTGCATCGGACACAGATATCCTTCAGAAGGGACTCACGGAAACAGATAGCTGGTGCCAGAGCCATGGCCTGAAGTTAAACGCCAAAAAATGTATAGTCATACCCTTCAGGAAAAACAAGGTAACCCCAAGTTACCATATAGGTGGCAATCCACTAAGCACAGAAGAGGTTATCAGGGACCTGGGGACCCAGGTTGACAGTGGCCTTTCTTTTGACACTCACGTTGCTAAAGTGGTTAGAAAGACCTTCTACATTGCCCACCTGATCATGAAGGGATTCACATCCAGATCTAGTGAGGTCATTGTTCCCCTGTACTCTTCACTTATCAGACCAATGATCGAGTACAATGCCCCATTCGGGATGTATCTCACCCGACATCTGCAGCAATTGGAGAGACCCCAAAAGTTCCTCACCAAATGGATAAAGGGACTCCAAAATCTGTCATATGCTGCCAGATTGAAGAAACTCCAGCTCTATTCAGTCGCATACCGTCTGCTCAGAGGTGACATGTGCCTGACATACAAGGCCATGTCCAACCCGGAATTAATGGACATGCTCCACCTCAAAAAATCCAAATCCACCAAAACCACTAGAGCAAGTGACTTAAACCTTAGCACGGATATAAATAGGACGTGCTGGAGGGATAGATTTATCACTCAGAGACTCCCTATGCTGTGGAATAAAATCCCGGTCCATGTGAGGCAGAGCACCTCGCTGGCTCTGTTCAAGAGAAATCTTGACCTGTGGATGGGAGATCATAGGTTTACCCCAGGAATCATCTCTGTGTCACTGCTGGACAGAGGCACAACAAACTAATGGGTACAGTATTTTTTCATATAAGGGGTGGCGTAAGCCACAAAACTTTGGGCTAGGCTTATAAATGCCTTAGGGCAGATAGCCTAGTATAAACCTATGAACCTATGAACCTATGTACCAATACACTTGCCCGACGTTTCCTGGAATTCATTAATTCCAATGCCCTGGTCCAGTTCTTTCTTACCCCCCCACTAGAGGTAGCAACATCCTTGACCTCGTCATTACGAACACGGGCGACTGTTGCTCTACACCAGTTGTCAACTCCTCTCTGGTTAGATCTGACCACAAACTAATTACCTTTGAGATCCACATCCCTCCACCCCCCACAAAGGTAACTACCATGAAAAACTTCTCCAAAGCTAACTTTGGGATCCTAAAAACAGAGGTGGCTAACTTCACGGCACCCATGCAAATGGAGAATAGTTGCATGACTGCTGAATCATACACCAGTACGAACACGTAACAAATGCATGGATCTTATCATACCCAATAGAACCAAGATGGTCTCCTCCAAAAAAAGAAGCCAATCTGGTGGTCCCCTGCCATAAACAAACTGTACAACAGAAAGAGGAAACTGATGAAACTGATGATAAGGTGAAGTCCCAAGACTGGAAAAACTCTCTTATCAGCCTCAATAAAAAGTTGAGATCCCTCATCAAATCCTCCAAAGCTAGCTATGAAAACAGAATTGCAGCAGATAGTAAAGACAATCACAAGGCCTTCTATAGTTATGTAAAGAATCTCCATGACAATACCCAGATTTGCTCAATGGTACGTCCTATACCAAGCCAACAGATATTGCCAATATACTGACCACGAATGATTCATTGCCAACTTTACCCCCCGAAGGACAAATCACAATACCAGTAGATTGCCAGGCACCCAGTATTACTGCTGCACAGGTTGAAACCGCACTGTCCAAGGCCAAGAATACAGCTTCTATGGGACCTGACAATATCCCTGACTGTGTTCTACATGAACTACAGAGTGAACAGGCACCTCACTTGTGTGTCCTGTTCAGTCACAGCCTCACCTTAGGCGTTTTCCCTTCCAAATGGCGCACTGCTACAGTCATCCCTCTTCACAAAGGAGGAGTGACTACAGACCCTGGGAACTATCGCCCCATTAGCCTGAACAGTCTGATATGCAAAGCTATGGAATGCATAATCATGGACCTAATAAGCAAGGATATAGGGAATCTCCAAACTCTGGATCCCACACAGTTTGGTTTTGTGAGGGGTAGATCATGCCTGCTCAACTTGGTTGGCTTCTTTGAGTCAGTCACCAGAGCTGTGGATGAAGGCAAGGTGGTTCATACAGCCTACCTTGATCTGGCCAAGGCCTTTGCTACCATTCCCCACTCAGAAATCATACAAAAACTCACTAAGCTAGGCATCAACCCCTATATCACTAGGTGGGCTTCAAACTGGCTCACAGATAGAACCCACAATGTGAATGTAGCTGACTCCAAGTCAGACTGGCAACCAGTCACGAGTGGAGTTCCACAGGATTCGGTCCCGGGTCCTCTCCTGTTTGGTATCTACTTCTCTGAAGTCCAGGCCAACACAAAGGGACTCTGGCTGACAAAGTTTGCAGACAATTGCATGTTGGGAGCTATTATTCACTCCCCAAGTGATGTTGACATCCTACAGAAAGACCTCACTGAGACCAATGACTGGTGTCAGAACCATAGCCTTAAGCTCAATGGCAAAAAATGTCTCTTCACCCCCTTTGGGAAAAACCCAGTTCCCATGAATTACCACATCAACGGTAGTCCACTGAACACAGAAGGTGTTATAAAAGATTTGGGAATGCAGGTTGACAGCAACCTCTCTTTTGACCACCACATTGCCACTTTGGTCAGAAAGTCCTTCTATTTGGCACATCTTATTACTAAGGGTTTTGCAGCCAGGAAGAAAGAGGTCATTGTCTCCCTCTACTCTTCCCTCATTAGGCCAGTCATTGAGTACAGTGCCCCATTTGGCATGTACCTCACTAGACACCTGTAACAACTGGAGAGGCCACAAAAGTACCTCACAAAGATGATCCTAGGCCTTTAACACTTGCCCTATATGGGCAGACTCAAAAAACTCCAACTATTCTCTGTCTCATATCGCCTACTTAGAAGCGATCTCTGCTTGACTTACAAAAGCCATGTCTGACCCAGCTCTGTTAGAAATGTTACATCTAAAGAAATTCCAATCCCTCCGCACCACACGATCCAGAGACCTCAACTGCATTACCACAATCAACAGAATATGCTGGAGGAACAGGTTCATAACCCAGAGACTGTCCATGCTATGGAATAGACTTCCCATACATGTCAAACAGAACACCTTACTGGCATTCTTCAAGATAAATCTTGATGAGTAGATGGGAAATAGAAAATTCACCCCAGTGATTACTCCAGTGGCTCTACTCGACAGAGGCACTGGGAACTAAGGTTGGGTGGCATGATACCTGGGTAATCCTATGGGCTAGGCTTGTAAAGGCTCCAGGGCCATTAGCCTTGTATACACCTATGAACCTATAAATGTATTAATGCCACCTCAACTTCATGAACAGGAGAAACACTCTGCTGTGCTTCAGCCATTATGGATAATTGTGGCACAAAGTAGAGGAACTGCTAATGCACATTAAATGTTCTAAGACTATACTTATCATGCTAAACAAGACTGTAGCCTGTATGAGTTAGTTATGCCTGATGTACTACCATTATGTAATGGAATAACAATAACAGACTTCCACAGCTTATAAACACTATTTCCAACCATGCTGTATTTATTATCATTTGTGCTAGTCTGGTTAAACTGTTTGTAGCAGGAATTTGTGGGGTACTTCATTAGGAAAAGGGAATTCATGTATATATTTGTCTGTAGTAGCATATGGTAGTTTTACTAACAGGATGCCCTTCATATTTGGATAATGTACTACTTGGTTAACGGTCCTCTTGTTTTATCTTAGAAATTAAATATACAATAAATTTAGCAAATGAATTACGTTACAAACCTGCTGTTTGTTGATTGCTTATGCTGGGAAGGGTAGGAATGGAATCATGATGATTCTGTGACATTGCCAGTAAGACGTCTACAGCTGTTCCAGAAACATTTGGGAAAGGAGAGTGTTCTAGCATTTGTTGAAGGGACCCTGCTTTCCCTTATTTTTGTGCTTATTCTACTAGTAGGCTCTGAAAAAGTATGTGGCCCTTGAAGCCAAACTACAAATTTCCTTAGCTTTTTCCCATGTCAGCCTTTTTGCATCCAAGTTATCTGCTCCCATTATCTAGGTTCCTTTAGCCCACTGCGAGTTTTAACTGGTCGATGAGTGTCTTCTTCCCAAGCTAATTAATCCTGCAGTGAAAATCTCAGTTTCCAGTGCTTCGCTGATTTTATTCTCATAATTGTCCTTTCTGTTTCACCTATAGATTGTAAGATATAATTGTCAGTATCTTCTTTAGTAAACTGTAACCAAATGTCTAGTCTAGATAATATCTGAGGGTAAGATTCATAACAAAACATCATGTTTTTCCATTTTGAAGTGTAGGATTCTAACTGAGTTTGGTAACATAGTCTGAGTTGGACTGCTCTTAAATATGCAAATAAATTAGATTAACCAAAATTCTCCCTGTACTATGAGTAGTGTTAAACTGTTCCAATTAACTCTAGTCTTTTTGCCCTACTGTATGAATTTAATTTCATCCTACTTTACATCCATCCATAGTTTGTCTGCCGTTTCATAAAGAAAGGTCTGTCCTATGTATAGCACTGGTGGACTAATCGCATCTTAATTGCTTGTGTTTTATCCTTTCAAAGAAGATATCTTCCAGGGCCTTAATTTACTGATAATTTTCCATTTAGTTTATTCCCAAGTATTCCCAGTTACCTTATTTTATTTATGGATAAAAGTTCAGGGATACATTGTACTAGTTTATATATAGCTGAATTGTTTATGGCTATGGCTTTGGCATTCTTTTCATTAATCCTATATCCGATAGTTTTAATTGTGTAGTATAGCCAAAAGCACTGGGATGTCCCCTTCAGGTTTTGTTAGGTACAGTGTAATGTCATCCACAAATAACCCTGCTGTGCTTATTCTCATATGCCAATTAGATCCTTTTTATCTAGAATGCCTTGTTTTCATATCCAATGATTCCAAATATAAAGCAGAGAGCAACGGGGTGGGAAATCTTGTCTTGTCCTTCTGCATATTGTAAATGCAATGGATAGAAATCCTCCTGTCTAAATTCTTATCATGGAATTTATATTTATGTGTGTGTGTGTGTGTGTGTGTGTGTGTGTGTATATATATATATATATATATATATATATATATATGTGTGTGTGTGTGTGTGTATATATATATATATATATATATATATATATATATATATATATATATATATATATATTAATTGTAAAGATTAAATCAATTAAGCTTTCTATAGTCCAGATCTTCTCATTACCTTTAACAGGTGTCCCCACATCCAAGCTCACTAATAGGACAGGAAGCTTCTTTTGTTCTGCCTTCTATTGGATTGTTATTGTTTTAATTATATTGCCAAAAGTTTGTCTACCTTCTACAAACCCACATTGATCTAAAATCAGTAAAATTTAACAAAACTTTTCCCAGTCTGTCTGCCATATACCTTTAAAGACCTTGTAACCATGATTCAGAACCGAGATAGATCTATAGGATGTGGGATCAGCTGGATCATTACATGTCCTTCCATATCACTGTTGCAGTCTTTATTACTTTAGGGAATCCCCTGCCTAGGGCAGCCTGACATCCAGGCAGTATACCAAAGCCTTAGGTTGCTCTAAGGTATGCCGTACATCACATGTATGCTCCTCATGTAGCTTAGGGCATAAAGGTGAGGTCTGGACATGTCATCCTCAGAACCTCTTTGCTGCCAGTCCAAATGCCATCTCTTGATCATTGGTTTGAACACCTTTGTTCCATTGCTGGTTTCCGAGCTATTGCAGGTAAGTGTCCTTTTGGGGTTATTTTTTTACTTGTCTTTTTGTTGCTTGTGGGGTTTCATGTCATCCAAGAAGGGTAAATGTCAGTGTGAGAGACAGATTCCCCATAAAGACCACCATGAACAGTGTATGTTTTGCCTTGGTGCCTCACATGACCATATGTCCTGTTCTATCTGTCAGGCTTTTGTACCTAAAACTTTGCATGGTAGACTTCGTTCTTTGGTGCTGTATCTTGAGAATCAACGACTTAAACTTCTCATGAAAGATGCTATGGAGGGAACTTCCTGCCATGAGGGACAGCCATCAGGAAAGAAGAAGGTTAAGAAGCATAGGCTGGAATCTTCTGCTGTCCAGCCTCCGCTGGACGTTTCTCCCGAAGTGAGTGAATGCCCAGAGGTTTTCCCGACTTTGTTGTCAGATTTATTTGCCACAACTGGGTTGGAGGCTGGTGGGGATCTGGCTTTAAGCATGTCTGAGGAAGCTTTGCGGACATCAGTTTCGGAAGTTCAGGGGGAACCACGGTTGATCATTTCCAAGGGGCCTAGGGGTGTTCCTCAAATTTTAGTCAGAGAAGAAGTTCCTACTACTATCATTGAATGTCGTGCTTTGTCAGAGCCTTCCAAGTTTTATAAGAAAGATGTCCCATTAAAGGAAAAAAAAAAAACTAAACATGTTTCTCCTGCCCCTAAGAATCCACAGAGTGAGTGGCAGGCCTTCACTCAGGGTTTGTTTAATGCTTTGATAACATCAAAACCTCTTCAGGGTGTTTCTGTTCCAGCTCCCTCTAAGCCCTCTACTCACCATAAATTAACCAGGGAATAGGATTCCTCTGAGGAGGAGTTGGATTCTGATGAGGAATCCCTTGCTAACTCTCTCCAAATTCCTTCTCCTTTGGCCTATGGGTCAGAGGAAGAGGAATCTACCAGTCCTGATACTCCCTTTGAAGAGATTTCTATTGGGGACACAATCTCCAGGATGATGGAGTTTTTTTAATGGGGTTGTGCTTGGGTCTTTGAGGTCCATAAGCGGTATTATGAGCTGCTGCAGATGAAATCTTTTAAACCTTCTGGTGTTCCTCCTGTTTTGGCTGCTTTGTTGGATGTGTTTTCCAATGCCTCTAGCACTCCTAATTTTCAGTCCCCTGCTCCCTAGAAATGTGATAAGTTTTATAGGATGCCTGATTACTTTACCTTTTTGTACAGGTGTCCTGCTGCTGACCCCTCAGTGATGTCTGTACTTTCTGACAAACCCTGTAAATTGCTTCCTTCACCCAAGTTACTGCCTTGTGATAAAGACAGCAGAACCATGGAAAGGCTCAGTAAGGAGGTTTACACCTCGGCTACCTTGGCTTTTAGGGCTGTTAATTATCAGAGCCATATGTCCAGGTATGTGTTGGTTCTCCTATCTCAGGCTTGTCAGGTTATTTCTGATCTTCCAGACTCTGGGGGTAAAACTTCTGCTTTTTCCCTGTTAGGGACTTCTTCGCAGGTGGTTCATCATTCCATCAAGAGTAGTTATGATGCAGCAGATGCTTCTTCTCAGGCTGCTGCTGTTGGGTCAGTGAAGAGGAGGTATTCTTGGCTTTGACTTCAACCTTTGCCTGATAATATCAAGGCTAAGTTGATGGATGTCCCTTTTCATAATAAACACTTGTTTGGGGAATCTACTGCTGATTTGTTTAACTACCTTCAGGATAAGGGGAAGGCTTTACAGGAACTCAAATTTGTTTCTCCTTTTTTTAAATTTCAGAGAAACATACTTCAATAAGTCAGCCATTGTTTGTAAGCAGTCTTGCCCTCCACCTAAGGGCAAAATGGATGGCAAGCAGGCTCCTCCTGCTAAGGCTACTCAGACTTCAGAGACTCAGAAGTCTTCCTTTCCAAATAAACCAGGTGCTGTATCACTATCCAGTTCTTCCCAGCCACATTCCTCTTTCTCTTCACCTCTCTCTCTCTCTCTCTCTTCCTGTTTGGCTACAAATCACTTAGGATTCCTGGGTTCTGTCCATTATTTGCCATGGGTATTTTATGGTGTGGAAATCTGTTCCCCCTTTTATAGGCATTCCTTGGATTCCTGGGTTTTGTCCATTATTTGCCATGGGTATTTTATGGTGTGAAAATCTGTTCCCTGTTTTATGGGCATTCCTCAGCCCTCTCGGGGGCAACTCTCCTTTTTCCCAGAAATGCTTTAGGACCTTTTGATTCAGGGTACTATTCAAGAGGTGCCTGTATCCCAAAGGGGGAGGGAGTTTTGCTCCAAGATGTTTCTAGTACCCAGAAGGGAGGGTACTTGGAGACCAATTCTAGACCACTCTCATCTTAACACTATTCTGAAGGTGCCTACTTTTTGAATGTTGTCCCTTTAGACTTTGTTTCTCCTTTTGCTTCCTCAGGCTTATATGGTGTCTCTGGATCTCAAGGATGCTAACCTCCATGTTATGATCCATCCCCTTTTCAGGAAGTTTTTTGCTTTTTTCAGTTCTCTGCTTTGCCCTTTAGCCTTTCTACTTCCCTAAGGGTATTCACCAATTGCCTTGCTCCTGTCATTACTTTTTGCAAGCTTTAGGGGATCCAAGTATTTCCCTACTTGGACGACCTGCTATTTCAGGCATCTTATCTGGAGATCGTGTCACAAAATTGCTTCTTCAGAGCCTGGAGTTCACAATAAGCTTGAAAAAGTATTTTCTGACTTCATCTCAGGATCATGTTTTTCTAGGCTGCAGGATTCATACGGTGCAAATGCTGGCATCCTTGCCTCCTCCCAAGGCCTTAACTCTCATTTTCTTCTTTCAAACTCTTCTTGCTCTGGCCTTCATTACAGCCAGGAAGTTTCTGAGAGCTCTGGGATTCATGGCATCCACCATCCCTATGCTCCCTCTGGCCAAACTCCATATAAGGGAGCTTCAGCGATTCCTGAAGTCAGTTTGGCTCCAACATGCACATCCCCTAGAATTTGTAGTTTGTCTTCTACGTTGTCTCAAGAAGGAACTTCACTGATGGATCCAGCAGTTGTCTGGAAATCCAGGGCTCACTTTTCATCCCCCTCTTTCCTCTCAGGAACTTTTCACAGATTCTTCAGACATGGGATGAAGAGCAGCTTTCGGCTCCCTAAAGGTGCAGGGGGTGTGGTCACCTCTTCAGCAAGAGGAGCACATCAATGTCAATGAAATGAGAGCTCCTCTGCTGGCTCTTCAGGCTCTTCATTCTCTTTTCTCCCCTGGACCTTTCAAGGTATTTGCAGACAAATACCACAGTAATATTGGTATGTAAACAAACTGAGGGGAACAAGATCTTATCTTCTTTGTAGGTTGGCACTGCTGGTATGGCATCTTGCTGTCCACTATCAAGGGACTCTTCAGGCAGTTTACATTCCCTCAGTTCAAAACATTGTGGCAGATACACTGAGCAGGTCCTTAACTCAATCCCACAAATGGATGCTTTTTAGGCATGTATTTCTGGACATTGTCCACTAGTTGGGGTACTTCTCCCCTCTGAACAGACAACTTCCTCTATGTTGTGCCAGAGTCCCAGGTCCTCTGTTGTGGAAGGTGGTCACCCTTTCATTTTCTTGGAAGGGGATTTTTCTTTATGCTTTCCCTCCCCTTCATTCCAAAAGTCTTGTTCAAAATTCAACAGGATGCTCCCAAAATCTTGTTGGTGACTTCCTTTTGGCAAAGATGGCATTGGTTCCCTCTTCTTCTGCATTTAGCCAAGGATAATAATCACAAGTTACCTCACAGGGTGGAACTACTCACACAATACAAGGGATCTCTCATCCATCCCCACCTGTCCACTCTTCAACTGACACTGTAGGTGACAGGATTTTGATTCCACATAGACACCTTTTTTCTGAGGATGTGCTTAGTGTCCTGCAGGAGGCAAGGAAACCCAATACTAGGAAATCCTACTTATCCAAATGGAAGAGTTTTTCTTTTTGGTGTCTTTCTCATTACTTGGATCCATTTTCTGTGTGTGTTCCTTTGGTTCTTTCTTATTTGTGTGTATTGCTCAATGCTGGGTTGGCTTATTCTTCTATTAAGGCCCATTTATCGGCTATCTTTGCTTGTCTGCCTTTATCTTCTCCTTTAGCGTCTAGATTTGAAGCTAAACAGTTCCTTAAAGACATCCTTCATATTAGGCCTCCCAGGATGCCTGTTCCTCCTCCCTGAGATCTTAATTTTGTTTTGGAAAAATTGACTCAGATTTCTTTAGAGCCTGCTGCTTCAGCTTCCTTGCAACATTGATCTTGGAAGACGTTTGTTGGCCCTTACTTCTACCAGGTGGGTGTCTGAGCTTCAAGCCCTTATGGCTTGTCCTCATTTTTTGGTGTTTCATAAGGACAGGGTGTCCTTGTGTACTATCCTTATTTTATGCCCAAGGTGGTTAATGAGTTGTCCTTTAATCAGTCTGTTCATTTGCTTAGTTTTTTCCCTTCTCCGCAATCTGCTAGTGAGTAGATGCTGCACACATTGGATGTGCATAGACAACTCGGATATTATTTGGATAAAACTAAGACTGTCAGAAAATCTGATCAGCTGTTTGTTTCTTTTATTCTGATTAGCTGTATTCAAGCAAACTGTGTCTTCTTGGATCTCTAAAGGTATTTTGTTTTATTCTTTTTATGGTAAGAGCCTTCCTTCTTTTGTTACGACTCATTCTACTAAAGCTGTGGCTTGTTTTGGTGCTTTTTTCAAGGGTTTAGATACTAATTATGTTTCTAAGGCAGATACCTGCACTTCTGCTTATATTTTTATCAAGCACTGCAAGTTGGATGGAATTTCCCTGAAAGGTACTAATTAAAGAACAAGAAGAGCAGCAAAGGGCTCTGGTTTAAAAAGTTTTTAAGTTCATCTATAGACGCCTCTTCATACAGGGCCCCTTGAAGCAGAGGGAGGTTCTTCAGTAGAGGCTGCACTGGAGGCAGAAGGTGTTTGCAAAACAAGGGATGTGAAGTTGTTCTATCTTGCTGTTCATTCTTACTGATGGGTTCGGAGCCGATCCCTCGGCTCTGTGTCGGCCTACTACAAAGCTTGAGGATTTCAAGTAGTTTGAGGCCAAGTCCCTATCCCATGATGCCCCTAAAGTTACCTCAGATATAGTTTGGCGCTGCAACTGATTGGAGGTTCTTGCTAGCTCGGGCCAGTAAAAACTATACTACTTTTCTATTTCTAAAAATTATTGAGATTGCATTGTTAAAATAGTTTGATATTTAGGTTAGATAAGCTCTTACAGCTTTATCTGCAGTTTTCCCTTCCCTTGTGTGCTTTTTCATAGCTATATTTTTGGCCTCATTTTTTTTTTCATAGGCCTGTTTAAATTTTCTGACTAGAACTTGTTTATTCAGTGACCTTTCCGCCACCCTTTTTCTTAGTCATAGTATTGTGTGATTACTTAGTGACCTTTTGTAAGATTTTATAACTGTTAGAGTTAACTTGCTTGTGTGGTTTAGTGATTTTTCACTTATTAATATTATCTGCTTAGATAATTTGTGTTTGTGTGCTTGTTAGCCTTAGTTTGAGAGCTTGTATGCATATATTTAGCCTGTTTTTTTTATTAGAAGGCTTATTAATAATTCTTTGTAGTTAGCCTTACTTTAAAGGGCTTGTGTGTGTGCGTTTACAGTTAGCCTGTTTTTTATTAGAAGGCTAATTTATATTTGTTGTTGTTGGGTGTGTCCATTTCTGTCATGGCAGATGACAAGGATAAACACCCTAAGTCAGGGTTTAAAAAATGCCCTAAATGTGGGCAGAAGATGTATGTTACTGACTGCCATGTCAATTGTGTCTACTGCTTAGGTGCCTTGCACTTGCAAGAAACATGTTCCATATTCCATTCCTTTTCCTGTTGGGTTCTCCAGGAGAGAAAGAGGAAACTTATTGACAGGGGTTTGTTGAAACCTTCTTTCCAGGAGGCTTTGAGTGACCAGGATGGATCTAGTAAGTCCTCAAAGTCCTCCAAGACTTCTGTGGATTCAAAAAAGTTGAAAACGTCTGTGACATCGGCTCCACAGGTCTCAGAGCTGACTGTCTTTTCTTTTCGGAGCCTGTCCCCAGTTTTGGAACTGGTATCCGAAATTCCTAAATCTCCACTACTTCAGTTGGTACCATCGATCCATTCATCTTGGTCTTCTGTTAACCTTTCAGATTTGGATGTGGATCGGGTGGTGCAGAAACTGTTACAGGCACCGGCCTTTGCAAAATTATCGGCTCTGACCCAGGCGGCTTCGGAGCAGAAGACCCTTATGCCAGCTATAACTCTTCCTCCTCCAAGCCATACCGGTCCTTTGGAGCCAGAGGAGTCAGACATTTTGATTGTGGAGCCTTTGGAGTGGATGCCTGCTCCAGTCTTCAGTGCCATTCACTCTGATGTCCTCGGTGCCGATCGACGACTCTAGAAGCTGACACTCTCTGGTCGGGTCCGGGGAGGATAGTCAAACCGACTTGTTGGTTCCAACTCTGCCTTTCAAGGCTTCGGCTCGGATGAGCTTGGCTCCTACCTCGGGCTCTGAGCTCACTGTCCTGGTGCCGGGGGTATCGACGGTTTCCTCTGATCTGTCAGTCCCTTTGCATCGGAGCAGGGGTGCCTTCGAAGCCATGAGGAGAGTTATGTCTCCCAAGACATCCTCAACCTCAGGTCCAACTTCCTCATCCTCTAAAGCACCTGTGTCTGCTTCTGCTTCATGGATCCTAGCAAAGTGCAGAGATCCAGAGCCTCAGGAAGCCCCATTGGGTGGCGCATGCTCTTCTGAGACTTCATCAGAAGCTCCCACTGATGAAGTTCTCAGGAAGAGAGTATGTAAGAGGGGAAACATTTACACTCCCCTCAGGAGTCCCTAACATCTGATACTGACTTGGATGAATCATAAGGGTCCCCACAGTTCCACTATGAGGATATCTCATTTGTAGAGATACTTGAAATCCTTAGGCAGACGGTTGACTGGCAGTCCACCAACCCTACTGAGGAGGAGTTGGTTCTTCTGAAGACTTTTGGGTCTCTGCCCTTCACCTCTTGGGTTCCCGCCCTTCGATGAGCTTATGCAGCTGGTATCACAAAGGGCTTGGGAGTCTCCAGACACCATGGAGCCTGTCCTAGGCGGCCTAATAAGTTCATATCTGGCCCCCAAGATAAACCCTTCTTGACTAAAGGTGTGCCAGTTGATGCCATGGTGGTGGCAGCCACCAAAAAGGATATGTCTGAAACTTCCTCGTCTATCCATCCTCCTAACAGAGACTCCAGGATCATGGATAGATACAGGAAGCGCATGTTTAGTTCAGCAACTTTTGCACTCTGTTCGCTTAACTATTTAACCCATTTTACGAGATTACAAAGAGATCTTAAAAAGCTGGGAGATACTCTTCAGGGAACAGTAGCTGCAGGAGCTACAGACAAAGTTGCCTCCCAGCTTGCTACCCTCAACTCCATTATTAACTCTTCCATGCACCTCATTTCATATGCAGCTGATGGAACAAGCAGGGCAGCAGGTACAGGAGTTGCTCTTAGGAGGCACTTCTGGATGCGCTTGTGTTCCTTCGCGGAGCCCTTCATGTCATCCTTTGTGAATACCCCTTTTGATGGCTTGTCCCTTTTCAGGCCCAGAGTTAAGGAAACCTTGACCAGGTTTGAGCAGGAGGGAAAGACTAGTCTGCCTTCGGAGTCCATTTTTCCACCCCTACCAGATCCTACTCCAAGGGTCAAAGGGGAGGGAAAATGTGGTTCCAAAAAGCCCGAGGAGCCTTTCAGTACACATGTGGTGAACCCCCCTCAGGGGCAGAGGAGAGGGCAATAATGGAAGACTCTGCCCTCATGGCAAAGGGGGTCCACAAAACCAGGGTGACAGAGATCACTTCTTTGGGAAGCCCTACCAGCGCTCCTGAAAGGAGGCCCGACTGTCCTGCTCTGGAGGCAGTTGATGGTCGCTTATCTTTGTACCCAGACGCCTGGCTCAAAATAACAAATGAAAACTGGGTACAAAGTATCATTTCCAGGGGATACTTCATCCCATTTGCCACACCACCTCCACCGACAAAAAAAATCCCGGATGTTCCACCCAATTACAGGGAACAAGCAACAGTATAGGTCCAGACGTTGCTAAGAAAGAGTCATTCAACCAGTCCCAGCAGACTAGACAGGATCTGGAACTTACTCAAGATTCTTTTTAGTTCTAAAAAAGACAGGGGACTGGAGACCTATATTGGACCTCAGCAGACTAAACAAATCTGTAACGAAAGAGAAATTTCAGATGGTCACGCTTCAGTCGATACTTCCCTTCTTAAGGAAAGACATTTGGGTGTGCTCGATAGATCTACAGGATGCATACTACCACATAAAAATGGCAAGGCCATCCAGGGATCATCTGCGCTTCCAGCTGGGAGCCAGTCATTACCAGTTTCAAGCCCTGCCCTTTGGTCTCACTACAGCCCCCAGAGTGTTCACCAAATGCATGGCAGTGGTCACGGCTCACCTGAGATGTTTAGGATTTCAGGTGTTGTCGTACCTAGACGATTGGCTCCTCACCGCCACCACCAGGCATCAACTCATTCAGGCCAGGGAATCCACTCTATCCCTTTGCAACCAGCTGGGCATTGTAATAACCTCAGAAAAGTCTGCATTGGCGCCATCGCAGCATATTGTCTTTATGGGAACAGAACTGGACACCACCACCACCACACTAAGACTTCCAGTACAAAGAGTTTTACTTCTCTATCAGCAGGTCTGCATTCTAATATCCAAAAACTAGGCTCCACCATCAGAAGTTATGAAATTGTTAGGTATGATGTCAGCAGGAATTCTGGCCATACCACTGGGTCATATGCACATGCGGATACTGCAATGGCTGTTGTTCACTCAATGGTCTTATCAAGAGCTACCCGTGTCTCACAGGATAATGATCACAGACTCCTGCAAAAAGGATCTTCAGTAGTGGTTGACCTCACTTCATGTTACAATAGGACGTCCATTTGCTTTACCCCCACCAGCAGCCACAGTGACCATGGACGCTTCCCTGATAGGGTGTGCGGGGGGGGGATTTTCAGGGAAGGACAGCCCAAAGCACATGGACCGATCAAGAGACACATCTGTATTTCATTGTCCTAGAGATAAGAGCAGTACTTTTGGCATTGCAGTACTTCCAGGACTCTCTTCCTCTGGGTACAATTGCGATTCAGACGGACAACATGTCAGTGGTCTGGTACTTGAACAAGCAAGGAGGAACCAGGTCATACCCCCTTTGTCGAGAGGCCCTAAGAGTATGGCAGTGGGCTATATCCACCCAGCGCTTTCTGTTAGCAATGCACATCCCGGGGAAATCCAACGTGATAGCAGAAAAGCTGAGCAGAGCAATTTTGTTGCCCCACGAGTGGTCCCTCAAGACAGAAATAGCAGACAGGATATTCCGCAGGTGGGGCTAGCCTTGCTGTGACCTTTTTGCCAGTCACATGAACTCAAAATGCAGAAGCTACTTTGCCCTGATTCCCCCTCCGGGAGAAGCCCCAAGGGACACACTCGTTCACAATTGGCCCCCGGGTCTCCTCTATACATTACCACCAATCCCGCTGATACCCAAGGTATTACAGAAAGCAAAAGCCCTTGGAAGGACTATCATTCTAATAGCTCCTCATTGGCATCGCCAGATTTGGTTCCCCTTCCTTTGACTTCATCCTTTGGAGGACTGCTGGACTCTGGACACAGTTCTGGACCTTCTGACGCACTCATCGGGGGAACTTCATCCCTCTCTGCAGTCACTGAAGCTGACAGCTTGGCTGCTCCAATTCCCATCATAGCCAGGTTCCATAACCTTTCCAATGAGATGAAACAAATTATCTTATCCTCTCATAAATCCTCTACGAGGAAACTATATCTGAGCAAATGGAAATAATTGTATATATGGGCCTCTAAAAACAGTATTGATCCTTACCAGGCCCCTATGGCCTCTATACTAGAATTCTTGAACATGATCTTCAATAAAGGAGCTGCAGCAGCAACAGTCCGTGTTCAACTTGCTGCCATCTCTAACTTTCATCTTGGATTCGAAGGGTTCAATATTATGTCACACAAATTATCCAAAGCCTTTCTCAAAGGGACCATTCATATTGGACCACCTGTAAAATCTCCCTATTTCCCATGGAATCTGAATGTTATGCTTTCCCGCATAATTCTTCCTCCATTTGAACCAGCTTCCTCATGTGACCTCAGATTTTTGTCATGGAAAAACATCTTTTTAGTGGCTATTACTTCTGCCCGCAGAGTGTCTGAGCTTCAAGCCTTGTCCATTAAGCCACCTCATTTGATTTTCCATGCTGACAGAGTCTCACTTCGAACAAATCCCTCTTTTTTGACCAAAGTCTGCACTGAAACTAATCTCAACTAAATTATTGACTTGCCGGTTTTCTTTCCCAATCACTCCAACAATCTAGAGTACATGCTGCACAAACTTGATCTCAGATTTTATTTGGATAAAACAAAAGATTTCAGGAAATCAAATCAACTTTTTGTTTCTTTTTCAGACTCCAGGAAAGGTATGCCAGTGGCTAAAACAACTCTGTCTAAATGGTTATCTGATTGTATCACCTTTGCTTATTCAGCTGCCAATATGCCTTTACAACATAAAATCAAAGCTCACTCAACCATAGCAGTTTCTACATCCTCTGCTTTTTCTGCCAGACTTCCTATTGATAACATTTGTGCAGCAGCCACTTGTTCAAAATCTCATACCTTTATCACTCATTACATAGTTGACAGGGCATCTAGGGACAGGGCCTCCTTTGGATCCACGATCCTGAAGAATATACTCCCATGAGCCACCCGAGGTAGATGGTGCTTGGGACGCTACCCATCAGTAAGAATGAATGGTGAGATAGAACAACTTCACATAAAGAAGTTATGTACTTACCATAACGTTCCATGTGAGTTGTTCATCTCGCCTTTATTCTTACGTCCCTCCCCCCTACCTCCTCCTGGGCTTTCAGAAGACCAAGATGCTAGATCCTTCCTGCTCACTCAACCCTTCTATACTTTCTCTCTTATGGAGTTATAGAATGACATATGGTATTATTATACGCAGCAAACAAGATCTGAGGTAAGTCTAGGTGCATCATGGGATAGGGACTTGACCTCCAGCTACTTGAAATCTTCGAGCTTTGTAGTAGGCCAATTCAGAGCCAAGGGATCAGCTCCGAGCCCATCATTAAGAATGAAGGCAAGATGAACAACTCATATGGAATGTTATGGTAAGTACATAACTTTTTCAGGGGTCTTTTCTTTATTTATTTACTTATTTATTAACATTTATTTACTGGGAAGGTCCACTGGGTTAAAAAAGCCCACTTTCAGTGGAGGCCCGGGGAGAAAAGCTTCAGTGTACAAACAAATCAAAAATGCAATAACAGTATAATATATTTACAACAGGAGGAAAAAATATTTACAAGAGTTACTACAGTTGGCAGAAAAATATGCTATAAAATAGTAAAAGTAGGTAAATTCAAACTGTACTAAAAGAGTAAGTTCAAACAGTAAAGGAGTATAAGGAAAATCAAGTTAATTTGAGATAGGTTGTCGGTTTGAGAATGGGGTGACTGTAGAATCTATATCAGAAATTAAGTAAAAGGGGATGGCAAGAAGACATAGAATAATGCGAGTAGACAGAGCTACTGGAGGTTAAAGAAAGATTTGGAATGCTTAATTAGAAGAATACGAGAATTAGTAGTGGTTAGTAGGATGTTAGTGACAGTTTAAGTGGAGGAAGAGTGTGTTTTAGGTACTTAAATAGTTTTGAAAGGCAGTACTGGATCCGAGCTTGAGGAGAAGAGAGTAAAGTGATAGCATTAGATGTGATAGAGCAGTTACAAATCCAGTTGGAGAGAAGGTGCTTGTGTAGGGCTGTTTTGAATTTAAAGGGATGTTATTCAGATCAGATGTAGGAGGGGAGATTGTTCCAGAGTCTTGCCATAGTCCAGGAGTGAAGGAGTTTATCCGCAGGAAGGTTTGGTTTATGAACCTGTAGTAAGTTTTGATTTTCTGATCATAGTGATCTAGAAAGCAAGTAAAGTGAAAATAAGGAGCTGAGTGCAGGGCAGTATTGAGGCTTGAAAATAAATCTGTGAGAGGTGGTTAGCTGAGGGGGGTAGTAGGTAATGTGCAAATTCAAGCCATTGGAGGTTTCTTAAGGCTGTACAGTGATGAACTGAATGATGACAGAGGCAAATTTGGCAATCTTGTTGTAACAGGACTCTACTTTTGATTTAAGAGAGGACTGCGGATTAGTCATTAAGGGAGCACCGAAGGTTAGGGAGGGAAGTAGATAAGAGAGGGCTAAGGCTTCTTTGGTTGAGCGAGAGGAATTTGTTGTACCTGTAGAGAAGCCCAGGTTTTTTATGGGTTTTTGAGATATTGGATTGAATATGTAAATCAAATTTTAGATTGTTGTCTATTATAACGCCCAATAGTTTGGTGCTAGCTAGTATTTCAATTTGTATTGAATTCAGTGAGAGAATATTAAAGTCTAGTATATTGATAGTGGTGTTTCTTTTAGGGGTGAACAGCATAAGTTTGTGGGTTTTTTTTTGGCGTTTAAGGCAAGGTGATTTTTGTGGAGCCAAGTTTCAACAGAAGAGAAGGCTGCTTGGGTCATTTGTTGTAGGCTAGTTGGGTTGGGTGCAGAGCAGACTATTGTTGAGTTGTCAGCATATTGGACTAGGGAAGTTTGTGGTATAGCTTGGTAGAGCTTGTGTATGAATAGTTTAAATAGGAGGGGGCCAAGGATTGAACCTTGTGGGACGCCGGTGAGGTTGTGGAGGTAAGGTGAGATAGAGTGCTGCCATTTGATGGCATGTTGCCTATCAGAGTGATAGCTTTTAAACAGTTAAGGGATTGGGGAGACTGTACTATGGAAGAGAGTTGAGAGAGAGAAGGATAGAGTGGGAAATAGTGGGAAATAGTGTCAAAAGCGTTAGAAAGATCTAGAAAGAGAGCAGATGCTATAGAGCCAGAGTCACGGATTTTGTTAATGGTATCTAAGAATGATATTAGTGCAGTAGAAGTACTGTGCCCAGGACAAAATCCATGTTGGGTTTGTGAGAGAATGTTGTTCAATAGGTAGTGGACTAGTTCTTTTTGAATACATCTTTCAAGAATTTTAGATATAGGGGAAAGAAGAGCGATGGGTCGGAAGTTTGAGATGTCAGAGGAAGGACCTCCTTTATGGAGGGGTACGATGATGGCTTTTTTCCAAAGACAGGAAACATAGGATTCTTGGATTGATCTATTGATTAGAATGCTGATAGGATAGGCTGCAGCATCAGCAGCAATCTTAAGGTATTTGGCAGGAATATTGTCAGCTGAATTTGAGCAGGGTTTTAGCAAAAGATTTTTTTTTTTTTATAAACCAAGTGGAGATGGAGAAATTAACTTCAGTATGAGAGGTGGGTAAATTACAGTTTTGCATGGGTGTGTCTAAGCACGTGCTATTGTGAGGTAGGTGAGAAGAGGAGGGAGAATTAAGGTGATGGTTGCTAGGAGGAGGGGAGG
This sequence comes from Protopterus annectens, assembly GCF_019279795.1. Lineage (NCBI taxonomy): Eukaryota > Metazoa > Chordata > Ceratodontiformes > Protopteridae > Protopterus > Protopterus annectens. The sequence continues at coordinate 1,626,756,837 of NC_056737.1, forward strand.
AAAATGAGGCTGTCAGATTAGCTATTCTTTCAATGAAGTAAGAGTTAAATTTTGAGGCTATGAGGTCGGGTGACATGTTAGGGAAAGGGAAGGGGTTGGATTTAGTGCCAGGGCTCAAGAGATTGTTGATAGAGGACCAGAAAAGTTTGGGGTTGTTATTCCTACTTGATTGAAGGTTCCAGAAGAATTGTTGTTTGTCTATGCGGATACATTTTTTTAGAAAGGTTGCAAAGTTGTTTGTAATGGAGGAGTATGGTGGGCTGATTAGAATTGAGCCAACATTTCCAGGCTTTGTTTCTATTTCTCATAATCTCTTTAGTGGATTTAGAAAGCCAAGGAGCATGATTGGATTTGATTCTAATCGATCTAGTAGGTGCCAGGCTATTGAGAGTGCTAAGAAAGGTGTTATTGAACTAAAGAAGGGTGTCATCAAGTGGTAGTGTTTTAAGACGATTCCAGCTGAGGCTTCTGAGGATAGTATAGGGGCAAAACTTTGATATATTTTGTGTGACTCTAGTATTATTGGCTTTTGGGAGAGATGTACAGTTACAAGTGGTGTAGGCAAGGAGATGATCACTTGGAATTTGCTAGGGTGCTAGCAATTGGATATTTAGAGGGGTCTGAAACCAGGATCCAGTCTAGAATTGAGCCTTTGTTAGTTTTGAGGTTGTATCTAGTAGGAGAAGTGATTAATTGTGTAAAGTGGAAAAGATTTATGCTATTAGGAGATTGGATAGAAGACGGTGAATCCCAGTCAGTATTCATATCACCTAAAATAATAGTTTCACAATTTATTGTGTAGGAAATCCAGGAAAGAATGTCTTCTGTCACAGGGATGTTATTCACTGCTGGAATATAAATGACTATAATACAGAGATACTATAATACAGAGATTTTTGGAATTATTGAGGTTAAGGAATGATATTAGGATTTCAGCATTTTGGAATTGTGGAATAGAATTAGGGAAGGTGGATATGTTAAAGATATTAGGGTAAATTAAGACAATGCCACCTCCTTTTTTGTTTTGTCTGTTGGCCCTGATTACGTTGAAGTTAGGAGAAAGGAATTCAAGAGTCTTAGATGTGTGGTTTCAGCCAAGTTTTGGTGGCTGCTAGTATGTGTGTATTATTTTTGGTTAGCCAAGCATGAAACTTGGAGGTTTTGTTGCAGATGCTTTGGAAGTTAAGGGTGGTTATGATAAGGTCTTTAAAGGAAGAAGGACTAGGGTTGGGGTGGATGTCACCAGAACATATAAGGGAGGAGAGGAAGTGAAGAAATTTATGAAGGGAGTTTTTTAGCATGGAGAGAAAGTGGGGTGGAAGCAGGGTAAGGCTCTTGAGTTTGTAGAAAAGGGTGCGGTTAGTAGTAAGTATAAGGGGTTTGCTGTATAGCTAAGGTGATAGAGAAAATAGGCTAGGAGAGTTGTGGTTGTAGGAGTATTCTGTATTGCTGTATAGCTAAGGTGATAGAGAAAATAGGATAGGAGAGTTGTGGGTGTAGGAGTACTCTGTAGGATGTGTTTGTGGGAGACTACTGTTAATGGTAAAAGTTTGACAGTATGGTCCTAGTGTTGTGAGGTTTCTGAGTAGTAACAGAGCTATGGTAAGAGGGAGTAGATGTTTCAAGGATGTTTCCAGGGAAGGCATTATAGGAGGAGAAACTTCTAAGGGGAGGAGAATAGAAATAGGTAAGAAGGGAAAAAGAGAGTCTAGAGTCTCCAGTTTTGTGTACTCTGGGCATGCTGGCATCTGCTGTAATGTTAGTTTCTCATGATAGCTATCACATGAGAGTTTTACAGTGCACACACAGTAACCAGTGGTGTCCGTCCACTCACTAATCCACAGTTTGCAGAAACAGTCGAAAGTAGTAGCTACAGTCTTCCTTTGTACAAAAGGGCTACACACTAATTCTTTCCCTGTTGTCAGCCACAGTTGACCTGGATGCTTCCTGTCTGGGATGGACAGCATTAACAGTAGAGGATGGTTCAAGAAGTGTAATCACAACAAGAGGCTCACTTTCATATCACATTTTCAGGAGATAAGGGCAGTCTTGCTAGCACTGCAGGCACTTCAGGACTTCCTTTCTTAGGATATTACATCGATCCACTCAAACAATATGTCAGTAGTGTGGTAGCACAACAACCAAGGTCAGACCAGCCTTCTAGAGGACAGGTTCAATGGTTGTATGCTGGTGCCTCATGAGTGGTCCTTCAATCCAAAAGTTGCAACCAAAATCTTCAGCTACAAGGGCCAGCCTTGCTGCAACCTATTTGTCTCATGAACCAATATAAAATGCTGCAGCAACTACTTTGCCATCATTCTTTCAAAGGGGCAGACACCCAGGAATGCTTTTTATGTCATTGGCCACCTAGCCTACTTTGTGCCTTTCCCTCTTCTGATAACAACAAAATACCTGTAGAAATCATTGCTGTGCAAGGCAAAAGTAATCCTCATAACTCCGTTCTGGCCTGGGCAGATATGATGTCCAGTGCTCTGACCTCATCTGAAGCAACCTCAGAAAACCTAAAGTTCATAGGTGTATACTTGGCTAATAACCACTGAAACATTTTTAAGCCTAGCCACATATCCCAAATCTCTGACAAGTTCTGAACCTTTGTTAGCGTTAGCAGGGGCTTGGGAGAGATGCGTCATTTACAGGCTGCTTGTGTTCATCAGAGACACAAATGCCATACCAGATGTAAGAGGGTATTGAACTCTGCACCCATGCACAAGCTAACCTTGGCACTAGCCCACTGCACTATTGTAGAAGTAAAATAAAGATTTATTGTGACCTCTAACATCAAAGTGTCCCTCATATGGATTTAATCCCTGCAATTATTTTGCTATTCATCATAACTTAGTGCTTTAACAAATTAAGCCACTGAGAAAGTTGCATTAACATGTTGAGCCATTCGACCAGATCTTCTGTCTCACCCATCCAGATAAACTCATCTGGGCATCACTTCCTTCAAACTAACCAAATGGTTTCTCTAATTTCAGTGATGGCCGGTATTGGACTGTTGTTTTTGAGAGTCATTCAGATTCTGACTGCTTCCCAAAAGGAGTCTACCAGAAAACTATATAAGAGTAAATGAAAATTTTCTTTTTGGTCAGCACAACAGAGAATGGACCCCTACTCAGACCCTATTCCCTCTCTATATCTATTCCTAGCCAACCTATTTGATTCAGGTCTTGCTGTTCATCTGTCAAGGTTCATTTAGCAGCCATTTCAAATTTTCATCTGGGATTCAACTCCTAATATAATAGCAAAAGAGATGTAAGGCCTTCTTGAAAGGCACCTTTCATCTTAGATTAGCCATCAAAGACCCTACTCCATTCAGTCTTATGTTTGTACTTCAAGCTCTTACCCAACCTCCTTTTGAGCTTGAGCTTGACTCCAATTGCTTTGTCAAATACCTATCCTGCTAAACATTACTACCAGTGGCCATCACTTTAGAAAGATGAATATTTCAGCTGCATGCTTTATCTACCATATCTGGTTTTCCATAAAGGCAGCCTCTCCTTCAGACCAAACCCTCCCTTTATTCTTACAATTGCTTTGGTTACAGCCCGAAACCGAACTAGTCATCTTCCATTCTTTTTTCCCAAGTCATTATAAAGGAGAGTATATGCTACATGCCATGGATGTTCTAAGACAGCTCGGGTTTTACCTACACAGGAAAACAACATTTCAAAAAGATCTCCAATTTTTTGTGCTCTTTTCTTCAGCAAGTCAAGGAAATAGTCTCCAGAGTGACAATTTCTAGATTGCTTTCTGAGTACATCTCTTTTATCTACTCTTTGCATAACAAGCTGTTAACCTTCAACCCGAATGTATATTCTGCATGGGCCATCTCAACCTCCATGGCCTACTTCAAAGTCTCCTGTGTAGATGACATTGGTGTTGCAGCAGTTTGGTCAGCTGTGCATCGCTTCATCAAACAGTACAAGTTTGATCACACATCGAGGTACACTACAAAGCTACCATTGATACTACCATTTTCAGGGGTATCCTATTATAATGCCACCTTGGAAGAAAGTAGTTGTGGTTTCTATCCCAGTAGTTGAGATGAATGGTAGGGGCAAAGTAGGATAAGAAAGTCACCATAATGATAGAACCTTATTGTCTCTCACCATTCATCTTTCCATCCTTCCCTCCATCCCCCAACCATATTGTCACTAATCTTCCTTGATAGCTCTGGTTGACCTAAACCCAAAACCATTCTTCTGGCCTCCTCACTACCTTGGTATCTGATAGGGAAAAACTCAGTCTGATGGACAGGAGGGATGCGGTGCATCATCGGAGAGTAGAGGCACTGTAGAGCTGAAGAAGTTTCTGAGTGGAAAATGTTTTTGGCTCTGATCCACGATGAGGGCAGATACTTCAATAGCTGAGATGAATGGAGAAGGACAGTAAGGATTTATGATTATGATAGGTACATAATGTTTATTTAACTCTATGCAATTTTTGAATTGTATTTAAGAAAATGATGAACAACATTTCTTATTAAGGCATTCTCTTTGCAAGTTCTACCTATTACAAGACTTAAACTATCCTCAAATTCCAGCCCCCTCCCATGCTGACAAGCCATTCCACTTCTTTACAATAAGATTTTTAGCTTGCAGTGTGTACTGCGGCAGAATTATGTCATTCTTCTCCCTTCTTTTTATAATATATTGCCCTTTAGTATTGTCTATAGATAATTAAAGCATTTATGTTACAACTTTACATGTACGTTCTGTACGACTGAGGTTGAAATGCAGACCTCCTTTAAAATCTTAATAGAATCATTTCTAGGAATGCCATGGACAATAGAATTACTTGGCCATCTCAGCAGTTTCCCTTCAGAACAAAAGCTCATTTGACTGATTTGTTGCAGAAGTATAGACATGAAAGAGATTGTCTGCTGTGCTCCAGTCCCAGAGGTTTTATATGTTTATCATTATATCATTGTTGCAGTAGCATGTAGCTATATGGGATGTATCCTGCCAAAGATATTGGATGAACAGCCAGTCTGCTAAAGCTCGGGAAAATTTCATGCACCATACACCTGCTGAAGCATGTGAGTTTGCTGGTACAGGTAGGATGTATGGGTGGAAAACTTCAAAACTTTCTTACCATTGGTACTCTTAAAAAATAAAGGAATGTTCATGGCTAGTAGTTACACCATAAGCGCCACACAGCAGGCAAATCCTGGTAGTGGAATGCTGTAAAATCTTTATTCATGTAATCCAGAAAACAAGGTTAAGCGCTTTCTTCCCCTGTATAACACTTTGGGGACATCATCAGAAATTTGATGTCCTTTACAAATGTATTTCTTTTAATTATTGGTACTCTTAGTCAAACATTGTATCTTCTTAGCAGCTCAGTATTAGCAACTGGCTTGCAACTATAGTTTTTTGGTGACATTGTATCACACTGAAGGCCTTCCTTTTTCTGTGAAAGGTTATTTTGAGTTGTAGTGTATATCTATTGGAAATAAGAAATGTATATGTAGAAGTCAGACACCATGTAAGGACACCCACATGGCTAGGGGGTTTTGTTTAGGTGAGAGGCACGATGTCACATCCTCAGATATTTGGTTATCCTTTACTCCTAAAAACATTTGAAGTAAGCAGCTAAAGTTTGTCTTTTTTTTTTTTTTTTGGTGGAGGGGGGCAGATAGTATTCCCTTGGGGCCCTCCCTTTTTTCTTTGAAAGGTTATATTGAAATTTAGCATATATCTGTTGGAAAGGGAGATGTACATATGGAAGATGGAATGCTGTAAGGACACCCACATAGTCTGGGTTTTTATTTAGGGTACAGTCACGACATCCGGTTCTTTAACATATGCTTATCTTTTGCTCCTAAAATCAGTAGAAGTAAGCATAATTCTTTAAGATGTTTTCTTGAAAGCCCTCACCTGAAGATTTTGGCATGCTCACCTATAGCTTCTGACTCCTCTTCCTCAGAACTCTGCCCTCAGATAAAGAAAAAGAAAAATTTCAAGAGAGGCTTCTGAAGAGACTCATTTGTTCATAGGTTCATACTAGGCTATCTGCCCTGGGGCAATTATAAGCCTAGCCCGATTCTGTATGGCTTACGCCACCCCTTGATTTGAGTATACTGTGCCCTTTTTAAGGTTTAGTTTACTGTGCCTCTGTCTAATAGTGACACGGGAGTAATCCCTGGGACAAACCTACGATCCCCCATCCACCTATCGAGATTCTTCTTGAAGAGATTCAGTGAGGTGTTCTGCCTCACATGAACTGGAATTCTATTCCAGAGCAAAGGGAGCCTCTGGGTTATGAACCTGTCCCTCCAGCAAGTTCTATTTATTTCTGTGCTGAGGTTCAAGTCCCTCGAGCGTGTGGCTCTAAGGGTTTTAGATTTACTGAGGTGGAGCATGTCCATTAATTCTGGATTTGACATAGCTTTGTATGTCAGGCATAGATCGCCTCGAAGTAGGCGGTATGCAACTGAGTAGAGCTGGAGTTTTTTTAACCGAGCAGCATATGGCATCTGTTTGAGACCCTTGATCCTCTTGGTGAGATACTTTTGGGGTCTCTCTAATTACTGCAGGTGTCGGGTAAGGTACATCCCAAAAGGAGCATTGTATTCTATGAGGGGCCTGATGAGGGATGAATAAAGGGGCACAATTACCTCTCTTGATCTATATGTGAAACCCTTTGTGATGAGGTGGGCTATGTAGAAGGTCTTTCTAACCACTTTGGCAATGTGGTTTTCAAAGGAGAGATTGCTATCAACTTGGGTCCCCAGGTCCCTAATAACTTTCTCTGTACTTAATGGGTTTCCGCCTATGTGGTAATTTGTGGGCACATTGTTTTTGCCAAAGGGTATGACTATACATTTTTTGGCATTTAGCTTTAAACCATGACGCTGGCACCAGTTATCTGTCTCTGTGAGACCTTTTTGAAGGATGTTTGTGTCAGCTGGAGAGTCGATTATGGCGCCCAGTTTGCAGTCTGCCTCTTTGCAATGATCTGGGATGGATGGTTCCACTGAGGTAGTCTCGGAGCCCTCAGACAGTCGCTCTGATTTAACTGGCACCTGTACAAAGCTCCATGGGAAACCACTAAGGCCCAAGTAGAGCATACATCCAGTCAGACTGGACTTCAGGCACCCTTAGCCAAGAAGGGAGAACCTTGTTTTGTTCTTGGTGAGGGTGATGGATGAGTTCCTCAACTCCTGGTTAGGGAGGAAGTTGACAAGTCATTTATAGCAGTACAGATGTCTGATGCATCAAAAAATTTCAGATTAGAAACTGCAAAGAAAAATTCCCAGAAGACTAAACATTTGTCCCTCGCCCTCCCCCCCCCCTCCCCCAGTCAGAATAGCTTAAGTGAAAATTGGTACAGCTTTGCTTAGTGGCTTTTTTAAGGCATTCCAATCTTTTCAGTCCTCCACTTGTCTGTCTACCCAGGTGAACAGGAAGAGATCTCATTTTTCCTCTGAGAAAGGAGGTAGTCTTTGACCATGGCTCACAGCTCTCTTCTCCTGTTGTCTGTGAATCTGAATCTGAGGACGTATTTGTCCTCAGATTCCCTAAATGAAGTTTCATTTTCAGACACTATTCCTAAGATGGAGTTTTTCAGGTAGGCGGTAAGAGAAGATTCAAAGGCCCAAAAAGATATTATGACTTACTAAGCATGGATTCGCCAAAGTTCTTAGCCATACCAACAGTACTGGAAGCTTTGAAGGATGTTTATAATGTTGCCTCTTCTCCAGATTCTCAACCACCTGCACCTAGAAAACCAGGCAGTCTTTATAAAGTACTAGATGCTCATAAATTTATTTTTAGAAAACCCTTGCTAACCAGGCTGCAACCTCTATGGACAGTGGCTCTAAACCATTTGTTTCTTCTTACCCCAACACAATGAAAAAGACAGCAAGGCTTTTGACAGGTATGTAAAGAAAATGTACACCTCTTCCACATTAGCTTTCAGAGCAATTAACTGCCAGATATATGTTAGCAAAGTACTTACTTTCCATTTTTGCTGACATGCAACAATCAATAGTTAATCTTATTACTTCTGACATTAAAGCCATTTTGTCAAACATGGTCAGTTCTGATTCCCATGTAACCAAACATTCAATAAAATGATGCATTGGTTGCTGTGTCAAGCTGAAACCACAGGGACTGTGATATGCAGAAATACCAGGGTAATACTCCAGAATTTTCCTGAAGATGTCAAGGACCAGATTTTAACTGCCCCAGTAGAAAGATTTGCTTTGAGGAAATTCCTTGGCCAAGCTGTTGAAAAAGCTAGAAGAAAAACAAAATTAATTCAGGGAATCACACAACTCTTTCTGTCCCCTGTCCCAAGATATCAGAGGAATTATACTTCCAGCTTTGCGACTTTCTTTCAGAAGCCATTCAAACCTGTTAAAAAATGCTCAAAGCAGCGCTGCATGAAAAAGTGGCAAGGGGACTTGGAAAAGAAAGGGAATGGATCCCAAGGATCTGTCCTGTGTAAGTAAAATACATGAGTACCTATGGAATTCATTTCCCCTCTTCTCCTCTCCAGTTCTCCTACGTTAGTAGTCTGTCTTTCCCTTTTCTTAAACCTTTGGAGACTGATAACATCAGATTCTTAGGTAATAAAACTAATTCAACATGGCTACAAACTATCTTTTGATCACTGCTGCAGTAGTCAAAGCTATATGGGGTATATCCTGCCAAGGATATATCCTTGTTATATCATGTCAAGTATATAACAACAGGCCAACTTCCAAAGCTTCAGAGCACCTTACATGTGCCCAAACTGTTAGTCATCCTGAACTGACACAACTAAAAGGCAGGTTTGGATGCCAAGCCCTTCACAGCTTTCCTGCCACTGAAGAATGAGTGCTTTTGCAGGCTTTCATGGATCAATGGTCAGCTAGCTAAATACCATTGCTGCGCAGATAAGTTCCTTTCAGGGAAGAAAGCCTTTCCCTTTTTACTTTTGTGGCAAAAAAATGTTTCTGTATTGAAACCTGTGTTAATTTAGTTATGAGGGCTTGGGTAAGTATTTAAAGTGCTGTGCTGTATTTTCTTGGGAAGAAATTACTTATTTACTACTTATCCATTTTACTGAATATTGCAGTTGGCATCCCTAGGAATCGGGTACCTTTTTTCAGTTTAACCATTGACCAAACTGTTGGTTCCTCAGTTCTTCCTTCTTCCAGCCACAAAAAGAACATTTTTAAACAGCTTTTGCCAACTCAGCAAGCTGCTAATGTCCCTCAGCTGCAGGTTGATGGTTCTGCTTTGGCCAAACTGGTTCCTTGGACCACTCCTGTTTTAATTTGGGTCCTGCTGGTGTAGTCTCCTGTAATGGGATTTGACACATACATTCTCTGCAGCTGTTGAACTGTCCTTGTTGGGCAAGAAAGAGCACTCTATGTCTTTTTTTAAGAGGAGAGAGACTCTTGTGGTCCTGGTACAAGGATCAGAGAATGTCTCTCTCTGTCTAGCCAGAAATTTGTACCCATCCCTAGGGAGGTTAAGACAAAACAAAAACGTAAACATACGTCTTCTCCTGTTTTAGTGACACAACACAGGAGTAATTTATTGGGATTAGCTCTTGAACCATCTAGTTTGGTGGCTTCTAGTAAAAAAAAAAAAAAGAGAGAGAGAGAGAATCTTCATTTTCTGATGAGATTCAAGAAACTGAATCTCAAAATGATGGTGAAGGTGAAGATTATGTGTCATCTCCACAGACAAAATGATGGTGAAGGGGAAGATTATGTGTCATCTCCACAGATTTTTGATGTAGATTCTCAGGAGAGTGTGGCTTAGGCCAGTCGCTTTGAAGGATTATCTTTCTTTGAAACTATTTCCATGATAAATCTGTTGTTTAAGTGGGAAAACAATGATGTTTCTCAATCCCTTAGAAAATATTATGATTTGTTACAATTGGAATTACCAGGACCTGCTCCTGTTCCCTCCTCTTCTGTCTGCTTTGGGGGATGTTTTTATCATAGTCTGCAATTTCCCTGATAGTCCGTTTGCCCCTAAAAAAAAAGCTTGATTATATAAAATGTTTCAGTTTTTTAAGTTTTTATACAGTTGTCCTAGATCTGAACCAGCAGCTGTCACTTTATTGAATCCAGCTGCTGCTAAGCATGTAGTTTATACAAATCCCACTCCTCCTGACAAGGATAGGAAGTTTTTTTTGAAAAAAAGAATATTCTTCTGCAATACTTCTTTTTATAATTCTCACCTGTCAACTCATATGTTTATAATTGCCACTCCTGAGAATATAAGAAATATTTTGACATCTGCTTCAATCTGCTTTGTGTTAGTCTCTTCTGTGCCTCAAGTGACTATCCATATTTTGAAATGTGTATATGAGTACTAATGCCACCTCTAGGGCAGCTGCTACTGGTACTGTCATGCAGAGGGTTGCCTGGCTGCATGTCACAAATGAAATTTTATATCCCCCTTGAATAGAGAACGTTTTTTTGCACCTTCTGCTGCAGTGGTCATCAAAACAAGTATGATGAGCGAGCAAAGCTGAGTCAAGGGATTTTGCATATTTTTCAGCCCTCCGTCTTCTACTTTACTAAGGTGTTCAGTGCTGTCTCTACAGCTTTCTTTAAAAAGCAACATAAACAGCCCCAGCAAGTTGCTGGTAAGTAGATGTTTAAAACACAATGGCATGCAGGGGTGGGAGGTTGGCATAATGGTTAAGGTGTTTACCTTACAAACATAAGGTACAGGGTTTGATTCTCACATGGGGTAATTGGCTAGGCTGAAAATGGCCCACAAGGGCAGTTAGCCTAGTACTAATCTATGAACCTATGAACCTAAAAAGAAGGCAGGAAGCCTCAGAATAAAGGACAGTTTAATACATCATAATGACTCTATGAGGGACTTTCCTCCTCCCACCCACCCTGTCAGTCCCTTAATCCTTACAGAAAGTCTGAACCTCCATGTTTCTCTTTGGCAACAGATAATTTCAGACAGATGAGTTCAGAAGTGTAATCCATCTTGGTTGTAGATGGCAATGGGAGTGTCACCCTCCATTCCAGGGAATTCCTGCTCATCTGCCAGTCCAATCTTTTCTTTTCCTTCTTGTCATCTAGCATATGCTGGTACAGGGGGGTGATAGAAACTGTTCCACCTCTTCAATTAGGAGAAGGGTTTTATTCAAGGATGCATCTAGTGTAATATGCAACAAAATATAGATTTAGGATCTTTGCTTGGAAGTGTTTACATAGGTATTTTTATACTCCAAGTAGATTCCAAAGGATTGTTCCTCAAGTAGATAGCAAATGCTGGAGGTGTGATGAGGAAGAAAGAGGTAACTGGGAACATATTTTCCAGAGTGTAATAAGTTGGCAGATGTTAAAATTTCCCTGCAGACTACTCTGTCAGAAATACTGGGTAAGCAAACTGGTATAACTAATAAATGATTTTTTGAGCTATGATACAGAACCGGAATTGCCTAGATATATAAGGCCTTGCTGAATCTAATTATGGTGGCTGTCAAAAAGCAATTACTAGAGAATGAAAATTAAAGTCTAAACTAACTGTACTAGAAGTAGTGAATTAGTAACAGAGATAAAACAACTAGAAATGGGATGTTTAGAAAAGGGTGGGAGCAAATTACATAGAAAAAAATGGGAAATGTTGGAACAAAGGTCTATATTATGACACCGAAATGGCTAAACACCGAACTCCATTTCAGCGACACATAAAGAGTAAACTACAAGTTAAGCGAACTGCCAAAGCACCGATTTTTTTTTTTTCCCTAGAGAAAAAAATCGCTGCCTTTTCCCCACTGTAGTGCAATCTCGGAGTTGATTGAAGGGGGAGTGTGGGGGGCACAGCCCTCCATAATAGGTAGTGTGGGGAGCGAAGCCCCCGCACTTTATAATGTTTGAGCTGGTGTGTTGCCTGGTTGGCCTACAGATTTTCTTCCTTAGGAAAATAATCGGTGATCTGGCCGTTCGCTTAACTTCTAGTTCGTTCTTTGTGTTGCTGAAACGGCGTTTGGTGTTTAGCTGTTTTGGTGTCATAATATAGATCCTGGAACAATACATGCAGGGGAGGAAGGAGGTTTAAAAGAAGGCAGGATTTGAATGAGCTCTGTAATGTTTGACTGACAGTGATTGGATAGACTATAAGTGATGTATAATGTTTACAACTAAAATTGTCAATATTGTTTGTTTTCCTCTATATAAATGTATGATTGACCATGTCATAACTGATAATTTAATAAAGTTGTTTCTTGTTTATTAAAAGAGGAGGATGTTTCTGGTGCCATAGAAAGTGGATTTTTAGAGATCAGTTCTGGATATTTATTTTCTGAACCAATTCTTAATAGTCCCAAGTTCAAAATGTTGTCATTTCACAACTTGTTATTCTTTATTCCCCATTTGACCTTAGATTTAAAAGATGCATATCATCATATTTTTATCGATCCAGCTTTCAGATGTTTAAGATTTTCTGTATCTGCATCACATTATCAGTTCTCTGTCTTACCATTTGGACTATCTGCTGCTCCTAGTGTATTCACAAAAATGTCCAGCTCTTCTGCTATCCTACTGCAGACTCAAAGGTATTCAGATTTTCCATATTTAGACAACTTGCTAATCTTTGCAGAGTATTTAAAGTGTCAGGAATCTCTCTCACTTGGGTAAGTCTTCTCCTATACAGGGTGGGATTGTAAGAGAACATTTAGAAGACGTTTTTGACTTCTTCTCACAAGATTGGCTTTCTGGTGTTTTCTGAACACCTTAGTTCAAAGAGCTTTTCTTCCACAGGGAAAATATATATTTGAATTTAGATCTATTCCTGAAGTTTTCCACTCAGACTTCCTTTTCAGCCAGGGAATTCCTCAGGAGTCTCAGTCTGATGGAATTTGATAGTCATGATACCTCTTGCAATATATCTCATGAGAAAGATCCAGTGGTATCTGAAATCTCTGTGGTCCCAGCATCAGCATCCATTTACTTTTCTGATTATTCCGGTTTGGGGTTTGTGAAAAGGGAGATTATATTGTGGAGACACCAACGTTTTTGGAATCCAGTTCTGTCCTCCTGCTCCAGCTTGGGGAGCAATGTCAATGAGAATAAAAGGGCAGGGTCTTTGGAAAAAGAAAGGCAGACTAGAGCACGCGAACATGAACGAGATGTTAGCTCTTATAAATGGTCTCAATATTCTGTCAATTAACTGTGGTCTTCGAGATCTCTGCAGGTGTTAACAGACAATGTCACAATTATGTGATACATAATTAAGCAAGGGGGACCATATCTTACCCCATGTACAGAGTAACTATGGTAGTGTAGGATATAGTTTTTCAGTACAGTCTCAGTCTACAGGCATCTTACTTTGTCAGAGAAAATTGTGTAAGCAGGACCAGAACAGAACCTTATAAATGGAAACTTAATCAGAGAGTCCTCCAAGAGTTGATCCATCTGTGGGGAACACCTCAAACTGATCTTTTGATGTACAGTTTTCTTTATGATGGAGATTTTTATCAAGAAATATCATTGAGTACGTTACACATTTCTTATGCTAAGACTGAATGGCTGTTTCAGGATATGTTGGATCAGGGCCAAATAACATTAGATGACTGGAAGTCTTTCAAGGTTAAGTTTCCTATTATACCCTCTATTTTCGGTCTACCCAAGATTCACAAAGATTTGCGAGATCCCCGCCTCCAGTTCAAAAACCCACCCTTTGGCTAGATATATTGATTTAAAATTGAAAAGTGCTTTAGATGGATATGCACATATTTGCAAGGACTCTTGGGATTTACTGGAAAAAAACAGTAAAATGGAATATGAGGATGATCTAATTTTTTGCACAGTGGATGTAGTGAATTTATTTAATGTGATTCCCCACTACACTGGTTTGGATTGGTTGCATGATTTTCTGTCAGAGTCAAATGACTTTGCCAATAATGACATCAATATTTTTGGACAACTGTATGGAATTAGTGCTAAAAAACTATTTTATTTACATTGGTGGGCATTATTTTTTATAAAAGAAAGGTGTAGCTATGGGGACAGGTTTTGCCCCTGTATTTGCAAATATTGTTATGTTACAATGGGAAAAGAAGAATGTTTTTGGTCAATTTGAACCACCATCTTGGGAATTATACATCCGTTTTTTGGATGATGTCTTTATTGTTTGGAAGAAATCTGTTGGGGAGCTTCAGTCCTTTATTGATTACTTAAACCAGACTACACCTTTTCTTAGATTCACCTCAAAATGGAATCACACTGATATTGTTTACTTGGATGTGCATCTTTCTAAAGATTGTTACAACCAGAGACTGATTAGTAACATTTATAGAAAACCTACTTACTCAGTCTCTTACACTATGATAGTTGTCACCCTGACTGTCATAAAAGCGGGGTTGTGAAGGGACAATTAGTGCGACTTACTAGAATGATCACAGAGGATGACAACTTTCAGAAGGAAGCTGGGATTCTGACTGATATGTTAGTGTCTAGAGATTACCCCCTGAACTTAATACAATATATTTATAAAGAAGTTAAACAGAAAAGGGCCAGTTGTACCTTTGCTTAGGGTCAACACTGATGAAAGAGTTGGGTTTGAGATGTTTGGAAGGACTAACTGAAGAATTTTCTCTTGCTTTTGTTACCACCTATACAACTGATTGTTCCCACATCCTTGAAATTTTGAGAAAGAATTGGAATATTTTTCCTGTTTTGATGGATTTATGGACATATTGGGGATTGTACCAAAGTTATTTTATAGAAAAGGTAGGACTCTTAAAGAAATTTTAGAAAGTGGTACCCAAGATTATTTACCAGCTATATGCAGTAAAAGTGGCACACAGAAATGTGTTTTTTGTACCAATGTAAATACATTATGGTACAGAATGGAATTATTGTGAATGATGTACATGTTAATACTATTTTTTTCTGCAATTGTAATTCAGTGGGCATTATCTGTCTGGCCCAGTGCTTGCAATGTAAATGTTTTTATGTGGGTAAAACTCAAGAGAAAATTTAACGAAAGGATATATGAGCGTGTTTTGGATATAAAACAAATGTAACACTGATAATGCATTTGCAAAACACGTGCTCAACAATCCTGGACATAATTTTGGTTTTATGGGTTTGGATATTGTTGTTAAAAAATGTGAGGGGTAGGCAATGGGATGATTTGATTGAATTAAGGGAACTCAGATGGCAGATTAGGTTGAATGTTTGTGTGTACCCTGGCCTTAATGATAGTTTGTGCATTTCAAGTGTTTTAAAGCTTTGTTCTTGTTTATTGTGATTTATAGACAGGTTTTTAACATATATGTCAATGTGGTACTTATTGTCATGCATTTGCAATTTGAGTATTTACATAAAAAAACATTTTTTAAGTGTTTGTGGTCATACAGCATACCATTTACTTTTTTACTGGTTGTTTATATCATGCGTTTTTTTTTTTTTTTTGGAGAGAGGTTTAAATGAGGAATTGAGTTTCAGCACAGTTTCTGAGGAAGTCTTTGTTGCACACTGACAAAAGCGCTAAAACTTTCAATAAATCTTTGCTTTTATCTACATGGCAGTGGATTCTGTTTCCAGCCCATGTTGTATTTCCTTGTGTTTTGGTTACTTGGTTTGTCGAGATCTTTTTGTTTTCCCTCTAAACAATCAGTTGTCAAAATTCTGCTCAAAACACCATGCAGGAAGGCCTGAAAGACAGATGCCTTTTCTTTTCCTTGGACGAAAATGTTCCTGTATGCTTTTCCACCCTTTCTACTAATAGCCAGGATTATTCAGAAGGGCTCTGGAAACACCATTCTGGCCCAGGCAACAGTGGTCCTCCTTTCTTTTTGGAAAAAGTCAAGGGCAGTTACCACAAGCTTCCTCACAGACTGGACCTATTCACACAAGACGGGTTATTTGATACACCTCCCTACCTTTAACTTGAGCTAATTGCCTGGATGATTATCTTTTCAGCACATACTTTCTGAGGATGTGCACTAGGTGCTAATGGAGACAAAGAAACCTGCTATTAGGAAATCATATGATAGCAAATGGAAAATGTTTTCTAGCTGGTGCCAAAGCAAGAACCATGATCCTTTTAAAGATTAGTGTTTTTCTGGTTCTACAATATTTGTGAGAGTTATTATCCTCTGGCCTTTCGTAATGATTTATCAAGGTTTATTTGGTTACCATTTCAGCATGTCTGCCCACTGATACCCTCTTTCAATGCATTCACATTTTAAAATGTTTTGAAAGGGGTGTAGCATACCATGCCGGCTAGAAAATAGGTAGATCCTCCATGGGATCACAGCTTTGTTTAAGAAGATTTAACTCTGGCTCTATTTGAAACAGCCCATTGGGTTGATTAGAGCTTCATAACATGGAAAACAGTTTTACTGATTGCTCTGAGTTATGCAAGAAGAGTCTCTGAGTTGCAGGCTCTCATAGTGGGTTAACCTCAGATTTTCCACCAAGATATGGTTTCCTTGAGAACTAATCATTCATTTCTGTCTAAAATAGTATCCAAGCTGTATATCTCCCTGCTTTTTTCCAGAACCTAAAAATGAAGGAGAAAGAATTCTTCATACTGTAGATGTCCACAGACAACTCAGTTATTACATTTGCAGAATTTAAACTTTCAGAAACTCTGATCAGTTATTCATTTCTTTTGAATGTAACAGAAAAAGGCAATCTGTGTTGAACAGTCTGTCGCCAAATGGCTGCCACATATTATTCACTTTTGTTATGCCCACCACAACAAGGCAATTTTGGGTCAGGGCACACTCTACCAGGGCTTTGGCTTCATCAGTGGCTTTTTGGAAAGTAGTGGATTTTAGAAGTTCTCTAGAATCAGCAGCTTAGTTCTCTGTACTTACCTTTACAAAACACTGGAAACTGGATTATTTTTCTGGGTCTAGAACAGGCTTTACTAGGCACTCATATTTTCTACTCCCAATAATTATAAGCTATGGTAGTCTATTGATATAGCTAAGACTACATCAGCAGTGATCAAATGATGAACATAGTACAATTGTGTCAGTAAACTTACTATAACAGTAGATGTTTAAATGATAACTGCTGCAGAAGCTGCTCTCTCCACCCACTTATTTTTGTATATTTTTATTGCCAGAGTTAGGATTTTGTTTTTTATGTACCTATCATTGACCTTTAGCAGGGCTGTAGCTTTCCTCTCTCAGTTGGCATGAAAGGTGTGAATAATTTGGAGCCCAAACCTTTGAGTTTATTCAGCTCTGCTGCTGATGGTTTGGGTATGTGGAAGGTACCCTTAAGCTCTGGAACATATCCAGCTGTTATATCCTGTGCAGGCTAAAACCCATATTTGGTCTCAATAATTTATTTTGTCGTACGTCAGGGAATTCAACATTTATCCTTATCTGGCGGATTGCCTCATTCTGGCTATTACTACCCAAGACATTCTGACATTTCTTCAGTTCTCCATGAATTTATATAGCAGTCTAAGTTTCAAAATAAATGTAGAAAAATCCTCCATGGTCTCTTCTCACAATGTAGTCTTCTTGGATGCCTTCTAGATACTTCTCTGATGGTAATTTACCTCCCTACAGGGAAAGTTTCTTTCTACCATCAGCACTTATCAAATCTTGTTCACCCAAACAGTTCCTCAGCAAAGGAATTACTCAGAATTATTGGTTAAAAGACTTCACCCATCCTCTTTATTCTTTTATCCAGACTTTGCATGAGAATAAAATCCATCTGATTCCAACACTAGCATCTACTGTCTGTCTCTCTTCCAATCCTAGAATTCATCAAAAAGGAGCTCCTGTGGTGATCCAATCAAGTATAACAGAATCCAGGTCTCCCTCTTTCTTCCTCCATTCCTACACAGTTAGCCATAAAAGATGCCACAGATTTTGTGTGGAACTAGTTTATTAAGGTATCAAGTCCAGAGCATGTTAGAACTTCATTTCAGGCAAAGACACATAGACCTGTTATGGTCTCTGTGTGCACTCGCCTAGTATTGTTCCTACGTTCAAATAAATCATGAACCTGATAAAGGCCATCGAGGAAATGACTTAACTATGGATGCTTGGACCTCTGTTGGTCATAACAGACAGAACCACAGTAATGTGGAAAATGAACTGGTGGGGGGGGAGGGTCCTACCACCCTCTGTAGACTGAACAGATCTGGGAAAGACCCTCATAAATCTGTTTTTTTTCAATGTGTCAGAGAAGACTCAGTGTAGAAACTGCGTGCAGTTTATTAGGGAGTCTGTTAAATACATGGACAAGCATACCTGAATAAGATATTCTGACTGAAAGGGCTTACAGAGTGCACATTTTGGGACTGATAGCAAGGAAAATACCCAGATCCATTAAAATAAAATGTCAATCTTACTAGCTCAAAGAAAGGATTTCAGCAAAGTTATGGGGAAGAAGCAACTTATTAGAAATTGAAGACTCCAAAATATGTGTTGACAATGACTGTTCTGCACTTACCCAGTTAAAAGGTAATACATTTCTGCCAGTCATCAGATAGCGCAGACATCTTGGTTTAAGATGGAAGCTTTTGTATCCCACAACTTTCTGTATTTTCTTCCCTTCTGGTGCAAATAAAATGTTTATAGGGGTGAACTTATTATATTAAGAACTCAAAAATATTTCTAGCAGTCTAATGCAGGGAACTTTTCCATGATTCAGGGAAACAGTATGGGGGTCAGTACTTCTTGCAGTGTTGATGAGACTTCTGAGACTCCCAGTATACCCTTTTCCAACTTACAAATGAAAATGGAAGAAAAAAAGAGTGACATGCATGCATTTTCAGTAAAGATACATGGTAGTCTTCAAAATAACCTTGCAGTGGCTGATACAGAAAGTGAAATGTGACAGAGAATTCTGAAGCATGATTCCCTTGTATTAAATATTTGCATGATTTGTATCTAACAATATATAATTGTTTTTAAGTACTTGGTGACATTGGAAAAGGTTTTGCCTTTTTTCTAAGTGCAAGATAAGATAGTAGTCTTTGTCCTTGAACTTAATAAGCTGCATATTTCAAAAGATAAAGTTAGAAAAGTTTTGATTAAGATGGTAATTGATAGAGCTGTTTTTATGTTATCACTTCCTTTCAAAGAAGCAGGATGCTTAGTAAGGGGATAGGGTATATGTCTTCTTGGCAAAAGAATGGGTCCAGTGGGATAGTAGCATAACAGTAGATATTTGAATAGATCGCTGTTGCAGTAGCATATAGCTATATGAGAAGTAGCCTGCCAAAGGTACTGGATATCTAGCCAGTCTTCTAAGCTTTGAGTGCCTTTCTCATTCACCGTAGTCTACGCAAGCAAATGAACATGCTGCTGTAAGAAGGATGTATAGGCACCAAACTTCAGAACCTTCTTGCCATAGAGAGGGAGGCTGAAGCCTAGAGCTGTAGAAGTATGTTAGGTACAAAAGTACCATGTCAGATATAGGAAACCAATGTGACAGGGACAGGGATACTCTGGCCAGGGGAAGACCAGAGATTGAAAAAGATAGAAGGGAGGGTACTAGTACTGCAGCAGTAATCTGTTAAATCACTGGTTCATAGGTGAATACTAGATAGTCAGTCTGCAGGCCATTTCAAGCCTAGCCAAAAAACCCTATTAAAAATTTCCCTCTAGCCTCAAGAAGGGCAAAACAAAATAGACCGGGGCTGCCCAACCAGTTATCTATGTTTAGCTTAAAGGTAGAATGGATGCTACTCTGCTTGACATGTAGTGGAAGTTAGTGGAAGTTTGTTCCCAAGGTGAGGTATACAGTGGGATAGGAATTTATTACACCAACGTGTCTTAGTTATCTGCTGATGAAAGTATGGTTCCTTTAACCAAGTATTTGAGGTAGCGTTAGTTCTGTGAAGAAATAGGTCAAATAGAGCTGAATCTTTCATTGTACGAAAGGCTAGACACAGATCTCCACTGAGGAGTCTGAGAGAAAGGGCTGACAGTCTCTCCTGATAACTAAGAGTTTGATGTCACTGATCTTTTTCATTATAAATTTCTGAGGTGTCTCAAGTTGTGCAATATGTTTAGATGAATACAAGCCAAAAGGTGCATTATATTCAGTAATGAGTCTGATAAGATAAAAGTAATGGGGACTTGAGACTTCTTCGGATCTAGTGGGGTTGCCTTTGGAAATTAGATGGGTCAGATAAAAGGCTTTTCATACTACTCTCGAGACAGGATGGTCAGATGATAAGGAAGTATCAACAAGAGTGCCAAGACCCCTTAAAACAGTGTTTGTTTGGAGGGGTGCATCTCCTTTATGATAGGTGAAACTGTTTTGTTTACTAGAGTGAGCAATGCTAATTTTTTTACGTTGAATTTTAGACCATTTTCCTTGTACCAATTTTAAAATGGTCTAACCCATGTTGGAGCAGCTGTCAGTTTAAGATCAAATAACACCTGATTTATAGTCATCTGCAATCTTAGTTTACCATAGGTCAGTATGCTGAGCCTGAAGGTCTGAGAAATATTTGCCAAACAGGAAGGGACCCAAAACTGAGCCCTGTGGTACATCATTTCTAATTTTTTTTGTTTACAGAAGTGGCACCTGCTACTCTAACCACATTGCTTCTGTCAGACAACCAGTTAGCTATCCACCACACAATATCATGATTTGTATTCAGATTTACTAGTCTTTCAATAGTGCCTGCATGGTAAAAACAACAAGAAAAACCTGGCCAGGCTGGAGTTTTAAAACCTCCTGTAATAAAGAGCCATGGGATATATGGAAATGACCCCTTAAGGACAGCAAGTGTTTCAGAATGTCCATGACTTTCTACTTTTTCTTTTTAATTTTTTTTGATACATTCAGACCAGTTCAGCACTTCTTACAGCTATTCTTGACTTCCTTGTTTCCATTTTCACTAGTGGTGCTAGTTGTTCTACAGTTAAGGTCCAATTTACTCCCACTGCTAATTTTTGCTGAGGTGAAAATCATTCTTCCTTGGCTTCACTGACATTATGTATGGCCTTTTTCAAAGGTACCTTTTTTATTGTGACCACCTATTAAGGACCCCCTATTCCTCCATGGGATTTAGCAGTACATGTCCTTCCATGTCACTGTTGCAGTATTCCTTACATAAGGGATCTCCTGCCAAGGATAACCCAACATCTGGGCAGTATGCCAAAGCCTTTAGTATTTGCAAGTGCTGTACATCATAACTATACTGTCTGCACAAGGCGTAGGGCAGGCGCATACACTTCAGATCTTCCTTGTTTTAAGTCTGAATGACATTGATGAATGTCAGGCTGAACATCTTTCTTCTATGCTGGTTACTAAGTTGTTTTTCAGATAAGTGCCCCTTTGGGTTTCTTTCTTATCTTTCTCTCTTATTTTTAGTGTTGTTGGTTTCATGCCATCCAGACAGGGAAAATGTCAGTGTGGAAGGTAGATTCCCCATAAAGATCATCACAGCCAGTGTCTCTTCTGTCTGGGTGCTTCACACAACCATATGCAGTGTTCTATCTGCTAAGCGTTTGCCCCAAAGACCCTACATAGTTGCCTCTCCTTCTTGTCTCTTTACCTTTGAAACCAATGTCATAAGCTGTTGGCTGAAGGGACAATGACAGGGTCTTCCCATCTCGAGGGTCAGCCATCAGACAAGAAAAAGGCCAAAAAAATTCAGGTCTTATATGGCTGCTGTCCAACCTCCCCAAGGACATCTCTCTTGAGACTAGTGAAACCCCAGGGGATCATCCGGTAGTTGATTTGGATTCCTCTGCCATGACCCTGTTGGGGTCAGCATGGATCCAGCTTCTCACATGTCCTCAGAGTCTTTTCAAATGTCTGCTCCAGATGTTGAAGGGGAGCCTCAGCTGATTATCTCCTAGAGACCAAAGGAGATTCCACAGATCTTAGTAAGGGAGGAGATCCCTACTATGCATATTGAATAGCCCTAAAAGACAGGGTGGCAGCAGTATAGACCTTTTTGCCCAGCATTGTTTCTCCTATTCCAAAGTTTCAGAGAAATTACCCTTCCAAATCTGCTTTTGATCGCAGACAGTCCTGCCCTCCACCCAAGGGTCAAAAGGGTTCTGGATGTGTATCTCTCAGGGTTTTTTGTGTGGACATCCTGCAAAAGAAAACAAAGGCATATTTCCTCTGCAGTCAAAGATCTCCAACGAGAATCGTAGGATTTTACTCAGGGTTGTTGAACACTTTCATGGCTTTAAAGCCTCCTCAAAGTCTCTGTGCCTCCCCCTCTCTGGTCTTCCACTCCTCTTAAAGGACCTAGAGAGCAGGATTCCTTTGATGTGGATCAGGATTCAGGGGAAGAGTCATTAGCCTACTCTTCTTAGATGCCTTCCTTATAATATGGTTCAAGGGAACAGGATTCTGTTGGTCCAGTTTCCACTTTAGAGCAACCCTCCTTTAGGGACACCATTCCTGTATGATGGAGTTCTTTAAGTGGGATTGTTCTCAGGTTTCTGATATCCAGATGTGGTATTATGAGCTCCTCAAGATGGAATCTCCGAAGCCTTCTGCTGTTCCTCCAGTTTTGCCTGATCTCCTGGATACCTTTTCAGCAGCTTCTGTAGCCCCGGATTCTCAGCTCCCTGCTGCTAAGAAAATTCACAGATTTTACAAGGTGCTTAATTTTTTTATTATTATTATTTATCACATTTGTTAACCGGTTGTCGCCTCACAGTAAGACGCTGTCAGGTTCGATTCTCAGCTAGAGCATCTTCTGCGTGGAGACATACGTGAATGGGCGTACCTTCATTGAAGGTTGTGCATCAGGGCTGGTAACGCAGCATGTAAAAATCAACTACCAATCATTAGCGGACCGGAGTTCCGCTGTGGCGACCACTAACCGGGAAAAGTCGAAAGACTCAACAACAACATTTGTTAACCGGGTAATGTCCAACTGGGCCAGAAGCTCATTTTCAGTGGAGGCCTGGGAAGTAAAGCTCCAAAACAGAACAAGACTAACAGTAAATCATTATATGCAGAACAAATACAACAATACAAATTCAAATGACAGAGAGTACATATTTACAGATAGCATTAACAGAGACACCAAGACCGATGCAGTTGCATGTGCAGTTATGAGCAACAGTTCATAGTAATTATCATTATATGCAGAACAAATACAAGTATAAAAGACAGTGAGTACATATTTACAGATAGCATTAACAGACATACCAACACTGATGCAGTTGCATGTACATTTATGAGCAACAGTTCATAGTAACCCAAGTCCAATAGTGTAGCAGAATATAGTTGTAATATATAAACAATTCAGCATAGAGATGAAGGAGAATAAGTGGTAAGGCTAGAAGCAGCAGAATAAGGGTAGCTAGGAAGAGTGATGTAGCAAGGGAGCTAGGAAGAATTAGTCTGGAGTAATGACTGTAAATTTTTGTATAAATGCCCTACTGCTTATCCTTCTGTGGTGTCTGTCTCCTCTGACAAACCCTCCAAGCCATTGCTCTCTACTAAGCTGCTTCCTTCAGATAAGGATAGTAGGGCCATGGAGAGACAGGGAAAACAGGTCTATACTGCTGCCGCCCTGTGTTTTAGGGCATTAATTACCAGATTCACACTCCCATGTATGTTTTAGCCTTCCTCTCTCAGTTTTCTCAGGTGATTTCTGATCTTCTTTATTCTGAAGGGAAGGCTTTGGCCCTTTCCTTGTTGAGTTCTAACTCTCAAGTTGCCTGCCACTCTATTAAATGCAGTTATGATGTCTTCCAGGGCTGCTACATTTTGTTCTGTTATGAGGCTTTACTCTTGGCTTCATCCTCAAGCTTTGCCTGATGACATTAATGCCAAATTATTGAATGCTCTTTTGGATAATAAAAGTCTTTTTGGTACTGCTAATGCTGAAATTTTTAAATGTTTCCAGAATAAGGTCAAAGCCTTGCAGAAGTTGAAACATATTTTTGTTTCTCCTATTCCAAAGTTTCAGAGGAATTTCCCTTCCAAATCTGCTTTTGTTCACAGATAGTCTTGCCCCTCCCCCCCCAAGGCTAAAAAGGGTTCTGGATGTGTACCTCCTGCTAAATCTACATAGATCCCTATTTCCCAGAAACCCCTTTTCAGGACAAGCTAGGTTTTATCTGATAATTTCCCTCCCTTTTCTCTCACCAAGGTTCCCTTGTCCCTTTGTCTTTCCCTGTGCCTTCCAAATTGGTTAAGGATCACAACAGACTCTTGGGTTCTGTCCCTTATCTGCCAGTGGTATTTCATGTTTTTGAAATCCCTTCCTGCTTTTCTGGGTATCCCTCAAACACTTCAAGAATGACTTCCTCTCTTCCCAGAGATGCTTCATTATCTCTTGACCTAGGGCACCATTCAAGCTGTGCCCTCTGCCCAGGAAGGGGGGGGGGTTATTCCAGAATGTTTCTGGTTCCCAGGGAGGAGGGCACCTGGAGACCAATTCTGGACCTTTCCAAGCCTAACACTTATCTCAAGGTCCCCTCCTTTTGGATGTTATCTCTTTGTAAGGAATACTGCAACAGTGATAAGGAAGAACATACTACACATACTACAGTTGTGTAAAATCTTACCATAACAGCAGATGCCCTTCTCTTCACTGTTACAGTATTCACTCCCTCCCTCCTGTCCCCTCTATTCTAACCTGTTCTCCTTTCCATCATTGCAGGGGGTGCCTCTCTCTTGTCTCTTCTGGATGCACTTTTTCCTCCTGTTGCATAGGGACATTCTGTTCCTCTTGTGGCTTTTCACTTCTGAAGTATGTCTTTCTGTATGTCACCTTTATGTCCTGTGCCTTGCCCTGGGAGCGTGCATGTGACATATGACACCTGTATACTGGGCGGAGGTTAGGACTATCTTTGACTGAAGATCCCTTATCTAAGGAGTACTGCAACAGTAAAAAGGAGGACATCTACTGTTATGGTAAGATTTTACACAACTGTACTTTATTCAGGCTTTGACCAGTCCCCCTTTGAGCCATCTGCCAGGTGGATTTAAAATTCTTGTAATGGTAATCCATTTTTTGGTTGCACTTACATCAGCTAGACAAGAATCAGAACTCCAGGTACTCTCTTCATAGCTGCAGTATTTTTTTTCATAAGGCTAGAGTATCCCTTTAGACTAACCCTTTTTTTCTACCTACTGTGGCATCAAAGACAGCTATTAAGCAGTTCATCAACCTACCTGTTTACTCTACAAAGTTTTCCAACAAGGGGGAATACATGCTGCACATATTGGTTGCACGTAGACTGCTTAGATTTTATCTCCATAGAACTAAGGATTAGAGGAAATCAGACTGGTTGTTTGTCTCCTTTTCTAAGGCTAATTTGAGTAAGACAGTTTTTAAAATAACTTTAGCCAGATGGCTCACTGATTGCATTTCTTTTTATTTTTATTTTTTTATTTAACATTTGTTTATACTACCAAAGGGTTAACATTACCTAAACCTGCTAATGGTCATTCTACCATATATGTGGCTACATAATCTGCCTACTGGTCTAGAGCTTCTATATATATTTGTGCAGCTTCTTCTTGATCCAATGCTCATACCTTCATTGCTCATTACAAATTAGACAACTTATCACGGAATAGGGCAACATTTGGCTCCTCTGTGCTCTGGAATATCCTTCCTTGAGGACCACCCAGAGTTTTTGCTAGCTGGGACTGTGTCCTATTGGTTGAGGAATAAACAAAAAAAAAACACCACCAGACACAATAGTTATGAACTCACCATAATGATGTGTGTCTGCTGTCTCTTTTCATCCTTCATCAACATCCTGCCCTCCAGCCCTCTTGCTGGTTTGGACATTTTTTATTTGGGCTGCTAGTATGTCCTGAGGAGTAATTCCACCCCACCTTGCTGAATGAGCTCCAGTCTTCTTTCTTCCTCTTTCTTCTTTCTGTCTCAGATGTGATTTAATTTGGAGTATGTTTTTTACTGGGTACCTTGTTTTGTGCAAGATGATAGGCTGCCTAGAGGCGAAATTCAATCTGAGGTAATTCAGGCAAAGGAGAGGATTGTGGGTAAGGGGAGAAGATTGAGCTACACAGCCAAAGTTTAATGAAGTAGCCAAAGTTGGATTTGAGGTCAGATCAGAAACACATTGATTAAGGAAAGATGAAAACAGATGACACAGATACATCGTTATGGTGAGTACATCATTTTTGTTTTCATCCTAATTTAGATCAGATGCTGTCTCAGGGGATTATAGAACCTGTTCCCCAAGATCTAAGAGAGAGAGAATTTTATTCAATAATTTTTTTGGTGCCAAAAGAAAGAAGGAATCTGGAGACCTTTCCTTTCTAAACTTTCACATCAAAATAATAAAATTCGAAATGTTTTCTCTCTTCAGTCTCTGCTATCTCTCATTCCACCTCTCAGTTTTCTAGTAACTTTGGATTTAAAAGATATTTACCAAATTCCAATCCCCAAAGATTTCAGATGCTTTTTTTTGCATTTTTCTGTGTCTAGTTTACATTTTCAGTTTTCTGCTTTACTCTTTGGCTTATCAACAGTTCCAAGAGTGTTTAAAAATGCCTGGCTCCTGTAATAGCCCAATGCAAGTTGCTTGACATTCACATATTCCCATATTTAGATGACTGCCTTATTTTTGCAGATTCTTTCATAGGCTGTTAAGACTTTCTGACTTGAGTAATAAACCTTTTTTTTCAGTCCAGCTTTTAAGGTGAACAAAAAGAAATCTTCTCATTCCATCTCCCATGATAATGTTTCTTAGATGTCTACTGGATGGATCCCTTATGATGACCTTTCATCCTCAGGACAAAGTGGAATATTATAAGGAGCAGTTTCTGATTTTACAACCAGACTCTTGGATCTGCCAGGAAATATCTCAGGATCCCAGTTTTCATGATGTCTACTATTCTCATGATATCTTCGGCCAGACTTCACATGAAGAAGATTCAGTGATGTGTCAAATCAGTTTGGACTTGGCAACACCCCCATCCCCCTTCATTTCATATTCCAGTGCTGGGATTTATGAAAAAATGAGCTGCTGTGGTGGTTGAATCAGTTCTCTAAAACCAGGTCTTCTTTTACCCTGCTAGCCCCTCCCCCACTCTGCTTGTAACCACAGATGCATCATACCTTACTTGGGGAGTCACTTCCAAAGGAGTGAAAGTGCAGAACCACTGAAATGAGTAAGGCAAGTAAAAACACATAAACATCACTGAAATAATGGCCCTAATAAAGGCTGTCAAACCTCTGAACCATCTTTGGACTCCAGGCCCTATGCTAGTAATCACAGACATCACCAAAGTGATGTGGTACATAAATAGTTGATAGGGAACCAGGTCCTATCCCCTTTGTAGACTAGCTATGGTAGTCTCTGAACTAGGGACTCTGTACATTCAGTTCCTCCAGAATACCTTCATTTTTTCAGACTGCCAGAGCAAAACAGTGTTGCAGACAAGCTGACTAGGAAATACCCTCAAGAATGGGGTGAACCCATGGGTCTTCCAGGAATTGATCCATCAGGGATTAACAACTCAAGTAGATATGTTTTCCTCTAGTCACAACAGACAGTTAAGGAAATTCTTCAGGACTCCTTGTACAAAAGACTGGAAAACAGATGTCTTTTCATTTCCATGGTTGGGAATGTTCCTTTATACTTTTGCACCCTTTTGGCTGATGACCAGGGTTCTTCAAAGATTCAGAAGGAATTTCCAAAAATAATTGTGGTGACTCCCTTTTGGCCCAGACAACAGTGGTTCTCCCTTCTCTTGAAAATGGCCAAGTACAATTACAACAAGCTTCCTCACAGAATGGACTTAACTCACACAGTGCAGGTTGTTTGATATACCCCAACCTTCAGCTTCATTTAACTGCCTGAATTATAGAATTTTAATACCTTTTAGACACTTTTTTCCTGAGGACATGCAGCAAGTATTAATAGGAAAATAAGAAACCTGGTAATAGAAAACATGTAGGGAAAGTAGAAAATATTTTCTAATTGGTGCCAATGCAGTAATTGGGGCCATTTTAAGGCTTAGGCTCATGTGACTCTTCAGTATCTGTGTGAGTTATTATCCTCTGGTCTCTTATTCTTCTGTCAAGAGATACCTTTTGGCCATCTCTCCATGTTTACCCCCAGACACCCCCACCTCAAGTGAAGCAGTTTCTGAGAGAGGTTTTACATACCCATCAACATAGAAGGCAGGAGGGGGCTTTTTCTTGGGATCTTAATTTTGTACTAAAAAAAACTTAAGCTGTTTCCTTTTAAACATGCTTATAAGGCTGATTTGACATTCTTACCTTGGAAAACAGTGTTACACATTGCTCTGACTTCTGCAAGACGAGTATCTGAGTTACCAGCTCTTATGGTAAGTCATACCTATCTCATTTTTCACAAAGAAAGGGTTATTTTGAGAACAAATCCTTCTTTATGCCTAAATTTGTTTCAGAGTTTAAATTTAGCCAAGTTATTCATCTAGGTTTTCATTCCAAAGCCAGAACTATGAGAGAAAGAATTTTACACATTCTTGATGTCCACCAAAAACAAAGATACTCCACTGACAGGACAAAAACCTTTATGATTGCTGACCAGCTTTTAGTTCCTATGAAGGTAAGAAAAAGAGACAAGCAGTGTAAAAACAGACAATTTCTAAACGGTTGTCCCATTTTGTTATCATTTGCTATTCTCACCATAATAAGACAGTTTTAGGCAAACTCAGGTCTCACTACCAGGACTTTATGTGGCTTTTTAGAAAGAGGTGCACTCTAGAAATATACTAGATGCAACAACTTGATTATCTGTACATATCTTTACCAATAGCTACAAAATGGATTCTTTCTCTAGGTCTAAAGCAGGTTTTGCTAGGACGTCTCCATTGTATCCTGGACTCTTTCCCCCTCACTTTCTTCCTACGCTCTCGTACAAATCCAAAATAACTTAGGCTACTGCAGTAGTGATCTAATGATGACCATATACAGTTGTGTAAGTAAAGATGCACAAATAGATAACTGTTGTATTAGCTACACCGTCTCTCCATCCCCTGTCTTATGTTTTAGTTTTTTAGGCATGATGTGGATACACATATCTTTCTTTTTTTTTCCCTATCAGATATTTACTTATCAGGACTCTAGCTTCCCTCTTTTGAGGCAAGAAAGCTCTTAGGTTTTGGTGCTCTGACCACTCATTTTATCATGCCTTTCTCATACTGTGGAGTGGTTAGGCCATGTGGAAGGTGCCCTAAAGCTTGGGAAGCTGTCCATCTGGTTTGGTCTTTGGTAGGGCATCCCATATAGCTAAGTTTACTGCAATAGTGATCTATTTGAATATCTACTGTTATGGAAAGTTTACTTACACAACTGTATTTTTCTCTCCTAGCTCTGTCGTCTAAGTCTTTCAGCTTTTCTTTTATTTCATCTTGTAGGGATTCCACCTCCAACAACTTTGTTTTACTTTAATACTTGTCTCTTCCAGCACTGACATTCCATCAGTATGTTGGTTGAGTGCATTCTCAGTTAATTCCATCCTCTTATTGTTACTTTTAATATAGGTTTCCTGGGTTCCAATGATTTTTAGTGACATCTGTGTATGTTATTAATCATATCTTGAAGTACAGTCATTTATCTTTTTGATCTAAAAAACATTGTCGGCTTCTCCTTGGAGGTTATTCACCACAAGCTCTACCTTCTCTCAAGCCTTAATTGGTATTTCATAAGGATTTTAATGGAGTCTCGCAATTTCTTTTTTAGACATCCAGGCAAGTCTTGATCCGCATATTAATCAGTAAATTTGTGGTTGTAGTTCAACATCATTGGCTTCCTTGGAATTAGCAAAACCAGCATGATCAGTTCATTAAAGGCTGAATCCAAGAGAAAGAGACAGAGGGGAGAGAGAAAAACACCACACCGGAAGTCCCCCTAAAGCTTGTAGTTTAGATATGAATGGATAAAGCCTAGTATAGTTTGAGATATTCAACATACAGAATATGATTAGATCCATTCATACCTCTACTATGTTAGCTATGTCTTTGCTATGAAAGTTATAGTGCATTGTTACTGGAGACGTAATGTGACTGAGGGATGTTTAGTAAAGTAATCTTGTAGCCAGTTTAAGCCTGTTGTGCATTTAGAGGTTTTGAGTTGCAGTGATGTAATGGCTGTATTGCTACTTCACCTTATTCTTGGTGTCACTACAAAATCTTTGTGGTAAAGTGCATAGCTTTGGCTTTCCTTAATTATCTTATTTGTACTGTCAGAGTTCCCCAGAGACAACTTCTCTGTTTGCCATTCTTGTTAGATTTAATGGCAGAACCTGATTGAAAATGCAGAAATGATATTTGATGGGTCATAGGTGGGAGGCTGTATTTCATATCTGTCATGTATAGATCTTTTGCAGTCTTTTCCAAAATTTTGGCTTTGAAAATTGAGTACTGTCCCTGTAAACTAGCTGATACTGTCTGCCTGGCAGTAATAGCTTATCCAGATGCTTAAGAACTAGATCCCACTGTTTTGCAGAAAACAAAATGAAATGACAGAGTTACAATTAAGACATGAATGGATTGACATTTACTGTTATAGTGACTTTTTCACACAACTTTTTTCTGCTGGTGACTAAATCTGAGCATTTCCTTTATCACATTCATGTAGTTCCGGGGATGCATTGACACAACTTGCAGATTTTACTTGACAAATCAGTGAGCAGTATCAAAACTTCACATAATAGTTTTCAAATTAAGAAATTTAATAAAGGATGTTGTGCTTGACTTTTTTATTTTATATATTTCCAAGTATTAATAATGTTAGTACCAATCATGCTAAATATAGTATATATATTTTAGGGTGGCAAAAGTTGTAGCACCCAAGAAAGAAAAACTACACCAGGCTGAAGGTGAACTAAAGATAGCCATGGATGGTCTGCGAAAGAAACAAGCAACACTTAAGGAAGTTCAAGACAAACTAGCCAAACTACAAATGCAACTTGAAGCTAATAAACAAAAGAAAACAGACTTAGAAAATCAGGTGAGATTTTATTAAAATCCATTAAGCTTTGCTATTGTGTATACTATAAATGTGTTAGTTCTGAGTTATGCTAGCTCAGCTAGTTCAAAGGCAAATGTAAAGAGTATTAGCATAAACACAGCATGTAGGTTGGTTCCCTGTTTCTCTTTTTTTATTTTTATTCTTCCTTTGCATACTAATTTTTCATGCATGATTTTTGCCCCATGTCTGCTGACCATCAAGTCTTCCCCAACTTGAGCCTATTTGTTCCCCTTTACCAGTTATCCATACATATATATAAAAAGAGATCGAAAGAGAGGGAGATGTCTGGAGGGGCACAACCCAGGCAACCACGAGGATGGTATATGCCTTCACTGACATAGTAATGAGGAAGTATGGTTAGAGAATGCGTGATCCATGTCACCATGGGGCCCTCTATGTTTTTCTCAGAGTGTATGCACACCCCAATGCACCTGCAGTGAAGGCCATAACTTGCATGGCTTGATGACTGAACACCTACCCTAGAGCTATCCCTTGCATTGCTGTTCCCACCTGTGAGAGATTGTGGTGCAGGATGTTCTGATTTGCCTCCCTGTTCTCCACAGTATTCACTCCCACATTTTCCACACTACATACAGGAGATGGTTGAACTGCTAATCAACTCCGAGTTACCTTGGTTGTGGTTAAGGCTTTATCCTTCTAGGCCTGTGGAAATGGTTCATTTGCATTCTAAGTTTTAAAAGGCAATAAATCTGTTTCTTGCTCCACTCATTTTCGTCTCCATGAGAAAACTTGCAGTCAAGTTACTGTTTAGAAAATTCACCTCTCACTTCCACTCATAACATAAACTACTTCGCAGCAGCAAAGCATTTTCCTTTCAGGGTTATCATAAATGAGGATGTCTTCCCTGGCAGTGATACCTCTTCCTTCACCATTGAATTAAAAATGTCCTATCAATTGTTTTACCAGTGAATTAAACAAGTCTTCCATATCAGACTGCAGTTGTGTTCCTGTATGACATGAGCTGTAATGTAATTTTATGCCTTCTGTAATAGTATTGTGATATTATATTCTATGCATGTCAGCTTTGAACACTGTCACTTTTAATATGTTCTTTATTCTTACAGCACATGTCTCTTTCCATCAGCTTCATGATAGCAAAGCTATTTTTGTTTCCACTTTTAGCCTCTGATTTCAGGGTCATCTCCCTCCTTTATACTCTTCTTGCCATCCTTTAACCCTTGCCAATATTTGATAATCTTCCTCCCCCTAAACCTTATTTTTTCTTCCTATTCTCTTCACCTTTTTGCATACACCAGCCTAGATTCCTTCAGCCAATAATTGCCTCCATTTTACTTTTTTTTTTCTGTCAGAGGTCTTATATTGGGATGCTGCACTAATGTTCAACATTTAGATCACTGTTGCAGTAGCCTAAGCATTATCAGATATATCCTGTCAAGGATATGATCACCAGGCAGCTTTCAAAGTTTCGGGACACTTTTCACATTTCCTGCTCACTGCAGGGCTCAAGAATAGCCCCATAAAAGCAGTGGTTAGGTCTTGAAAAGCTGAAGTGTGCTCCCTCTGTGGGCTTCATGGAACTGACGGTTGCTAGTGATCCTTCGGGACACAGAAGAGAAGCATCCTTTTCGGGAAACCTTCCACCAAATCATTCTTCTGAGGGAAAAACTTTGATCTGATATTGTCAGTTTTTCCTCACATTCCCTCCCTCCAAGTCTGCTACCTTTGTTTTTTCTGGTTGGACAGGAAGCATAATTCAGACCCTCTTTAATATCTCCAGTACTCCAGAAGTGGTCTCCTTAAAATTTTCAGCTGTAAGTTCAATTCCTTTCTTTCTGGGGATTATCCTAGCAAACAAAATCTGAGGTAACAGGGCGAGATGGATTGTGGGTAAGGGGAGGTATCCAAGAGCTTTTTAGTTGCCATGAGCTTAGTAATGGCAGAGTCAGATCCAATGGATTGGATCTATACCCATATGTGAATAGAGATGAAAAATCGACAATATAGATGGAACATTATAGTGAGTACATAACTTCTTTTTTTTTTTTTTATTTGAACTTTTTTTTTGCTATGAACTATTTTTGTTTTGTTTTGTTTTGTTATGGACTGTCATGTTTTGCAACGGGATTTTTTTCTTCAGAAATGTTTGCTTGAAAAATGTACAAAAATGTTTTTCTACATATTGATGTATGTAAGGGGCATGATATTGTGTTCTGGGGGATGGTTAATGAAATATTTACCTCAAAACCTTAAGTTTTCTTTCAGGGGATGTAACAACTCAACCAAGCTCTGCTACCTATCTTTGTAGCTCTCTTCCCGGCTTAACCATGGAATAATCATTAGCCTCCTTTGTTCTGCCTTCTACTGTGTGCAAGAAGAAAACTCCTCAAAACAATAATGTCAAAAGAGCTGGTTTGCTTAAATATATCAAAATGCATAAATCATGGATCAACTTTTTACAGAAAACCCATCTATTAAAAAAGATCTACAAAAATACTCATTCAGTGGCTATACCATTCTGTCTGATTCATAAGGGGCACTCTTATTCTATGGAAAAATACTTATACTATGCCAAGAATTATAGATACATTTTCAGATAAATATGGGATGCTAAGCATGGTTATTTTGGAAATCAATAGGAAGTATTATACTTTGATTAATACATACTGGATACCAGGCCTGAGTACTAAATATGTTGACAAATATCTGATTACTTTAAATGCAAAAGAGGAAATTATAGCAACAGATGATTTTAACTGCCTGTTATTAGGCAGTGATACTTCTAAAAATGGTAAAATAAAACTAACATCTCAAGCCAAGAAGTTAAATGACTTTACAAACCAGATGAACCTTAAAGATATACATGGTCTAAGAGAACATTATTCCTTATTCTTCACTCACTATTGATATCAGTTTGGTACACAAACAAACATTGATAAGGTCTTTGTATCAAATAATATATACTCTAAAATAAGTGATGTATCTATAATGACTTGTCCACTTTCGGACCATAATGCTTTAAACTTTACATTAACTACGCATATTGATGATTTAAGATCTCTACAGAGAATTCCTGCTTACATGACTAAGTTAAAAGACTTTAGGAAATGGATAATGAAAGAAATAGACTTGTTTATGGAAACAAATGATAATGGTGAAGTGACTGATACTATACTATGGGACACCTTTAAAGTTTATATTTATGGTAGAATAAAATCTTGGTTTCTTAAAAAAAGGAGCGAATGGGACAAAGAACTTTTAGACTTACAAAAACATAGACAAGATAAAAATGGACGCAATGCCAAATAATGTAGCACATAACGAAATTACTAAATTAAATCAAAAATACTTAGATGCTCTGAATCATAAGGTAGCCATAAACCTGGAAAATTTTAAATTACAATCTTATGCTTAAATCCCAAATATCTACATAAAATAGTAGTAAGCTCTGAGCCGACATGTGATGGATAATGCAACGCACAAATTCACTTTCAGGGCTATAGTAAACATAAGGCTTACCACTAGAGGGGGTGATGTGAAGCATTTGACAGAATTAGCAGAATCCAGATGGATCATTGAGCTTATGGCCAATCGTACACCAGGTTTAAATGATGTGATACCTGTTAAGCCCACCCTTCAAAAAAGGCGGGCTTTTTACTGAATCCTATTGGATATGCACTAGTTTAAAAGAAGGGGTTGTTTTATTGTAATTTTATCTGATGAAGGGAGAAGTCCTGAAAGCGCTCATCTTGTGTTTATGTGCAATAAAGATTTTAAGGAATAGCAGTGTCCTTGCCGCGTTTTTTGGTGCATATTTGATTTTGGAATCGTAGGCTGGACTTTGGTATAGTACTCAACTTTTTTGCTTTGCTTTCTGTTAAAAACAAAAAGTTTAGTTTGCTTTTTCTTGTTAAGATAACTCTTTCTTTAAAGAAAATATCTGAAAAAAGGTCTGACAGGATTTAAGAAATGTGAAAATTGTAGGTATAAGTTGCCTTATTCAGATGCCCACAATCTCTGTGTATGTTGCTTGGGTCCAGAGCATTTAACTCAGGATTGTACTATCTGGCGTGGGCTCATCCACCATGCTTTAAGGGACAGGAAGAACAACTTGATTTTAAAAGGCTTGCTGCCAACTTCATTTTCTAAAGCCATTACTGGGGTTCAATCCCCCAAACTCAATTCTAGAGACCCTACTAAAAGGTCTAAGTCTTCTGAGTTTCCAGCATTTTCTTTAACGGAACCTAGGAAGAAGAAAGAGAAGCTAGATCCGAAATTACT
This sequence comes from Protopterus annectens, assembly GCF_019279795.1. Taxonomy (NCBI): domain Eukaryota; kingdom Metazoa; phylum Chordata; order Ceratodontiformes; family Protopteridae; genus Protopterus; species Protopterus annectens. The sequence continues at coordinate 1,626,792,011 of NC_056737.1, forward strand.
TATGGTCCGACCATCATCGGATCCTGTTAAGCCTGTGTCAGATCCTTCACCCTCAGATCCAAAAGCCCTACCAAGGACAACATACTCTCCAAGTCTAGATCCAGTCCCATCAAAAGTGCCCTCTCCTTTTTTAGAGAGGTGCTCCAAATCACCATCCCAGGTATCTTCTCATTCCTCCAGGAGCCTCACGGAAGCAGATGTGGAGGAAATTCTTCATGTAGCAAATTCATAGAAGAGTTCTCACATTTCCTACCCTTTCAGGTTAGGAAGTTATGTACTACTTCACCCATTACATCTCCTTTTCTAATCCAGTCTGTGGTTTAAGAGTCCTCAGATTCAAGCGTTCCAGATCCGTCTGGTTCAGATCCGAAGACAGCACTGTTTTCAGATCTGAATGCTGCTCTGAATGCACTGGCTGTGATATCCATAGAGCCAGATGACTCACAGAGCCGAAGCATCCCTATTGGATCCAGAAGGATGGAGTCGACTCCAAGGTTTTTGGAGCTGTTTTGTCCTCGCAGAACTTCTGCACTGGATAGCTTGGCTCCAACTTCAGCCTCTGGTGGATTGTTCTTGGGGCAGGGAGGTGACAAGCCAAAAACTCGTTTTCTTAGCTCCATTGTCTTTCCTCTCCCCAGAGCGATCTCTGTCTTTGAAAGTTTGAAGAGAGTGCTCTCTGCTCTGGCAATTCAGATGGGTTCTTCCCCCTTGGAATCCTCCCTCTACTTCTCAGATGTCTTTGCACCATGATGCTTGACATTCTACCCCACAGGGACAGCAAGCTCAAAGCTTCCAGACTACCCAGCAGGGTATCTTAGTCTCTTCTGATACTTCACCAGACCAGCCTACCAGGGAAGTCCCTAGGAAGAGAAAGTGCAAAAGAAGGCACTTGGATCTCCTCAAGAGTCAGTCATCGAGAATACTGATTTCAGTGAAGGAGGGGGGGGGTCCCCAAAATCACCACCCAATGTCTCATTTGGAGACATTCTTGAGATCCTTAAATACAAGGATGGTTGGTCATCCTGAAGAACTTATCTGGAGGAATCAGCATTTCTGTAAGCCTTTCGTTCTGGCACGTCTACTTCCTGGGTTACTCCGTCCTCTATTGAACTCATCGATTTGATTTCTAGGCAGGTTATATGATTGAGCCAATCCCCAAGAGACCAAACCAAATTCTGGCTCCACCAGTAGGCTAGGAATTTTGGAGTAAAGGGGTGCCAGTAGATGCCATGTTTGCAGAGTCCTTCAAATCATCGTTCATCAATGCTCCCTTTGATAGTACTTCTTTGTTTGACCCCACAGTAAAGGATGCCCCGTGACAGAGGAGGCCCGCAAAACCAGTGGTCTAGAGTTTCCTTTAATGACAGACCCTTTCAGCGCTCCTGAATGGAGGTCCAGTTGCCTATTTCTGGAGGCAGGCAGTCAGGGGTCATTTATCGCTGTGCCTGAGAGCATGGCTAGATATAACAAAAGACAGTTGGGTGCAGATAATTATTTGCAGAGGTTATATAATTCCCTTTTCACTACCTCCTGTATTGTCAAGAAAATTTCTTGATGTTCCACCCAATCAGAAGAAATTAGCAGCACTAGACTTACAAAAGCTGCTAGAAAAGAGTCATCCAAGAAGTCCCACTAGACCAAATAGAATCTAGAACTTACCTTTTTAATGCCAAAGAAAACAGGGGACTGGAGACCAATTTCGGATCTCAGTGTATTGAACAAGTTGGTTCGATGCACAAAGTTTCAGATGGTCATGGTTCAGTCCATTCTGTCTTTTCTGGCCAAGGATGACTGGATGTGCTCAATAAACCTCCAGGATGCTTACTATCATGTAAAGATGAACTGGTAGTCCAGAAGGTACTTGTGCTTCTAGCTGGGAGCCAGTCACTATCAATTCAGAGCACTGCCCTTTGGCCTCACCCCAGCCCCCAGGGTGTTTACCATGTCCATGGCAGTGGTAGCACCTCACTTGAGACTGCAAGGACTCTCGGTGTTTCCATTTTTAGATGACTGGCTCATTACTGCTCCGGCCAGGCAAGGACTGATAGAAGCAAAAGATCAGGTGTTGCAGATCTGCTCCCATCTCAGAATAACCATAAATTATGACAAGTCTCATTTATAACCAACCCAGACATTGGAATTCATAGGGCAGTGTTCAACACAGTGTCTATGGTTGCTTCTCTTCCTCTTTCGTGAGTGTAAACAATAAAGATGCAGGTCAGGAAAATAATTTGCAGTACCATAATTTCAGCCCAATTGATTCTACAAGTCCTTGGATCAATGTCAGCGGCAATAATTTTAGTTTCCTTAGCAACATTTCATATGAGGATTCTACAATGGATGCTAGCAACACAATGGTCAATGCTTTCTTAACCCATGTCAGCGAAGATAAGAATCTCCCAGGTTTGCAAATGGTACCTTTCCTGGGGGATGTAGTCTCATCAGCAGTTACAAAGTCATCCTTTCATACTCCCTCAACCCAAGGCCATAGTGACTATGGACAACTTCCCACATCGAGTGAGGGGGCATTTCCTGGGGAAAATAGTCCAAGGCACTTGGTCCCCTGAAGAGGCCAACTTTGCATATCAATGTTCTGGAAATGAGAGCAGTGTTTTTGGTGTTGTAGGCATTCCACGACTCTCTCCCTCTCAGAATCCAGACAGACCTACATATCAGTAGTTTAGTACATAAACAAACAGGGGGGAACCAGATCTTACCCTCTGTGTCGAGAAGCCCTCAGAGTGTGGCAATGGGTGATATCTTCAACTGCTTTCTAATAGCATGCATATTTCGGCGAAGTCTATCGTGATAGCAGACAAACTGAGCAGGTCCATCTTACTACCTCGAGTGGTCTCTCAACAACAAGGTGACGGAAATGATTTTCAGTCGGTTGGCCCAGCCTTGCTGCAGTTTTTTTTCTTATCCCCTAAACAAGTGCAGCAGCTTCTTTGCCCTGATCCCCAGAATTACTGAGGGATGCTTTACTCCACAGTTAGCCCCCCCCCCCATCTTCTGTATGCTTATTCTCCTACTCCCCCAATTCCCAAATTCCTTCAGAAAGCAGCCCGGTTGAAGAGCAAAGTCATCCTCATTGCACTTTACTGGCCACTGCAGATTTGGTTCCTCTTCCTGTGGCCTCATCCACTATACCCACCTTAGATTCTAGATCCAATTCCAGACCTTCTGTCTCATCTGACAGGCATCTTTCACCCAGATATCTCAAATCTCAAGCTAACAGCATAGTTTCTCCAATTCCTGTAATAGCCAGGCAACCAATGCTGTCTTCCCCATCTATTCCATACTTTTACCTTCCCATAAACCTTCTACTAGGAAACTCTACAGGAGTAAATGGAGAGAAGGTTCATTGTTTGGGCAGAGCAGAATCAGATAAACCACTTCTCAGCTCCAGTTCATTCTTTTCTTGAATTTTTAGTGAGTTTATTTAATGAGGGTGATAGTTCATTAACTATTAAAGTTCAACTCACAGCAAGCTCTAACTTTCATGTGGGGTTTCAAAATTCTTCCCTGGCTTCCTCTAAACTGTGCAAATCCTTTTTGAAAGATACTCTTCTGCTAACACCCCATTATAAAGATCCCATGCCATCAAGGGATTTAAATTTGGTACTGCAAGCCTTAATACATTCTCCCTTTGAACCTACAGGTAAATGTGATCTTACATTTTTAACCTAGAAAACCATCTTTTTAGTTGCAATTACATCTGCTAGAAGAATTTCTGAAATTCAGACATTATCTTCTAAGCCTCCATATTTGATTTTTCTTAAGGATAGTGTCACACTATGTACCAATCCTTCCTTCCTAAGGTGGTGTCAGGATCCAACATTTAGCCTCCTGTCCCTAAAATGTCTGATAAGTTATACAAAGTACCACATGCTTGCAAGTTTCTTTTTTTTAACCTCATATCTCTTTTTGCAATTATTATCTAATCAAAGCCATCTATGACCAAGCATATTGTGAATGCTAACCCCATTCCGTCTGACAAGGATGGGAAAGCTTTTGATAGATTTGGGAAGAAAGTTTATTCTTCTGATACCTTAACTTTCAGAATTCTGAACTGCCAGACTTACATGTAAGCATTCTTAGTGGCTTCTTTTGAGAACACAAGAAAGTTAATTTTTCCAAGGTTAAAAATTCTTCAAAATCATTAATTATGTCTACTTCTCAGGTAATCAAATATCTTTAAAGTGTTGTTATGATTCTGCTGATGCTGTATTCAGAGCTACTTCTACTGGTTCAGGGGTGAGAAGATTTGCCTGGTTACATTCTCAAAATTTACGAGAAGATGTTAAAGCTGAGATTTTAAACTTTCCCCTTGAAAAGATGTTCTCTTTGGCCCTTCTCCAGCTGAGGTCCTTAAAAGACTTGATGAAAGAGGGAGGTTGATTCAGGGGGTTACGCAAATCTTTCAATCCTTCTTTCCTAAGTTCAGTAAAAATTTTGCTTCTTGTTCTGGACACTTTTTAAGGAAAAAACTAAACAGTCTCTGCAAAGTTCAAATAAATATTTTTTTTAAAAGTAATGGCAGGGAGCCCCATAGAAGAAAGGGGGAGCTTTTCAGAGCCAAAAACAGTCCAAACACATCAGAAAGACTATTTGCCCTTTCAAACTCTGCTTCCCATGCCACCAGTATTTAAATCTGTCATGCAGTCTAGATCTTCATCTTCCTTAGTGACATTAGATCATCTTGGACAAGTGGGTTCTGAGGATCATCTAACAATGATATAGATAGCAGTAAGCTTCCCTTCCTCCTTTTCAAGGGTCCCCTTCTCATCCTATAAACCAAGTTTCCCTGGTACCTGCAGTTTTGGAGCACATGCTGCCTTGTGGTGTTATATAACTAATGCTGTCAGAGTAGTTAGGAAAGCTTTTGATTTGAGGATCTTTCTGGTGCCAAAAAAGAGAGAGGTTGGATACTAGTCATAGTCTTCTCATTTCCCAATCTATTTAAAGTACACAAAGTTCAAAATGTTATCCCTCCAAACCTTGTTACAACTCTCATCCCCTCCCCAAGTTTTATACTAATGTTAGACTTAACAGATGTATGTGAGAGTGTTCAATCTCGCCGTTTGTTCTTACACATGGGTGTCGGAGCCGATCCTCGGCTCCGAGTCGGCCGCTTAGCAAAGCTTTGCATCCAGAAGAAGCTCGAGACCAACCTACCTCCCACAATTCCCTCTGCCTTTACCTCAGATCTAATTTGCCGCTGCAACCGATCGCATAATTTCTGAAGAGCTCTGACCAACTGGGAAGATAAGCTAACCATTTTTCTTAAAAAATTTCTGAGAATTTTTTAGGATTCTTGTCTCATATATTAGTGTGTGTGTGTGTGTGTGTGTGTGTGTGTGTGTGCGCTCTGGTCATCCTTTTTCTATTTATATATAGTCTATATATATATATATATATATATATATATATATATATATATATATATACATAGTTTGGTTTACCTTAGGGCCTACCCCACCTAATACTAAACTCGGATTTGACACTTACAATATTATTGCTGTGACTTTCTAACCTAATTTGACAAGTGTTTTTTGATAGTGGACAGTACTTTTCTTACATTATGTCTGAAAAAGCTAAGTCAGGATTTTAAGAGGTGTCGGTGTGGGCAGAAGATGTCTGTCACCAACAACCATAGCTCCTGCGTCTACTGTCTTGGCCCTCTCCATCTACAGGAAGACTGTTCTATTTGTCATTCCTTTAGTGGAAGGGTCATGACAGATAGGCGCAGGAAGCTTATGGACAGAGGTCTTTTGAAGCCTGCCTTCCAAGAGGCTCTTGATAAGTCAGACCAGGCTTCTAAATCTTCAAAGGAGTCGAAGACATCGGAGCCCATGTCATCGGCTCAGAGTTCTTCGTTTAAGGTTCGTTCACCGGTTCCACAGACTTCGGGGCCGAGTGTCAAACTTCTGTCTGTCACCGAGCCTCGAGTCTTGGAACCGGTGATGGAGCTTCCACCTCCTGCTCTATTGAGGTCGGCACCGTCCTCGATTCCTTCGACTCGATCTTCCAGGCCCCTCTCCGACACCGACGTAGAATGTGTGGTGCAGAAGTTAATGGAGAACACGGCCCTGTCCAAACTCATTGCAGTCTCCTCTCAATTGGTGTCGAGACTCGATGGCCTTCCGTTATCTCCATCTGATCCTCCTCCGAGGCCTGCTCAGCCTTTGATGCCGGGAGATGTTGATCTGATGATAGTGGAGCCCTTGGTACCGGAACCGTCCCTTTCTCGGTCAGCACCGTTGACCTCGACTCCATCGGAACCATTACTGGACTCGCGGAGCCGACGATCTATCCTTGGTTCCGGGACCAAGAGTCGAACCAATGTTTCGGTTCCGACTCTCCCCCTCGGTGCCTCGGCACGGATCACTTCGGCTCCGTCCTCGGGGTCGATGCCCTTGGCTTCCGCGTCGGAGATACCTCCACGTTCTTCGGAACTGGGGGATTCCTCGGCTCGGGGTCTGGGGGCCTTCAACCTTATGAGGAAGGTATTGTCTTCTCAGACAACCACTTCAGCAGAAGCAACTTCTCCCTCCCATAAAGGTCCGTTGTCTTCTTCTGCACCCACGGCTACACAAAAGTGTCGAGCACCAGTGTCTCAGCCACTCCCAGAGGGAGCCCCTTCTTCCTCGGAGGCTTCATCGGATGCCCCCCCCGATGATGTTCCGAGGAAAAGATTGTGCAAGAGGAGGCACTTAGATTCCCCACAAGAATCCTTAACATCGGATACTGATTTAGATGAGTCAGAGGGGTCCCCAAAATCACCCTCGGAGGATGTCTCCTTTTCTGACATCCTGGAGATCCTGAAACAGAGAGGTGATTGGCAGGCCCTACCCCCTTCTGAGGATGAGTCGGTTTTGCTGAAGGCATTTGGTGCTCGCCCTTCTTCCTCTTGGGTCACTCCGCCCTTCGACGAGTTAATGGAATTAATTGCTCGAAGGGCATGGGAGGCACCTGACACAGTGGATCCAGTTCCCAGGAAGCCTAACAAATATATAACTGCCCCTCAGGATAAGTCATACCTCACTAAGGGAGTTCCAGTGGACGCTATGGTGGTGGCAGCTGCCACGAAAAAGGAGATGTCTGAATCTTCCTCGTCTGTTCATCCTCCAAACAGAGACTCTAGGACCATGGACAGATATGGGAAGCGCATTTTTAGCTCAGCAACTTTTTCCATGCGATCACTGAACTACTTGACACACTTCACACGATTACAGAGGGATCTAGTCAAAGAGTTGGGAGATACCCTCCAGGGTAGTACAGATGCTGCTGTCTCGGATAAGGTTACAGCACAGCTCAATACCCTTACATCTATTGTCAACTCGTCCATGAGGCTCATCTCGTATGCAGCCGAAGGGTCGAGTAGGGCTGCAGCTTCAGCGATCGCTCTTCGTAGACAATTCTGGATGCACCTATGCTCCTTTGCGGAAGCCTTCAAGTCTTCCTTTACTAACGCCCCCTTTGATGGTGCCACTCTTTTTGGCCCCAAAGTAAAGGAGACCCTGACCCAGTGTGAGCAGGAGGGAAAGACTCTGTCTGCTGTCGGAGTCCGTTTTTCCACCCCATCCAGGCCGTACCCCAAAGGGCAACAAGGTGGAAAGATGTGGTTTCGTAAACCCCAGGGTTCTTTTCCAGGCACACAGGGTGATGCCCCCTCCAGAGACAGAGGGGGGAGCAGAGGTGGAAGACGCCACCCTGGCGGCAGAGGGGGTCCGCAGAACCAAGGCGACAGGGATACCATCCCTGGGAAGCCTTTCCAGCACTCCTGAGAGGAGGCCTGACTGTCCTGCTCTGGAGGCAGTCGGGAGACGCTTAGCTTTATACCCTCAGGCCTGGCAAAACCTTACTTCAGGCAGATGGATAAAAAGCATTATTACCTGAGGTTACAAAATTCCTTTTGTATTCCCCCCATTACCACAGAAAAGATTCCCAGATGTGCCATCCCATCTGCGAGAACCTGCAGCTATAGAAATTTCAAAGCTGCTAGAAAAAAAAGTCATCCAACCAGTCCCGGTGGACCAAAGAGGATCCGGAACTTACTCAAGGTTCTTTTTAGTTCCAAAAAAGACAGGGGACTGGAGGCCAATTCTGGACCTAAGCAATCTCAATACGTATGTGAAGAAAGAAAAGTTACGGATGGTCACGCTTCAATCGATCCTTCCGTTCTTACAGAAGGACAACTGGATGTGCTCAATAGATCTCAGGGACACCTACTACCACATAAAAATGGCCAGAGCGTCCAGAGATCACCTGCACTTCCGGCTGGGAGCCAGCCACTTTCAGTTTCGAGCCCTGCCCTTTGGTCTAACCTCAGCCCCCAGGGTTTTCACCGAATGCATGGCAGTGGTAGCGTCTCACTTGAGACGCCTAGGATTCCGGGTGTTTCCGTATCTGGACGACTGGCTCCTTACTGCCACCACCGAGCGTCAACTGATACAGGCCAGGGACTACACACTCAGCCTTTGTGTTCAGCTAGGGATTTCAATAAATTTCGAAAAATCTGCGTTACAGCCCTCGCAGCATATTTCATTTATAGGGGCAGATCTAGATACCCGTTCTTTGCTACTAAAACTCCCCTCCGCAAGAATAGCTTCCCTACAAGAACACATATCTCTCCTACTATTGTCCAAAAAATCCCCAGCCAAACTAGTCCTGAAAGTCTTGGGACTCATGTCAGCTTCCCTCATTGCAGTTCCCATGGGAAGGCTACACATGAGAGTTCTCCAATGGCTGCTGTTCGCACAGTGGTCGTTCCAACAGTTACCACTGACACACGAAATTCACATTATGAACACCTGCAAAGCACACCTGTCTTGGTGGTTACAGAATCACAATTTCATCAGCGGCAGACCGTTTGTATTACCTACACCAACAGCCACAGTGACCACGGACGCTTCCCTGATAGGATGGGGGGGCATCTTTCAGGGACAGACAGTCCAAGGCGAATGGACCAGTTTAGAGTACAACCTGCACATCAGTGTTCTAGAGATGAGGGCAGTGTTTCTAGTGTTGCAACACTTCTCCCCCCTTCTACCTCTAGGGACCATTGCAGTTCAGACAGACAGCATGTCCGTAGTCTGGTACATAAACAAACAAGGAGGAACCAAATCTTACCAGTTGTGCAGAGAGGCCATGAGAATTTGGCAATGGGCAGAGTCCACGGGTCGCTTTCTGATAGCAATGCACATCCCGGGGTTATCCAACGTCATAGCGGACAGGTTGAGTAGAGCCATCCTGTTACCTCACGAGTGGTCCCTCAACCAGATAGTAGCGGAAAGGATATTCCGCAAGTGGGGCCAGCCTTGCTGCGATCTGTTTGCATCTCCAATGAACACCAAATGCAGAAGCTACTTTGCCCTCTTACCCCCTCCAGGGGATGTCCCCAGGGACTCTCTGATTCACGATTGGCCCCCGGGTCTCCTGTACGCTTTCCCCCCCTATACCTCTGATACCGAGATTTCTTCAGAAAGCCAAAGACCAGGAGAGGACTATAATTCTCATTGCCCCATTCTGGCCTCGTCAGATTTGGTTTCCCTTTCTTCAAGCACACCAAATACGGGAGCCTTGGATTCTGGACCTACTGGTGCCAGACCTACTGACTCATTCGTCAGGAGCTCCCCACCCGTCGCTCCTGTCCCTCAAGTTAGCAGCTTGGCTGCTCCACTTCCCTACTTAGCCAGGTCTGATCTTCTCTCTCCGGCGGTTCAGGACATTCTGGTAGCCTCTCATAAGGCTTCCACTACTAAAATTTACACCGGTAAGTGGAAACGTTTCGTCTACTGGGCGACTGAACAGCATTTAGATCCCTTAGTAGCCCCTCTAAACAAGATTTTGGAGTTCCTGTCCATGCTGTTTCATCAAGGGGCATCTACTGCCACTTTAAAAGTTCAGTTGGCTGCTATTTCTAACTTTCATGTAGGAGAGAACGGAGCACCCATTATGGCTCATAGGCTTTGTAAAGCCTTCTTGAAAGGGTCTTTTCATCTTAGACCAGCAGTTAGGTTTCCTACAGCTCCTTGGAATCTAAATCTACTCTTATCCCAACTAATGTTACCACCCTTTGAACCAGCTTCTTCCTGTTCCTTAAAGTTCTTGTCCTGGAAAACTCTTTTCCTAGTAGCTATCACTTCAGCCAGATGAGTATCAGAACTTCAGGCTCTTTCCATTAAGCAGCCATATTTAATTTTTCACCCGGACAGGGTATCATTACGCACCAACCCTTCTTTCCTCCCTAAGGTTTGTTCAGTTAACAACATTAATCAGTCCATTGAGCTTCCCACATTTTTCAAAAACCACTCCAATAAACTGGAATATATGTTGCACAAGTTGGATGTTCATAGACAACTGAGATTCTACCTAGATAGAACTAAAGACCATAGGAAAGTGGACCAACTCTTTATAGCCTTTGTGGACAACAAAAAGGGCATGGCAGTGACGAAGCGTACTCTTTCCAAATGGCTAACTGATTGTATTACCTTCGTTTATTCTGCTTCTAGTCAAAGTTTGCCCACCAAACCAAAGGGACATTCTACTAGATCAGTTTCTATATCTTTGGCTCATGCGGCTCGTCTGCCTTTGGACACTATTTGTGCAGCCGCCACTTGGTCTAAACCACATACGTTCATCACTCATTATAAAGTGGACAGGACTTCCAGGGACAGAGCATCTTTTGGTTCCACTGTGCTCAGGAACGTTCTTCCGTGAGTCACTCAGGGTTACGGAGCTAGGGACGCTACCCATGTGTAAGAACAAACGGCAAGATTGAACACTCTCACATAAAGAAGTTATGTCCTTACCATAACGTTCCATGTTGAGTGTTCATCTCACCTTTGTTCTTACATTCCCACCCTCCCACCCTCAGGTCTGGAAGAATGTTCAGTTTAGAAGTCTGGTCTGTTTGTCTCCCACTAGTGGTCTCTCTGTTGTTCTACTGGCTTGAGCTAGTTACGTTCCTTGTGTATACGTATGTATTCTTTATGGGTAGTTACATTATTATTGCTGGATCTGGTGTTGTTTCTTGCAAACTAGATCTGAGGTAAAGGCAGAGGGAATTGTGGGAGGTAGGTTGGTCTCGAGCTTCTTCTGGATGCAAAGCTTTGCTAAGCGGCCGACTCGGAGCCGAGGATCGGCTCCGACACCCATGTGTAAGAACAAAGGCGAGATGAACACTCCATGCAACGTTATGGTAAGGACATAACTTCTTTTTATTGTCCCATACCAATTTCCAAATAATTCAGACTTGTTTAAACTTTTCTATATCTGGCTTATATTATCAGATCTCTGTCTTACCCTTTGGCCTATATACTGCACTAAGGGTATTTACAAATTGTCTGTCTCCAGTAATTACTTACTGTAGACTTTGGGGTATTCGCGTCTTCCCATATTTGGACAGTTGTCTAATATTTGCAGATTATTTTACTGATTGTCAGGATTCCCTAACATATGTCAAGCAACTCCTACTCACTCTGCTTTTTCAGATGAATTTACAGAAATCATTTCTCATCCCTTTCAATGGAATTTATTTTTCTGGGATGTCTGGATACTGCCATAACAAGGGCTTTTCTTCTAGACAAAGTGGAACTGTACAGAGAGCTTCCTGATATTTCCCAACCAATCTCTGACATATGCCAGGGAATTTCTCATCATCCTGATTTTTTTTTTTATCACTTCTTTGATTTCCTTGGCCAGACTTCATACACAGAAAACTCCGTGGTACCTCAGGTCAGTCTAGTCTCAGCATTAACACCCTTTTTTTTCAGATTCCAGTTCTGGAGTTTGTAAGAAGGGTGTTTCTGTGGTGGGTGGGCCAGTTATTTCCCAACCCAGGTCTCTCGTTCTCCCTTCTAGCTCCTGTTCAGCTTGTCGCAACAGATCACTCAGACTTTGTTTGGGAGGATTTATCAAAAGGGTTGAAAGCACAAAGTCTGTGGAACAAGCAGGACAGACAAAAGTTCATAAATGTCAAAGAGATGCTGGCACTAATCACTGCTCTAAAAGCCTTAAATTATGTCTGTTGTTTAGGACCTCTGCAAGTTATGACAGACAACACTGTGGTGCTGTGGTATATAAACAGACAAGGGGGTACCAGATCTTACTGTCTTTATGGACTTTATGGACTTGCCATCATTGCTTGGGCATTAACAACAATTTGGACGTTCAGATCCATCAGGACAAGGACAGACCCTCACAAATGGAAACTACATCTGGGATCCTCCAGGAATCCATCTATATGTCGGGAACACCTCATACAGATCTGTTTGCCTCCATTCAAAACAGACTGTTAAAGAACATCTGCTCCAAGACTCCTTACCAGCAGGACTGGAAAACAGATGCCTTTTCATTCCTATAGAGGGAAATATTTCTGCATTCCTTTCCACTGATACCCAAGGTTCTCCTAAAGTTCTAGAAAGACACCTCAAAGATAATGGTGGTGTCATCCTTTTAGCCGAAGCATCAGTCGTTCTCCTATCTTTTAAAAATGGCCAAGGACACTTAACAGAATCTTCTCCACAAGCTTGATTTACTCACATACAACAAGGGTTGTTTGATACACTTCAACCTGAAACTACTTCAGCTGACTGTCTTGATGACAGAGTTTTGGTATCCTTTAGGCGGTTCCATATTAAATGCTCGATGAAGTGTTACATCGAATGCCTCTTCAGCAACATGTAAATACCAACTGCACTACACCGCAAACATTCAAAACAGCAATTTCTTTCCCTGGGAAAGAAATCACTAGCACCAAAAACGCATACTCACAATTTCAAACATAACTAAGTGGGGGGCCCCCAATGTGGGAGGCTGTGCCCCCCACAACCCCCCTAACAAAATATACCAACTCCAAGATTGCACTACAGTAGGGGTAAAGGGCAATGTCATGGCTCAGGCCAAGCATTTTTTTTCCCTGGGAAAAAATTGCTGACCTGAGCTTTCACTGTTATCAGATTTCGGTCTATATGTGTCAGAGAAACAGCATTCACTGTAATGCCATTTTGCCAATCTAATATAGACCCCTTTAGCCGACTTTTTCTGAGAGCATACAAATTGTACTAAAGTAGGAAAAAGACAACTACTAGAAAATCATATATGTTTAAGCAGAAAAGGTTTTCTAGTTGGTGCCACTCTAAGAACCACGGCCTGGATACCTTTGGCTCTAGAATATTTGTGTGAGTTGTCATTCTCTGGACTTTCTTACTGTTCTGTCAAGAGTCATCCTTCAGCCATTTCTGCTTGTCTACCTTTATATCCCACCTTTCTTCCTGTCCTCAAAGCATTTTTGAAAGGGGCTTACATATCTTTCCACCCATAAAACAGGTGGCTAGATCCTTAGGATCTTAACCTTGCACTCCAAAAGGACAGGGTTTCTTTAAAAACAAATCCTACTTTTATGCCTAAAGTGATTTGAGTTTACGTTTACCTCGAATAAATCTATTAATCTCCTTTTATTTTTTTCAGAAATTAAAAACAAGAGAGAAAGTAATCATACACACTCTCGATGTGTACAGGCA